>NC_089580.1:126979993-127301963 GCF_019320115.1 Miscanthus floridulus | reverse complement strand
TTGGTCATGTGACCGGACACGTCGGTCTGTTTACCCTAACTCTAATGTTTACAGTGTGATCGAACACTGGCCAGCATCCAGTCAGCACTGACCGGATGCGTTTGGTCGAGATTTTCCCTTTCTAGAAACCTTACTGGAGTCGACCAAACGCTGTGGCCTTCAGTGTCCGGTCACTTGACCTCTCAGTGTCCGGTCACACCAGATGAAACACCTTGGTCAAATGAACTGACCGAACCCTGAGCCAGCATCCAGTCACTGGAGCCAGCGTCCGGTCAGTATTTGACCCTCCATTCACTTCCAACTTTTGAACGTACGTGAATGAAGTTTGCTCCATTGGATCTAAAGGCTATTTTGGAGCTACCTAGCACTAGTTTTAGCAAGTGTGCACCACACCTAACCCACTAGACTCACCTAGGTCAAGCTACCCATCCGTACCCCCCTTAATAGTACGGCCAAAGGGAAAACAAAGTCCTAAACTACTCTAAGTATCTCTTCAACTCTAAATGACACTTAGAACTAGTCCATCCTTAACCTTGTCATCCATCCTTTAAAAACCAAAATGATTTCCATCGTAGGGGCATGACCACCCTGATTGCCCAATCGATCTCCATTACCGTGACCTAACTTAATTGCCTCTACAAAACACACGTTAGTCATAGTAATCAGTATTGTCATTAATCACTGAAACCCAACTAGGGCCTAGATGCTTTCAATCTCCCCCTTTTTAGTGATTGATGACAATACTACCTCGAGTATGTGAAAGAGTTGAGGTTTTGACCTGCTTGATTCATATAAGCTTTAGCAATAAGAACAAAGAGTTAGTCAAGCTTATATGACCCAAGCCATCATAATGTACTCCAAAGATATGAAATAAGCAAGAGTGCAAGTAATAAAGCTCATTTGCATTGGAGTGAAACGCGGAAGCAAAGAAAATGAGCATAGCACAAGTGATATGACATATAAATAATTCAAAGTAGAGAGCACACATGTCATATATCACGATCACATAGATATCACTATCACATAAATATAGTTTAATGCATAAAGGTAAACACACGACGAATATAATTCAAAGTAGATGAGCAAATGAGCATAGCACAAGTGATATGACATATAAATAATTCAAAGTAGAAAGCACACATGTCATATATCACAATCATGTAGATATCGCTATCACATAAATATAGTTTAATGCATAAAGGTAAACACACGACAAATGCATAATAGTGTACCACACATAAAAACTCCAAATGTAATAGATAAGCTACTAAGTAAGCTAAGCTCCCCCTAAGACTATTATACTCGAACCCTCTCCCCCTTTGGTGTCAAACACCAAAACCTAAGGGTCGGTCGGTGGGGCTATAGCGAATGAGCCAGGCGTTGAGGTACAAGGAGCGAGCTAAAATTGGGCACCATCATCATCTAACCCTGAGCTCTAAGTAGTCTGGCCCTCTATAGCTGGTAGTGACGTTAAAGCAATCTGGGTCAGATCAGGGACTAGAGCTGCTGTAGACTCTATAGGTATAACTATAGCAGCAGGCTCTAATGATGCCACTGAGGAAAGGAGCATCTCTATAGTCGTTGTGATAGGTGTAGCTATAGAAGGACCTAGAACATGTAGGTATGGAGGAGTAGGCTTCCCTGTCAACTCACTAAAGGATGCACCAAGGCTCCTAGACACTGTAGTCTCTGGCACTAGCAGCGAGGATGTCTCAGCCAGTGTGAAGCCCGTCTGAAGAGGTGTGAACTACAGGGCTATCACTGGCGAAGCAAAATACTGGGACACCTGCTCTATAGGTGAAGCAAACTATGCTAGTGGCTGTCCTTGACTCTAAAGCCCACTAGGCTATAACGTTGGAGTTATAGAAGTAGTGGCAGTCTGACCAAGCTAGGGTGAAGGCTGTGGTGGTGGAGCCCCAATAGCTATCACAACATGCTGCATAAATCCAAGTAGCTATTGCTGCATGAGGATCTGCTACTGATGCATGGCCTGCTGCTGCTACTGTAGAGCCTACGTTTGATGCTGAATAGCCAGTTGTTGTCTCTGAAACTCATCCTGTTGAGTCTGGAACTGTGCAAAAGTGGCAGCGGTCTCTTGAGCCTAGCGTGCCTAATTCTGCCTCATCCGCTCAAGTATAGCAAGGAGAGTGGGGTCTGTCTACGGTGTAGGTGGAGCTGAACTGGAGCTACCGGCCTCATGATCATGTCAACATGCAGGCATTTGAGGAATGTCCTAGTAGTCCTCGTTTGAGCTGTCACTGGGGTTGCTCTCGACCATCCCCTCCTGCTGAGCAAGCTCCTCCTCCTCAGTAGCTGCAATACCCTTGATAATAGCATCCTGTTGGGCTATAGTCTCTAGTACATCTGGATGATGGCGTAGTTGATTCAGTGCTTGTGGTGTACTATGGCGGATCATCTGAGTCAGGTTGTATGTAGGGAACTCTATAGTAGCACCACTGTACTCAGCTAGCATCTCAGATGGCCTCACTATAACTGCCCTGTGAATAAGAAATATGATCCAATGGGCATAGGGCAACTGTTAATGACCTTTGAACCCCTCAGTAATAGTATCCTCCATCTCTGATAGAAAGAGATCCCAAATGTCAAATATGATCTACTACATCAGGGAGTTAAGAAGCCATAGCTGTAAGCGAGTCAAGCCCTAGTGATACCCCATCCTCAGAATCAAGGTCCTCCTCATAATGGCATCCAGCACTCTAGCTGTAGAAGTGAGATCATTAGGAGTCCTACTCAACCCCTCGCCAAAAGGTTCCTTGAAGCAGTGATGAACTAAATCTGTGGGAGGCACCATACCGCCATGAGGGCACCTAGGAGGCGCTGTCTGTCCATAGCAAACATCATGTAACCTGACGGCCTGCTCCTAAAGCCTAGGTATCTCCCTGACCCTAGTGCTCATCAGCCTATAATCTCTGCCTCTGAATGCAAAGTGAATGTATCTATGCTGCGGGTTAATCCATAGTGTAGCATAGAACTGATGGACCCAAGATGGAACATATAATCATGTCCGTCCAATCAAGTCTATCAGACCTAGCAGGTATGTAAGGTAGGGGCAAATGTGCTCTCTAGCTGCTGCAACTATAGACTCAATGTTGCACACCCTCTGAGGTCTGAATACAGCTCTACTATTAAGATATGCATTGTAGAAATCCTCCTAGAGTGGTGTGTAGAAGTCCTCTGATGCTCTATCATCCCTCCTCAGTGGGAACCACTGCTCAAAGTCCATAAACCTGAGCTATTGCACCTGCTTGGCTGTGGTGGCCCTCAAGTCCAAGTGTGTCACAGGAGGCAGACCCTGTGGTCTGGGTGGTGGACGAGAACCCCTCCACTGTGTATCTGCCCTTGGCATGACTAGAGCACGGGTACGACTAGAGCGGTGAAGCTATGGCTGAGGTGCCTACTCTATCTCCTCGGCCTACTATCCCTCCTGAGTCTGCTCTACTGACAGTGCCTACTGCTGTGACTCCTCCTGAGGCTGACCCTCATCGATGGCAACACGCCGACCTCCAATCATGAGAGTCCCAGCTGGACCACCATGAAGGCACTCAACTCGCTCAATTATAGCCCTTGCTTCTAGTGAAAGCTGATTAGCAATCCAGACTCCACTATGAGCACCTCCTCTCTTAGCATGCTCTGCAGCCTCTGCAACTGCGGTTGCTCTAGCTGTCTCTGCATCTGGGTACTTGCGCTTCTTTATTGCCATCTTCTTTGTCGCCTTGCCTTTTGGATCTGCAGGCAGGTGAGGAGGACGCCTCAGATCCTCATCACCTAGACCACCTCTGGCATTCTTTACATGAGCCATCTGAAGGATCTGAAGAGAACAACTGCCGCTAACAAGAAACAACTGCCAACTGTCACTTCCGAGGCTTGGCCTTGATCCGTACTCGTGAGCTTGGCCCCAAGTTGACTGACAACTGCCACTGAGACCTCAACAGCACCGACTCGCTACATGATGGAATAGATCGGGTTTATAAATAATAACACTAAATCTAGAGATGTGAAACCCTAATAGAGCAAGCAATTGGGTACAAAATTGAATCGAAGGCTTGCTACCTGATGAACCGGTGACCCAAGAAGAAGAGAAACGACGCGCGGGGAACCACCAAATTGTGAGGCTAGGGCTAGGGTTAGGCGACGTACAACGGCATTGGAAGCTTTGCGGTGTGGGCAGTGAGCAATGCGGCTTGTGGAGTAGAGGCAAACCCTAGGGCATGGCGATGCAAGGTGTTGCTATGCAGTGGGAACGGTGGCGCTTGGGCACGGGAGCTGGCGGAGGTGGCGCACGAGTGTGACTATAGTGGTGCAAGGAGCTGCTGGCGGCATGGGAGCAGCGACAAGTGGTGAAATGTAGCGCACGGGCACGACTGTGGCTGCACAGGGAGCTACGGGCGGCGCACGGAGTAGCGGAGGCAGCGCACGGGTGCAGGAGGCTACAGATGTGGCGGCGCGGGAAGGCTAGCGCGGCGGCTGGGGCAAGGCTGGCACGGTGGCTTGGTGAGGTTGCGAAGGTGGCGATGATGGCGGAATAGGTCAAGGACGCATGGCAGCTCATGGTTATAAGGGTCCTCGATGGAGTTGGACGAGGAAAGAAGAATAGAGATCAAAATCCGCATGACTCCTATTGACCGGACGCTCCGGTGACAGCGACCGGACGCTGTCACCCAGCGTCCGGTCGATTCCAGAGAGGTCCAAATCACCTGGAATCATGACCAGACGCATCGGGTGGACACCGACCAGATGCATCTAGAGTCCAGTCACCTTGCCTTGAACGCCTTCATGCTCGACCAGACGCTGAACCTCCAACTGACAGGACGCTGAAACGCAGAGTTCGGTCACTCCTTCGCAGCGAGTTCACCTCTTGTGAACTGACCGGATGCTGGACTCTAGAGTCCGGTGCAGCATCCGATCACCCTTTTTCCAGCAAATCTTCAAAGTCCTTTGTGCTTCCTATTCCTAGTCAAGTCCCAACTTGAAAAGATCCAAATAAACACCAATTGGGACTGATGTGAGTGACCTCTCTCAAACCCTCAATTTTTTCAGAAATATTTTGCGTTAGGCTATAATTCTTTTTAAGAAAATAAGCAATAAGAAGGCAATTTGAAGACAAACAACAAAACAACATTCTTGCATATGCAATGCAATACTTGTAAGTAAATCTAGTTGCTTATCAAGTTTGATCCAAGGTTAAGCTTCTTCACACGCTTTTTGGCGGTTATCTTAACCATGTTAGACAAGCCCTATATGCATTACAAAACATTAAACATGTTGTATATTACAATGCAATGCAAGGGACAACACAAGCTCATTTTTTAGTGAAGTTACTAAAATCAAGCACATTGAGCTCATTCCGCAATCTACAAAATGTTGCCTCATCTAGTGGTTTAGTGAAGATATCCGCCAATTGATCCTTGGTCCTTACACCTTCTAGTGAAATATTATTTTTAGCAACATGATCTCTAAGAAAGTGATGGCAGATATCTATGTGCTTGGTGTGAGAGTGTTGAACTAGATTATTTGCAAGTTTTACCATACTTTTATTATCGCACAAAAGAGGTATTTTTTCTAGAACTACACCATAGTCTAGCAAAGTTTGTTTCATGTAAAGTATTTGTGCACAACAAGCACCCGCGGCAATGTATTTTGCTTTGGCGGTGGACAAGGCCACACTATTTTTCTTCTTGGTGGACCAAGACACAAGTGATCTACCAAGCAAATGGCACCCTCTGGATGTGCTTTTTCTATCAACTTTGCAACCGGCATAATCTAAATTGGAATAGCCAACTAACTCAAATATTGCTCCTTTGGGATACCAAAGGCCAATGCTTGTTGTGTGCTTAAGATACCTAAGGATTCTTTTAACGGCAATCAAATGGGTTTCCTTAGAATTAGCTTGAAATCTAGCACACATACACACACTAAACATGATGTCAGGCCTAGATATGGTCAAATATAACAAGCTACCAATCATAGAGCAGTAGAGAGTTTGATCACCCGGGTTACCTCCCTCATCTAGGTCGAGATGTCTATTAGTTGGCATTGGTGTCTTGATTGGCTTACATTCATCCATCTTGAATCTCTTGAGAAGATCATTTGTATATTTCTCTTGAGAGATGAAAATCCCTTCTTTCATTTGCTTGACATGAAAACCAAGAAAGAATATAAGCTCTCCAATCATTGACATCTCAAACTCCTTCGACATCAATACCAAACTCTTTGCAAGAATCTTCATTTGATGATCCAAAGATGATATCATCAACATACACTTGACAAATGAAGATATGCCCATCAAGCTTCTTGGTGAATAGTGTGGTGTCGACCTTCCCAATGGTGAAGCCCTTCTCGATGAGGAAGTCCCAAAGGCACTCATACCAAGCTCTTGGGGCTTGCGTAAGCCCATATAAAGCCTTGGACAACCTATAAACATGATTATGATATCTAGGGTCTTCAAACCTAGGAGGTTGATCAACATAGACTAGTTCATTAATAAAGCCATTTAAAAATGTACTTTTCACATCCATTTGATAAAGTTTCATTTCATGATGTGATGCATATGCAAGGAGGATATGGATGGCTTCTAATCTTGCAACCAGAGCAAAGGTCTCTCCAAAATCCAAACCTTCAACTTGAGAGAACCCCTTTGCCACTAGTCTTGCCTTGTTCCTCACAACAATGCCTTAGTCATCTTGCTTGTTTTGGAACACCCACTTTGTTCCAATGACTCTTGCACCTTTTGGCCGCACTTCAAGAGTCCAAACTTCATTGTGGATGAAGTTGTTTAACTCTTCATGCATTGCATTTATCCAATCTAGATTTTAAAGAGCTTATTCTACCTTAGTAGGCTCAAATCAAGAGATAAAAGAGTGATGAGCGATAAATGAAGCAAATTTTTGTGAGCGAGTCATTACACCCTTTGATGGACTCCCTATGATGAGATCTTGTGGATGATCTTGTAGTAGAGGTGTATTTCTTCTATTGACCACTTAAGGAGGAGGTTGTGGAGCATCAACATCTTGTGCTTGTACCACCATTTGATCATGGGAGACATGAGTGTCTTTATTTTCTACTCTCCCATCTTTATCACCATCTTGTGGCACACTTGATGAAGAAGGTGGATCAATCACTTGTACATTATCTTCATCATCTTTAGGCTTGATGTCTCCAACTGGAATGTTCTTCATAGCCTCCCTCAATGGTTCATCACCTACATCATCAAGATTCTCATGTGCTCCTTGAGAGCCATTAGATTCATCAAATTCTACATCATATGTTTCTTCAACCAAGCCGGTGACATGATTAAATACTCTCTATGCTTTGGACTTTGATGAGTAACCAACAAGAAAACCAATATCACAACGTCTTTGAAACTTCCCTAGGTGTTGCCGCTTCTTGTAGATGTAGCATTTGCAACCAAACACCCTAAAGAAGGAGACATCCGGCTTCTTTCCATTGAGCAACTCATAAGGTGTCTTGTCAAGGAACTTTTGAAGGAATAGGTAGTTTGATACATAGCAAATAGCATGCAGTGTTGATAGCTTCTACCCATAGAGCTTTGGGGGTGTTGTACTCATCAAGCATTGTTCTTACAAGAGTGATCAATGTTTGGTTCTTCCTCTCAACTACACCATTTTGTTGAGGATTATATGTTGTGGAGACCTCATGCTTGATCCCAACTTCATCACAATAGGCTTCTATGTTTGTGTTGTCAAATTCCTTCCCATTGTTACTTCTTATCTTCTTAAGCTTCACTTCAAATTCATTTTATGCTCTCTTGGCAAACTTCTTGAAACAAGATGCAACTTTGGATTTGTCATGAAGGAAGAATACCCATGTATACCTTGAATAGTCATCAACAATCACAAGAAAATAAAGATTTCCTCCCAAACTCTTGTATGTTGTTGGTCCAAATAAATCCATATGAAGGAGTTCTAGCACTCTTGCGGTTGACATGAAAGCTTTTGTTGGATGGGTATTTGCAACTTGCTTGCCGGCTTGACATGCATTACAAAGCTTGTCCTTCTCAAACTTCACATCCTTCAACCCTCTCACCAAATCATTCTTCATTAGCTTCTTGAGTGAGCTCATCCCAACATGAGCAAATCTTCTATGACATAGCCACCCAAGTGTTGTTTTGGTGAATAGGCATGTCTTCAAGTTTGCATCTTTGGAGGTGAAGTCCACTAGATATAGGTTGTTGTATCTAAATCCTTTGAATATCACATGATCATCATCCTTCTTGGATATAACAACCTCCTTCTTAGTAAACAAGCATTGGAAGCTAAGATCACACAATTGTCCAACCGATAGCAAGTTGAAACTCAATGAAGCAACATATAGCACATTGGAGATGGAATGATCATTTGATATAGCCACTTTGCCCAATCCTTTGATCTTGCCCTTTGAGTTATCTCCAAATGTGATTCTTTCTTGTCCATCTACTTCTTCATCTAGTGAGGTGAACATACGAGGATCACCAGTCATATGTTGTGTGCAACCACTATCAATAACCCAATGACTTCCACCGGTCTTGTAGTTCACCTACACATAAGAGATCAAGCTTTAGGAACCCAAACTTGTTGAGGGCCCTTCACCTTCTCAACAAGTGACTTTGCAACCCAAATTTTCTTAGGCCTATTTTTGTTGGGAGGTCCTAAGAACATCACTTTCATCTTTCCACTAGAATCCTTTCTAAGCATGTAGTGAGCATTGAAAGCAAAATGTCTAGCATGCTTGGGCAAGGGTTGTGGTAGTGGAGTTTGGCACTCATGAGCAAAGTGGCCTTCTTGTCCACACTCAAAACATCTCTTTGGCTTTGGCTTGGACTTATGTTGTTGTTGAGCTTGAGCCTTCTTTTCTTGGTTTGCCAAGTACCCAATGCCACTTCTATCCATCTTCATGATGGTGTTCATTAGTAGCTCACTTTGAAGATGCTTGCCTCTAGTGAACTTGCTCAATCCAATCTTAAGATGCTCTTTCTCCAACTTGAGCTTCTTGTTTTCTTCCTTGAGTGCATCATTGTTTTTCTCTTCCTTGAGCTTCTTGTTCTCATCTTTGAGCTTCTCATTCTCAAGGATCAAACCATCATCATGAACAATAGTTTCTAGCACAATAGCTTTTCATTGTCATTCTTGAGCTTGACAAACTCATCATAATCATCGGCTTCAACCACTTGCTTGCCCTTGCTACTAGAACTTTGCGCTCCTTGAGTTTGGATGATATAGCATCATTTGCTTCTTTAAGCTCAACACTAGCCTTTTCCGCTATATCACATTTGGTTAAAAGAGAATCATTTTTAGCTTCTAGCTTTTCATTTTTAGCTCTTGTTTTCATAATGATCTTAGTGTATTGTTTTAGCAATCTAGCAAGATCATCATAAGAAGGTGATTCATATTCATCATCATCACTATCGCTATCATCATCACTAGCATGCTCATCATCACTACTATCATCATTATTAGATACCTTGCAGTCACCCTTGGCCATAAGGCATAGGTGTGTAGAGGATGATGGCGGTGGTGGCGTTGAAGATGATGAAGAGTCGATAATAATTGCGTCCACCTTCTCATTGCCACTATCATCATCGGATCAGGCACTAGATGAATCAATGTTCATGAGCCAATCACCGACAATGTATGCCTTTCCACTCTTCTTCTTCTTGTGGAAGTCCTTCTTCTTGCCGTCTCTCTTCTTGTATGGTTTGTTCTTCTTCTTCTTCTTCATTACTTGAGTCATCTTTCTTGCCCTTGTATTTGTTCTTGAACTTGTCTTTCTTGGGCTTAGTGCATTGGTGTGCTAGATGACCAAGTTCTCCACAATTGAAGCAATCCATCTCGGAGATTGGCTTCCTTCTAGAGCTAGTGAAGAACTTCTTCTTGCCATCAAACTTGATGCCACTCTTATTGAGCTTCTTTAGCATCTTGGCGGTCTTTTTCACCATGAGCGCAAGACTTTCATCATCAACTTCATTATCACTTGAACTCTCATACTCAAGTCTTGCTTTACCCTTCTCTTGGCTAGCTTTGAATGCTAAGTCCTTATATTTCTTCTTGGTAGAGGATGAGCCATCTTGTGGCGTGATATGCATGTACATTTCATGAGCATTGATCTTTCCCAAGATTTGTGTTGGTGTAGCAGTGGAAAGATCACCTTGATGAAGCACGGTCGCAATATGCCCATATTTATCAATGGGAAGGACACTCAAGATCTTTCTTACAATATCAGATGGTTGCATTTGAGTGAGTCCAAGCCCATTGACTTCCTCTACAAGAACATTCAAACATGAATACATCTCATTAGCACATTCTTTAGGAAACATTTCAAAAGAGTTGAGCTTTTTCATGACAAGATGATAACGTTCCTCACGCTCACTCTTAGATCCCTTATGGAGCGCACAAACATCCGACCATAGTGCATAGACGTCTTTGTGGTTCCTCACCTGATTGAACACATCTTTGCAAAGGCCTCTAAAGATGGTGTTTCGAGCCTTTGCATTCCACTTCTTGTAATTCACCTCATCGCCTTGTAGGTGAGTAGCATCTCAAGGTTTTGGGAAGCCTTGTGAGGCGGCTCTAAGAATACCAACATCTAGAGCTTCTAGATACGCCTCCATGTGAAATTTCTAATAAGGAAAATCATCTCCCTCAAAGATAGGAGGAGGTCCATCCCCGTGAGACATCTTGCTCTAGGCGGTTAAGCCTAAATACGTGAGCACGAGGCTCCGATACCAATTAAAAGGATCAAGATGCCCCAGAGGGGGGGTGAATTGGGCTAATTACAAATTTCTTTGCAATAATCAAATCCTCTGGTTAGCTTAATTAACCCCTTGTGCTTAGAAAGTGTTTCTATTGATCTAACACACAAAAGTTTAGCACCCTAAGTTCCAATCCTACTCTAGCATGGCAATTCTAGGAATGTAAATGACAAGTATTGAATTGCTCAAAGTAAATGCTTAAAGTAAAGAGAGGAGAAGGAACGCGGCGATGTTTTGCCGAGGTATCAGAGAGTCGCCACTCCCTACTAGTCCTTGTTGGAGCACCCACGCAAGGGTGTAGCTCCCCCTTGATCTGTGCAAGGATCAAGTGCTCTCTATGGGTTGATTCTTTGACACTCCATCACGATGAATCACCCACAACCGCTCACAACTTGAGTTGGGTCACCCACAAGCTCCGCTGGATGATCACCAAACTCTCAATCCCCAACAAGCCATCTAGGTGATGGCGATCACCAAGAGTAACAAGCACGAACTCTCACTTGACCACGACAAGCCTAATGAGAAGGGTGGATGCACACTTTGCTACTCTTGCTTCACTAATGAGGGCTCTCTTTGGGATTCTCAAATCTCAATGACCTCACTAGGACCTTGCTCTTCTTAGCACTCTCAAACGTGTTTCTCAGCTGTTGGAATGAGCAAAAGTACACCCACACACAAATGGAGGTGGTATTTATAACATGGGCTGAAAAATGAACCGGTATGTGCCTCTGCGGGGTGACCGGACGCTTCGGTCATGTTGATCGGACGCGCCGGTCAGTTTACCCTGAACTCTAGTGTTTACAGTGTGACCGGACGCTGGCCAGCATCCGGTCAGCACTGACCGGACGCGTCCGATCGAGATTTTCCCTCTCTGAAACCTTACTGGAGTCGACCGAACGTTGGCCTTTAGCGTCCGGTCACTTGACCTCTCAGCGTCCGGTCACACCAGACGAAAACACCTTGGTCAAATGAACTAAGCGGACCCAGAGCCAGCGTCCGGTCACACTGGAGCCAGCGTCTGGTCAGTATTTGACCCTCCATTCACTTCCAACATTCGAACGTACATGAATGAAGTTTGCTCCATTAGATCTAAGGGCTATTTTGGAGCTACCTAGCGCTAGTTTTAGCAAGTGTGCACCACACCTAACCCACTAGACTCACCTAGGTCAAGCTACCTGTTCGTACCCCCCTTAATAGTACGGCCAAAGGAAAAACAAAGTCCTAAACTACTCTAAGTGTCTCTTCAACTCTAAATGACACTTAGAACTAGTCCATCAATAACCTTGTTGTCCATCCTTTGAAAACCGAAATGATTTCCATCGTAGGGGCATGACCACCATGATTGCCCAATCGATCTCCATTACTGTGACCTAACTTAATTGCCTCTGCAAAACACACATTAGTCACAGTAATCACGTATTGTCATTAATCACCAAAACCCAACTAGGGGCCTAGATGCTTTCACTCTTAACGGTCACTAAGTGGCACTCTTTTGAGTTAGCTTGAAATATAGCACACATGCACTCACTAAGCATAATATCGGGCCTAGATGCGCACAAATAAAGTAGAGAGCCAATCATGGAGCGATATACCTTAGTATCCATGGCTTTCCCTTCATCATTGAGATCTAGATGTCCATTGGTTGGCATGGGAGTTTTGATAGGCTTGGCATTCACCATGTCAAACTTCTTGAGCATATCATGGGTGTACTTCATTTGGCTAATGAAAGTTCCATCCTTCACTTGCTTGATTTGAAATCTGAGGAAGAACTTTAATTCACCATCATGGACATCTTAAATCTCTTGGTCATGATCCTACTAAATTCGTCACAAAAAGAATGATTAGTACTACCAAATATTATGTCATCGACATATATTTGGCACACAAATATATCTTTGTCGACTTTGTGAGTGAAAAGGGTAGGATCGGCTTTGCCTATTTCAAAGCCTTGTTTAAGCAAGAATTCCTTAAGGCATTCATACCATGCTTTTGGTGCTTGCTTAAGCCCATAGAGCACCTTTTGGAGTTTGTAGACATGGTTAGGAAACTTGTGATCTTCAAAGCCCGGTGGTTGCTCAACATAGACAAGTTCTTGAATAGGGCCATTGAGAAATGCACTCTTCATATCCATTTGATATAGCTTGAAGTTGTGATGAGCGGCATAGCCTAGAAGCATTCGGATTGCTTCAAGCCTTGCCATCGGTGCATATGTTTCTTCAAAGTCCAAGCCCTCTACTTGAGTGAAACCTTGAGCAACCAATTTTTGCTTTGTTCCTTGTCTCCACTCCATTCTCATCTTGCTTGTTGTGGAAGACCCACTTGGTGCTAATGATATTGTTATTGGGTCATTCTACCAAGGTCCACACTTGGTTTCTTTCAAAGTTGTTGAGCTCTTCTTGCATGGCCATCACCCAATCTGGGTCTCCAAGTGCTTGTTCTACCTTAAGAGGTTCCAAAGAGGAAACAAACGAGTAATATTAGCAAAAATTTGCTAAATGTGAATGAGTTGTTACCCCCTTTCGAAGACTCCCAAGGATGTTGTCAATGGGATGATCCCATTGTATTATTTGCCTTAGCCTTGGATGCTCAAAGGCCTCTTGTTCAACTTCTAGATCTTCATCATTTTCTTGCTCAAATATGGGTTGTAGGTATTGTCCATGATCTGGAGTCAAATCAGCTGCTGCTGACTATGTAGGTGCAGCACTGCCGCTCTCAAGTGCGACACTGTTGCGTGCAGGTGTTGCAGCAGGTTCCTACTGCTATTTAGCATTAGGTACATCATCGGAAATAGGTACAGCAGTAACTTGGAACCTCCACTTCAGTGACTTCATCTTCTTGTGGTCTAATATCACCAATGGCTAATTGCTTTACATGGTGGATCCTCCTTTCCTACAACACTTGAATCAACTTGCTCCACTTGAGAGCCATTAGATTCATCAAATGTCACGTCTATCACAATCTCAACTCTCCCAGAGGTTTTGTTGAAGACACGGTAGGCATACTCATTTGATCCATAACCAAGAAGAACACCTTCATCAACTTTAGGTGCAAACTTAGAGGTTTTGGGTTTCTTGTTAAGTATGAAACACTTGCACCCAAACACTCTAAAGTAAGACACCTTAGGCTTGTTACCGGTTAGAAGCTCATATGAAGTTTTCTTCAACTTCTTGTGTAGGTAGAGGTGGTTCATGGCATGGTAAGCGGTGTTGATGGCCTCGCACCAAAAGATGTCCGGCATCTTGTACTGATCTAGCATTGTCCTTGCCATGTTAATGAGTGTATGATTCTTCCTCTCTACTACACCAATTTATTGAGGGGTGTATGGAGTTGAAAACTCATGCTTGATGCCCTCTTTATCAAGAAATTCCTCAACTAGAGTATTCTTGAATTTGGTCCCATTATCGCTTCTCACTTTTTTGATGGGAAGACCGAACTCCTTTTGAGCTCTTCTAACAAATATCTTCACCTTCTCTTGAACTTGGCACTTGTCATACAAGAAAAATACCCAAGTGAAACAGTAATAGTCATCAATAATAACAAGACCATATTTGTTACCGTTGATACTTAGGTAGGCGACCGGTCTAAAGAGATCTATATGTATTAGCTTCAATGGTTGCTTGGTGGTCATGATGCTCTTTGGTGGGTGAGGTACGCCAACTTACTTTCTGGCTTGACAAGCGCTACAAATTCTATCTTTCTCAAAGTGAACATTTGTTAGTCCAAAGATGTGTTCATCTTTTAGAAGTTTGGCCAAGTTCTTCATCCCAACATGAGCTAGTCGGCGATGCCAAAGCCAACCCATGCTAGATTTTGTCACTAAACAAGTCTCAAGCTTAGCTTTACTTTTGTTGAAATCAACTAAGTAAAGCTTGTTCTTTAATCAACCCGTAAAGACAATAGAGGAATCCTCCCTTCTAAAGACTTCCACACCCTTATCCGTAAAGAGACAATTGTAGCCCATCTCACACAATTGAGAAACGGACAACAAGTTGTAACTTAACAAATCAACATGTAATACATTTGTAATTGAATGCTCAAGGGTTATATCAACTTTACCAAGACCAATCACCCCCCTTTGAATTATCTCCAAAGACAATATTTTAATTTGAGTGCGTCATTAGGGAATATGATGAGAATATACTCTTTTCTCCAGTTATGTGATTTGTACATCCACTATCAAGCATCCAACTTGATCCACCGGAGGAGTATGGCTACAAAACAAGTTTAGTTGCTAGATTTAGGTCCCCAATTTGACTTGGGGCCTTGCATGTTAGTCATAAGAAACTTAGGAACCCAAATAGAAGTATTCCTATATATGTCGGTTTCCTTTCCAACATATTTGGCAACCACTTTTCCACTGCTGTTGCTCTTCAAAACAAAGCATGATGTCAAGCTTTGTTGAGGTGCATAGATCTTTGGTTGATAGGCATACTTGTTCTTGTTGCCCCACATTGATTCCTTAGGCTTCTAGAAAACATGTTTCTACTAGAACACTTTCTTCTTGGGCTTAGTTTGACTAGGAACATAATTGGTAGCCATCCCATTTTTGTGGGGCGCGGCACTACCGCTCGAGGACGCTGCACTGCCGCTATTTATGCAGGCTGATCTGTACCAATTTTGCCCTTCCTCTCAAGCTGCACACACTCATAGCCATTCACTATCCTTCTTCCATTTGCTTGGCTCCTTTTGTGTGTCCAAGTCCATGCTTGATTGAGGGATGCCTTCCTTGCTTGAATTGTGGCCCTTTTGATTCATCATTCTTTTTGTCATTAGATTGGGTCTCACCCATCCACCCTTTTCCAATGATTTCATTGAGCCTAGCAATCTCCTTTTAGTGGAATAGGCATTCAAATCAAGATTAAAACATTTTCCACAACCTTGACTAGTGGAGGGAGTAGAGGTTTCCTTTGTCTTAGGGAGATGTGAGTTGCTATCCCAAAGAATGCCATATTGCATCTCAAGTTCTTTGTGCTTTTCATCCAAGTCACAATACTTTTTCTTGAGAGCTTTATTTGCTTTCTTTGTAATAGCATGGTCCTCTTGCTCTTTGGCCAAAGCCTTGTGCAAGGATTCCACCTCACTTCTCTCTAATGCAAGATCTTTCTTTGCTAGTAATGTAAATATCCTCTTGTTGGATAAGAGTCTCTTCTCTAGATTCTAGCTCGGCTTGGACACTCTCTAAATCCTCCATTAACTTAGTGATAAATAATTTGGTCTTTCCATCCAAATTTTTAGTTATTTGATTAATTTCTTCATCACTAGATTCATCATCACTAGAGCTATCACTAATATCACTACTAGAGATATCACTAGGAGGTGGAGGAGATTTGGCCTTCGATTTGAATTTTACCTTCTCACGTTTTGCCATGAGACAAATGTGAGGGGAGTTGTAGTCATCGTCGGGCATGTTGTTGAAGAACCTTGGTGTAGGAGATGACTTGTGAATAGCAATGGTTACAATCTTCTCATCCTCCTCACTTGTGCTCTCTCTAGCTAAGTCCCATTCATGCCCAATATGAGCCTCTCCCATGTACTTCTTGCTCTTTCTATGGTAGGCCTTCTCCTTTTTCTTGTCCTTCTTATATTTGTTGTCCTTGATCTCATATGGACACTTGTAAATGAAGTGATCGGTACTACCACAATTGTAGCATGTCCTCTTTTTCTTGTTTGAAAAGTTTCTCTTCACTACCTTGTAGCCTTGCTTCTTTAGCCCCTTGTGAAACCTATTCATAAAGAGAGCAACAAAATCTACCTTCTCATATTGATCATCATCATTTTCACTTTCGCTTGAAGATGATGTGGTTTCTACTCTTTCTTGGACTTGCTTGATTGCTTTGCGCTTGCTAGTTGAAGCTTGCTTGTTGATCTTGGACTTGCTTGTAGAGCCTTGCTTACTTGATTTGTTGGCCTTGAGAGCTACATCCTTGATCTTGATGCCTTCTAGCTTTGCTTGCAATTCACCAAGCTTCTTCCTCTCATTTGCTTCTTCTCTTTACATGTCAAAGGTCAAGATCCTCCCAAGTACATCATTTGGTGTGAAGTACTCAAACTTATTCTTGTCTCTAATTAGAGTCACTATGATCTCATTTTTAGGTGAATAAGCCTCCAACATAATCTTAACAACTTTATGATCATCTAGCTCATCACAACCATAGCCTCTAATCTTGCCCACCATTGTCATCAACCCATCAAACATCTCTTGTGGCCCTTCTCCATCCAAGATTACAAATTGGTTGAGCTTTGACATCAATAAATCAATTCTTGCCTTTCTCACTTTGTCAACCCCTTCATGTGCTAGGTGCAAAGTGTCCCATATTTGCTTGGCAATATCAACCCTAATCACTCTATTGTACTCATCACCATCCAAAGCACTCAGCAACACACTTGTGGCTTGACCATTGAGATGAATGATTCTCATCTCTTCTAGTGTTGGGTTCTTGGGATCAACCGGTGGCTCAAATCCATTGCAAACAATCTTCTAAGTGCTGAGGTGAAGACCTATAAGATAGGCTCTCATCAAGTACTTTCACTTGGCAAAGTTAGTCCTATTGAAATGGGGTAGCTTGCCCATGAGCACATTGATGAAAGACCTCTGATCATGGTTAGTCATAGGTATAGAAGAGTAGTTAAAGGATACAGCGGCATATTTGTTATTGTTGGCTTTACCCTTTCCTCTCTTCTCCTTCTTGTCCCCCTTTGACACTTGGTAGGACTCATCATCATCTCCATCTTCGAAACTACTTGATATGTCACTTGATGATGTATTTGTTGCCTTCTCTTCTTCTTCCTTCTTCTTCCTAGTTTCTCTTCTTCATCTTGCTTCTTTTATGAGCTTTCTTTCTTCTTTTCTTTGCTTCTTGTCTTCTAACCGCTGCTGCTCCTTCTTCTTCTCTCTTGCTTCTCTTTTGAGCTTTCTTTCTTCCTTCCTTCTTCTTCTCACATTGTCATTGAGAGCTCTTTCAGCAACGGTAGCCTCAAGATGTGGTAGCGTGGTGTTGCTTGCTGTTGATGCGCTCAACTTGCTGCTGTCGGTGTTGACATCCACTGGCTTCACGCCACTAGTTCCTCCTCTAGGCTCCATACCTCACACGGTGAAGCACACATGAGGTAACATGCTTTGATACCACTTGTAGAATCTCTAGTTAGCCTAGAGGGGGGGTACTATCGGATAGGGGCACTACTGGGCCAGAACAGCGGCACTGCCGCACCTGCAGACAACTTCGAGTCACAGTTCAAAATCAGTCAATGTAAACTTGGATTGGAGAAATTTCTTAGCATCCTATAGGTATGACATTCACAGATCGAGAACATGAAGTGGTAGGACCACAACACACAAGTAGATCGACCACAAACCCTAGAAATCACCTCAACAATAATATGAAATGCAAATGATGTAAATCAAGCACAAGGTGACGCGATGATTTAACCTGTGGTTTAGTTCGCCACCAAGGCTTGCCTACGTCCACGTTGTTGAGGTTAGCAACTAAGGCATAGGGCTTTGCAATCCTTCCTCATTCTCAAGATAAGAGACTCAACTCTTGAGATGAGGGGTGAGTTTAATAGCTTCAAGAGGTGGTTACAAACCTCCTAGGGCTACCACACAAGTTGGCAAGCTCCACGGGCAACGCTCTAGCTAGCTAGGAGCAAAGCTCCAAGAGTAATAAACACAACTGCTGGCCAAAACATGAACCAAGTGCTCTTTTGAGTTGGAGAATCAAAAGATCTGCTCTCTAATCGAGTTTGGGACCTTTTTCTCTCAAGGATTGATAGGAAAATCAAAGAGAAAGCTTGGAAGCTCAAGGTCACCAATGGAGGAGAGAGAGAGAAGAACACTCTTTTGTTCTTAGATGAGCTGAATGAGTGGGAGAGAGAAGAGAGACGTTGGGGAGGAAGGGGAAAGGTATAAGTACTCCCTAGCCCCAATGGTCACTTAGGTCACGGTAGTGCCGCACTATGGTAGAGCCTCTATCCAGGTGCGGCACTGCCGCACTAGGCAAGACAGCAATGGTAAGAGTGAAGTGTTGGCTGTCTTAGTTGAGTAACTAAGGATGTATGTGTAAGATTGAGCACTTGGTAGCACATGTTAGCTTAAGCATCGTGTCCCCCTTTATAGTATGGCTTTTCTTATACTCAAATTCAAAATATAAAAGAATTTAAACCTCCTTTGAGTTTGAAGCCATCAACATTTGTAATTGGGGGCTCCTCCATTTCGTGTAACATTCTCGAATATAGATTCCATGCTTGTCATCTCGATAACTCTCATTAGTTCTCTAATTATGTGGCCATTATCACCAAAACCCACAATTAGGGCTTGATTGCACTTTCGGACGACCTCGAAGGTGAGTGGCTCCTTGCGGAAGTTGTCCGGTTGTCCGAAGGTGATGTTGAGCCGGATGCACCTGAGGGGCATGACTTCCTTCCCCAGCATGATCCCATAGAATGGTGCCTTGCTAGGGCACAAGCTGCTTTGAGGGATGCCCATCTTGTCGAGGGTCCTAGTGTAGAGTATGTTGAGGCCGCCCCCCCCCATCCATTAGCACCTTAGAGAGGTGCATGGTAGCCATGATCGGGTTGACCATGAGCGGGTAGGATCCTGGATGAAGGTTGTAGTCGGGGTGATCTTCTTGGTGGAAGGTGATGATCGTCTGGGACCATCAGAGCTGCAAGGGTGTAGATGGCATTCACCTCCTGCTTGGTGATGTGGCATTGTTGGCGGGGCTCGTATGCCTAGGATCCCCCAAAGATCATGAGCCAGCGCTCGGCATAGGGGAACTCATTGTCTTCCTCCTAGACACCATTCGCTGGGTTGTCGGCCTTTAGGGCAGGCTTCTAGGCCTTGCCCTATTGGCTGAGGGTGCTATGGATGTAGTCCTTCATGGTAGCACAGTCCTTGAGGAGGTGCTTCGCTTGCTCGCTTGACCATCGAAAGGTTTTGTCATGGAAGGAAAAGAATGAATAGGATGCCGCCTAAAGAAATCCATTTATGGATTAAAACAAGCTTCAAGACAGTGGTACTTGAAGTTTGATCAAACAATAAGGAAATTTGGGTTTAAAGAGAATGTTGAGGACAATTGTGTCTATGCAAAGTTTAAGAATGGGAAGTTTATCTTCCTTGTCCTATATGTGGATGACATTTTACTTGCTAGTAGTGATGTCAGTCTACTATGAGACAAAGAAGTTTTTGTCCTCAAAATTTGATATGAAAGATCTTGGTGAAGCCTCGTTCATTCTAGGGATCGAGATTCACCAAGATAGAAGTAAAGAGGTATTAGGACTGTGACAAAAGGCATACATAGAAAGGATCTTAAAGAAATTCAGTATGCACAAATGTAGTCCCTCACCTGCTCCTATAGTCAAGGGTGACAGATATGGGGATTTTCAATGCCCTAGGAACCAATATGAGATCAATCAAATGAAAACGGTTCCATATGCTTCAGCTATCGAAAGCTTGCAATATGCTCAAGTATGTACGCGCCCTAACTTGGCATTTGTTACCGGGTTACTTGGCAGATTCCAGAGCAATCCTGGAATAGAACACTTGAAATTAGTAAAGAAAGTCTTGCATTATTTGCAAGGAACGAAAGGCCTCATGATAACGTATAGAAGATCATATTCACTCCATATAGTGGGGTATTCAGATTCTGATTATGCAGGAGATGATAGAAAATCCACGTCTGGGTATGTATTCACTCTCGTAGGGGGAGCTATTTTATTATAAAGCTCAAAGCAAACCGTCACTACATCATCCACAATGTATGCTGAGTTTGTAGCGTGTTATGAGGCAACGTGGTAGGTGAACTGGCTAAAGAAATTCATACCCGGTTTGAAGGTGGTTGGCGACATCTATAGACCACTTAAGTTATATTGCGATAATAATCCGGCAGTATAGCATGCTCACAACAATAAGTCAAGTGGTGCTGCCAAACACATTGACATAAAGTATTATGTTGTGAAAGATAAAGTTCGGGATCATGTCATAAGTCTTGAGCATATAAGTACCAAAAAAATGCTCGTGGATCCGCTTACAAAAGGCTTACCACTCAACGTGTTCAGAGAACATGTAGCTAGCATGGGTTTAAGGGAAAGCCTATAATTCCTAGACAAAAGAAGGCCCAAAGTTAAGTATCTATTTTAGAATAGAGTGGTGTGTTGTAGCTGTTAAATCTATTGGCAATTGACCGTGACGATGAAACATGCTCTATGCGCTAATCTGTAATGGAATGAACAAAAGTAAATAATGTGAAATTGAAAGATGGTAGTGAGATCAAGGGGAAGAATGTTAGTTGATCTCCACCAATAGGACCAATGGCCTATTGGGCCCTTAGATCTACACCCTGATTGGGGACGCCCAACCCTAATATGGTTGGTGGGCCCTTGTCGCACAGCACTATAAAAAGAGGAGGGAAGACAGGGCTCAAACTACAAGGTTGATCAGAGCCACCGTAACCACCTATAGAGGAACACTAATCTGATCTAAAGTGAGTGCTGCCAGTGATGGGAAGCCCCAGACTCCGTTGTCGCCTCTACAGTGCCACCACCAGGATGTTGTACCTCGCGTCACCGTAGGGACTGCGACTGCACTTCATTTCCGGTCGCTATGGGCACACTAGCTACCAAGGTACACCAACAGATGTTTGTTCTTTACCCGCTAGATCTACACCTAGAGTCTAGAACTTTCTAACAACTTTGTAATAGACACTTGCGCCGATTCACATGATGCCTGTGGCCCCTCTTCATCAATCGGCAGAACATTTTTTATGTCACCCAAAACCACATCATGTGGATCAGCTACCTTCCAGCGAGAAGAACCAGAGCTAGTAGTACTGGTCAAAACCGACGAGCTAGAAGAACTACTAGTCGCCCTGCCAGTGGACTTTCGACTTGAGCTCCCTGAGCTGTTCTCGTTTCCGATGGAGGAGCCGGAGGGCGAAGCGACCCCTACCATGTCAGCCATCTAAAGAGATGGTGAAAACTCAAAACGAAACAAAAATTTAGAAATAAAGAAAAAGTAATAACAAATGTCAAATATTGAAAGAAACAGTGAAAGTACAGGGAAAACAAAGAGGCCTTACTTGCTCAATGGCGTAGAAGCGAAGCGTCACAACAAGGCGCAAAGCGACCAGCCGAAAGCTCTGGAGGTTTCGAGCAGGATAGTCGAGAGCAGAGCAAAGCCAGCGCGACAGAAGCCAGCGCACACGGGGGCTTATATAGCCGGTCAACTGAAGGCCAAGAGACACAACATGAAAACCAAGAGGCCCATCAACTAGCCGTTAACCCCACGCGTCGCGTCGATTCACATTCCAAACAACAGGAAAAAAATAAAATAAAATTTTAAAAACAATAAAAATAATAAAAATAAACAGACACCTTTTCCAATTTTAATAAAAGTAATGCCCACACAACAGTAACAATAAATAAAAATCAAAATAAAAAAGTTAATCAATTCACTATTTCGCACCTTGGGGGAAGGCAGTAACGAGATACGGCACCCGCTTTTGACATAGGCGGCGAAAGGGGTGCCAAGGGGCTACTGTTGGGGGATGGCATATGGCTTGGGACCCCCAGTTGCACAAACATGCTTTCGGCCAGCATTTCGTCTGCCGGTATCTCTATTGATGAAACCACCGATGGAAGAAGATGATGGTTTACGCCTGGATAACTCTGAAAGGCCGGGGAGCTTCTGATTGGCATTTCGTCCGCCAATACTTCCATCAATAAAGCCGTTGGCGGAAGGAAATGTTAGGTTACTCACATCAGGCAGGGGAGCGCCCAAAAGCTTTCGCCCGCTATTTTGCCCATCGGTATCGATCGGTCATCCTCCTATCAGGCAGGGGAGCACCCAAAAGCTTTCGCCCACCATTTTGCCCGCCAGTACCGATTGATCCCAGGGCAGTACCGATATCAAAAGGCATTTGAAGCATTTGGCGTACCCTAAACTAACTGGTTTGGAATAGGGTGTTGTTTCGTAGGTTTTTCGTCGCTTTCAGTTTCTTTTGGGGTCAGCGAGGCCTAGAACAACCCCGACAGGAGTGGTGGGTACCGAAGTTGGTGGACCCATCAAGGGGGAGGCGTCCTTCAAAGGATGTCGTAAGCGGCTTGGACCAAAAGCACCCATAGAAGGGGGTAATATGCTCGGGTACCGTAGTAGGTGTGAGGTCGAGATGGTAGACTAGAGGGGGGGTGAATAGTCCTTTCTAAAATTAATCACGTCGACTAACCGAAACAAGTGTGGAATTAAAACTATCGGTCTAGCCAAGACTACACCCCTTTATTTATGTTCTCTAGCAGCTTTCAAAGATACTAATTAAGCAACAAAGGTGTCGGGATAGCTAGAGCTCACCTAATCAATTCTAGAAGCAAGGTCACATAAACCTATGCCACTAGTACTTTAAGCAACAAGAGAGCTCCTACACAAGCTAGTAAGCAAAAGCACAAAGCCACCTAAGCTCACTAGCACTGCTCAATAACAAGGCAACCAATGCCAAATTAGAGAGCGCAATTACTTAGCTACATGAACTAAGTAATGTGACTAACAAGGTTACACAAACTAAATTAGCCACGCAAGGGAGCTACTTCTATGCTACACAAGCAAGAAGGTAACTAGTAAGCTACACAAGCTAACTAATTACAAGAGCAACTATACAAGCACAATGTATATGAAATATAAATACAAGCTTGTGAAAGGGGATTGCAAACCAACGGGAAGAACAAGGTTGACACGGTGATTTTTCTTCTAAGGTTCACGTGCTTGCCAACATGCTAGTCCCCGTTGTGTCGACCGGTCACTTGGTGGTTCGGTGGCTAATTGACATCACCCGCCAAGCCAGCATGTCAGGCACCACAAGAACCTACCCCGAAAGTGATGGTAGCTCAATGACACACTTTACTAGAGTTGCTCTTCATGGCTCCCGCGAGGCGAGCCAATGCCCCTCACAAAGCTCTTCTCCGGAGCACTGCACAAGCTTCTTGTGGGCTTCAACGAAGACCACCACCAAGCCATCTAGGAGGTGGCAACCTCCAAGAGTAACAAGCACCACCGGCTTGCTACTCGATCACCTAGTGCCACTCGATGCAACCTCATGATGCAATTGCACTAGAATCGCTCTCTCACACAATCGGATGATCACTATCAAGCATATGTGAGATGGAGGGCTCCCAAGCACTCTCAAGCATGGACACAAAGTCCCCTGAGGTGCTCAGCACCATCCATGGCCAAGACACCCTTCTATTTATAGCCCCACGGGCTAAACTAGCCGTTACCCCTTCACTGGGCAAATTTTGGGACGACCAGACGCTCCGGTCAGATCGACCGGACGTAGGACCTCAGCGTCCGGTCGCTCGATACTTGCCATGTGGTCATTGGCTTCAAATGTTGTTCACCCGATCTCAATGGTCAAGTGATGACCGGACGCTGCTGCTCAAGTGACCGGACGTACCAACATCAACGTCCGGTCATTTCCAGTAAGCATCCAGTCGCGACCGGACGCGTCCGATCAGTCACGATCAGACATAGCATTAGCATCTGGTCCTTCTCCAACTTCTCTGTGTCACCTATGTCACTGTACATCAGCCTGACTAGACGCACCGTGCCAGCGTCTGGTCACTTTCAGCGCCAGTGTCTGGTCGAAGACTAACGCTGCGCGTTCTCTGCTACCACTAACCGGACGCAGGACCCCAATGTCCGGTCACCACATGACCAACGTCTGGTCCACTCTGTGAGACCCTGTCTTTTTAGTATAGGGTGCCGATGGCACTGTCGGACTGTTCGCACTCTACGGGCAGACACTCCGCCGGTGGAGTTTCGAACCCGTCTCGCCTCCGTTCCATCGCCAAGTTAATCCACATTAACTCCAACTTCATCTCCTTTATAAATGTGCCAACACCGCCAAGTGTACACCACCATGTGTATGTGTGTTAGCATTTTCACAATCATTTTTCAAAGGATTAGCCACTCAACTTGCCACGCCACTCAATCCTAGCGACGATGCAAAGTTAGATCACTCGAGTGGCACTAGATGACCGATATGCAAACAAGTTTACCCCTCTTGATAGTATGGCCATCTATCCTAAACCCGGTCACAAACTTCTCTACACACCTATGACCGGTGAAATGAAATGCCCTAGGTTATACCTTTGCCTTGCACATTCCATTCCATCTCCTCCAATGTTGATGCAACACATGCACCAACACGATCAACAATAATATGATCCGCTTCATATCATTACGTGATCATATTGGTTCATCGATCTTGACTTCACTTGCTTTTCACCGTTGCCATTGCCTTCGTCCATCGGTGCCAAGTCTTGCTCAAGCTTCACCGCCATGTGGTCCATCGCTCCATGGCCTCCGACTTGTCCTTCATGCTTGCAACCGGTCCATCAAGCCAAGTCTTGTCTTGATCTTCTTCACCTTGATCACATGACTCAATGTCATGTCTCATGTGCAATAAGCTCCTTCATCATCACATGTGTGAGCTTTGCAACATCTCCAAACCATTTTCACCTTCATGGCATATGTTGCTTACACATGTACTTGTGGACTAATCACTTGTGTATCTCACATAAACACAATTAGTCCACCTAGAGTTGTCACTCAATTACCAAAACCACACAAGGACCTTTCAATCTCCCCCTTTTTGGTAATTGGTGACAACTCTACAAAGATATGGAAATTAAGCTCTTTTGGATTCATGTTGCTTGCCCAAGCAATTTTACCATGTGTAAATGATTTTGGACAAGTACTACAAACCCGAAATGGTAGTATTAGCTCCCCCTACATATGTGCTAGAGTGTTTGTTTTGAAGCTCGCACATATGCATAGATTGAAATTGTAGGAGAGTAATTACTACTAAATGATGCTAAGGTGTATAGAGTAAACCTTTGAAGTGTGATACCAATCGGAGTTGTACCTTTAAGTTCATCCTTAGCACCATGGTTAGCTAGATATCACATGGAAATAAAATCACTAGATACCTCATGAGATCAACATTAAAATCAAGGTACTAGCATTACTTGAAAAGCATACCAAGTGTCTAGCTATTATCCTATACATGCTAGTTTTCATTTCATCAATCAAATTCTACAACTAGCATACATCACACAAGCATACATATTGAATTTAAGAACTTATGCAATGCAAGCAAGCACATGAATATGCACATAACAAATGCAATCAATCAAAGTTCATGAGCTTGCTCCCCCTATTTGTATGCTTCTCTTGTCCAAGAATTTTGATCCATCTCTTTTCTTCAATGTTTCTCCCTCTTTCTCTATATCCATGTCCTACCTCTACTTCTTTGAGCTTTCATATCTTATCTCTCCCCCTTGTACAATCTTAATCTCAAAGCTTTCATATCTTGTACAATCTCTCTCCCTTTGTCATCAATTTCCATAAAAGGTGTGCTTCTCATTGATGCAAAAGTATGCATTTTGGGGTAGATGGTTGAGGCTTGAATCTTGCATTTTTTATGGACATCACTTGATTATTGGAATGACACCACTTGTAGATACCACTTGTAACTTGTACTACTTATATCTTGTGTAGGGCTTCTTGAGATACCACACATAGAATCTTTGATCTTGATATTAATTTGTGACACCTCCCCCTATGTGATAGCATGGGTCATCCATTTGATACACTTGAGCTCTTGTAGGTGAAAGATGCATTCTTCATTTGATGATCACTTAAAGTTGAGGATCACTTGTGGAACCATTGTCTTGCATGATTGATATTATGTGTAGATGTGATATCACTTGAAAGAATCTTCTAGTATGGAACCATTTGTTGGATTTATCAATAAAAACCATTTCTTGAATCTTTGCTATTTTTACGAGTACCACTTATAGGATATCACTTATGAGTTGATCTAGACATCACTTGTGAATTCTTGATGAAATACTTGAGTCTAGATACCATTTGAAACAAACAAACTAGATATCCATTTGCATTGTTGTCTTGTGCTTGTACTCTTATCACTATCATGAGCTTCTATGGTTGACTTGAACTAAATTGATTTGCTTAAGCTTCCAAGTCCGGTTTGAACCAATAACAAGCTTCTTCACACCTCTTACAAGGGTTATCGTGTCAATGTTGTACTTGTCACTTGTTCGCAATCCAAATTAAATCAAGTACTTGGGTTTACTTAGCTCATGAACAAATTCATATACTAACCACTAGATCATTTAATCATTCAAGCAATAGTGGTAGGCTATGAAATTAAACGTTTTATTTGTTATGCATGATCCTATAAAGTATGAACTATATGCACTAACCGCATACTAGTAAGGGATGAAATGATCATGCACATTACAATGATACCTTTGCTATGTTGGAGTAGAGGATAGTCACATAGATTCCAATTCATTACTCCAATAGCAATGTGAAGTCCAATTATAAGCTTGGTGAAGAGCAATAGATACCATTTTGAATTCCATTCTTCACCCATATGAAATGAATACCACTTATGTTCAATTGCACTTTCTTGTTGTGGTTAGCTTACTTCATCTTTTCATCTTTACTTGTGTGAGAGCATCAATTTGAGAATACTACTTGAAATATCATGACTAGCCCTCTTTTGGGTGTTTCTTGCTTTTCTTGATCAACCCTTTTGATTGCTTTAACTAGGCATCTCAAATGTTTCTCGGATCACCACTTACATGTTAGCCTTCCAAGTACCACACTTGGTTCACCTACACATAGGCGGCAAGCCCCTACACTAGGGAGAAGTGACCTCTCTCCAAGAACCATTATTGACACTCACTTGAAATAACTTGATTGATTGATCCAAGTGATGGACTTAACTTGATGAGTAACATTGATTCCTTCTTTAAGTCCTGTTCTTTCTATCAAATGATCTCCAATCATCACTTGAACTTAAACATCATCTTCAACTCGAGTTTGATCTTGATTTTCATCTTGAGTACCAAAAGTGTGCAAAGTACACTC
This sequence comes from Miscanthus floridulus, assembly GCF_019320115.1. Classification (NCBI taxonomy): domain Eukaryota; kingdom Viridiplantae; phylum Streptophyta; class Magnoliopsida; order Poales; family Poaceae; genus Miscanthus; species Miscanthus floridulus. The sequence continues at coordinate 127,274,253 of NC_089580.1, read as the reverse complement.
CACAATCAAATAGCCTTGTACTCATATCTTGTCATGCTTTTAGATCATCTCAAAACCAACTTAGGTACCTCAATTACTCTTAACCATGTTTTCAATTTGAGGACCTTTCAGTAGGTAGGAAGGCATTATGGTCCTTGTAAAAGATACAGTCATGTATAAATAGAGCTCTGCAGCGTTGTAAAGAGAGGTTGGAACATTTGTTTCCATGATCAATACATTCTTTTCTTTTGTTCCGCCTTTGTGTTCCTTTCATTCGGAGTCGCGGAGCTTTCGGCATCTTGAGCGGCACCTTGGTGTTCAAAGGTTGAGGCATAGAACAACAAGATGATTCAAAATTTAAAAGGACTTCATGGTTATAATGAGAAAAAAACTAGGTACATACGCTATTTGTGCAGATCATCTTGTTATTTTCATACAAAATGTATTAAAAAATCCTGTAGTTTTATAGATTTTGAAACATGTTAGTTTGTGTACGTTTGAACTCAATTGTTACACTGCACACCCACCAGGTCACCGGAATCAGTCGATCACCGCACCACCACAGGTCCACAGCTGTCTTATGCCTAGCAAAGCCACACAAGGAAGTCACAGGTCAATTTTGTCATGTCCCCCGGAAGAAGCTGACTCTGTTTTTGTCCCCGAGCTTGGGATCATCATCATGTACTACGTACAGGCTATAGTTGGTTAGTACAGTACTACAGTGTTGGGAGAACGCTGGCGGCTGGCGTGTGTCTTCTCTCTCTTTTTGTCACTTGTGCATCGGCGTCTGAGAGACACGTCAGACCAGCTGACACCTGACGGCACTCGTGTCACTTTCCCCAGATAATACTACGAAGAAGAAGAAAGAAACAACCTTGTTCACAGCTCGACACAACTTATTTCATGGGAGTGTGGATCTACTGATCTAGCGGACTTGACTTGGACACAACTTTAATTTCAAGGAAACTTGATCCATGTCTTCGACGTCATCCATGGCGCCGCTTGCCCACCGCACGTGAAGGAAATTTGATCCATGCCACCGGCGTCCACCTGGTGTGCTGGGTCCGTGAACTAGGGGGTTGTTTAGTTCCCCAAACTCCTGAATTGGGCACTATGCAAAAAGAAGATTTTTCGTTACATCAAACTTGCGGTACATACATGAAGTACTAAATGTAGACGAAATCAAAAACTAATTGCACAGTTCGATTGTACTTTGTGAGACGAACGTTTTGAGCCTAATTAGTCAATGGTTGGACAATTATTACCAAATACGAACGAAATGCTACAGTGCACTACAGCGTGCTACATTAACTTTGGCGGCGCGCATATTCCGGCCAACTAAACAAGGGCTAGGTGCCAAGGGTGACCTCGTGCACGCCGTGGACGAGGGACTTGAAGGCTGCTACGACTCTGAGGAGGTGAAGCTGGTGCTGTGGCTGGGTCTCATGTGCAGCCAGACGCGGCCGGAGACACGGCCGAGCATGAGGCAGGTCTGCCAGTACCTGGATGGGGAGGTAGACATGCAGGAGGCGACAATGATCGTCTTTGCAGACGACGATCCCATCGACTTCGGCTCGCTGGCGTCTCTGGCATGGTCGTCGTGCGCGACAATATCAGCAGGCTCGCTACAGGTTGGAAGATGAATGTTCAATAACTTGACATGATCACCAATATTGACTAGGTGGATTCCTGCTATTATAATGTTATTAGGAACATTCTGTTAGTCAGAAGAGATGGTTGCGATCATAAAGAGCAAGTAATGTTCAGTCATGTGCACTTATATTGGGCAAAGCCTGGTTTCAGATACTGCAATTCAGAGCGACCTGATTGGCAACTTCAATCCTAAGTAACTTAGTAAGATCACAATAAAATATGTTTGAGATGTTACAATAGGGAAGTGATGTCAACTCAGATATACAGGGGGCGTTCAAGTAATTGTCTACAAAAATACAAGCTTAGATACATATAAGAATAGTTTATGAAATCAAGCGGTATAATACAAGCCTGGGTTCAGGCATCTGAAAAGGAATACAGACGCTGTTTGCTCTCACAAGCCCTAATAGAGTTGCTATTGCAGCAACAACCCAAGCCCGTTTTCCCAACAAACCGCACGTAAATAATCGATGCACACTGACACAAGTTCTTGCGTCCGCTGGAGCTAGAGATCTTCATATGCCTCTAGCAGATAACTTATCCTGCACTCACACAAAGCCACAGAAAGGGGTGGGTTAGAGGACTCAACATCAGGAATAGAAATGTACTGGTACATCAACATACATGTATCTGGAAGCAGGCGTGGATCAAAGAGAATATGCACTCAAAATGGCGAAGTGAAACTAGTGAAGTAGCAAGAGAAACTTGTCTGAAGCAAGGTACCAAACAGCTTCAGCTAGTTCACATAGACTTGGACAGGAGGGCAGGACTAAATTTATTTCCCACAATGCTATGTGCATGAGTAATTGTCCTAAGGGTTCTGAACGAGAACCAATTTCCGAATCTAAATTAGTTAAGCTGGGCACATACCATAAAAGCCTTCATAAGTAAGAAGTCTAAAAAGCTATGCAGTTAAGACAAACTATACTCATTTAGGTGATTTATTATGTTGGGCAAGCCATTCTCAAGTGACAAACAAAAACAATACAGACCTTTTGATATTAGTAGGGAGGATCCGGGTTAAATGCTAAAGATTCCCTCCAGATAAGTTCTTTTATATGGGCTTCTGTAAAGGATGGCTGCTCAAAATCAAAGCTGAAAGGTGCAGGGCAGGTAGGTTCTTCATTGATGTCATGAAGTGAAGCCAAGTATGGGTGATGCAGAGCCTCATCAACTGCATAAGAAAAAAGGTATTTGAGTTTATAGTTAAGCCACCACTAATAAAGTGGCTTGCGTGAAGCCAGGTACCTGTAATCCGTCTGCTTGGATCAAACACAAGCATTCTCTCCAACAAATCGACTGCACCAGGAGACATGTTGCGGAAACGCAGGCGGAAGTCCTGCCTTGGAAACTGTGGTAGTTGTTTCATGTATCTTTTTGCATTATCACTTCGAAGGAATCCCAGGCTTGCATCGTCTGGTGAGCCTATGAGCTTTTGGAAGAGAAAAAACTCATTGATATTGGTTCCCAGATTACAGGATCACATTTTAATTTTAACAAAGGAGAAAGGTACTCAACGGTGCAGATTAATATAAGTTAATAATACTCCTACAATAATAGACCAAGATGTCTGTGAAAAAAAATCAATAGAAGAGAGGAATGTTCATAGAAACAAGAAGTTAAGATAAAAAAAGGGCGTACCCAGTGCAGAGAGCTCCCGCTCTGTGCGGGGTCTGGCGAAGGGTGTCAGTGACAAGCCTTACCCTCGCCTGTGCAATGCGAGGAGACCGCGACTCGAACCCGGGACCTTCCGGTCACAGGCGGTAAGACTCTACCGCTTGCACCAGGCCCGCCCTTCGAAACAAGAAGTTAAGATAAAACATTTAAAATGTCAAATCTGGATTTCTGATCTGGTAAACACTGCAAATTGTATTTTCTAAAAAAAAATTAGACTTCAAGTTAAAATCACAAGTGACTCCTACTCAAACACACATAAAGGGGAAAAATTTCAGCACAATATAAGCATAAACAAGACAAGTTAATATCTTGGTTTTTCCAAATGAACCAATCCATTAATCACTGTATTGCACTAAGAGAAATGCTAGCACAAACAATTCATTATGATAATTTTACCTCAGTGATCAATTTTAATTGCTGGATGTAATCCCGTCCAGGAAACAGGGGTTGGCGAGTAACGATTTCACCTAGTATGCATCCAACTGACCAGACATCAATGGCAGCAGTATACTGTGAACAGTTCAACAGCAGCTCTGGTGCCCTGTACCAACGAGTGACCACATACTCTGTCATGAGATCTGTCTCCGAGGTGGTCCTTGCAAGCCCAAAGTCTGCGATCTTGAGGTCACAATTTGCATTTAGGAACAAATTGCTCGGCTTTAGATCGCGGTGCAATATATTTGCTGAGTGCACATATTTGAGCCCTCTTAGCAACTGATACAAGAAGTACTGCAAGGAAAAAGCGGAAACATAGAAATAAAGAATATATCATTGTTGCTAAGCAAGATACATGGTAATCAATTTCTGGATTGGGCACAAGCAACATTTATTTGGATAGTTGGATTGGAATTTATTTTGATATGACATAACTTTGGCCCAAGCTGGAGCAACAGACCTGGCAATGATCATCAGTCAATGGCTGATTTGAGCGTATGATCTGATGGAGATCTGTATCCATTAACTCAGTAACAATGTACACGTCATTAAAGTTCTCTCTAGTTGGGGGGCGTATTACATCCTTTAACGCAAGGATCTGTGACCACAAGTTCAAAATCATTATTAGACAAATTTGATCATTGGAACATCATTGCTGAGTAGAAGTTCACAACATGGTTATAACACATGCACACGGAATTTGTGAACAAATTAAACCGTCAATACTACTTTAAGCCATGTAAACAAAAGCAACGATAATCAATAGTACAAGCCTGCCAAATTAATGTCAATAGATGCGCAGCCAACCATGTGGGTATCAGCTGAACTCAGGTGCTGTTTGGTTTTAGGATTGGTAACGCAAACGTAAAGGAATCAAAGCTTTCGATTGAACGGCCACACATACGATGTGATCTGATTCCATTTCTATTTACATTACTATTCTACGAACCGAACAGCACGTCATGGCCTTTGGATATTCCTTTTTTAACAAAGCAGAAAAGGCTCAAGTTTTTTTCTCCAAAATAAATTAAATTTGAAAAGAAAACCATACACCATCTCTAATTCAACCCCACATCTCCACTTCGCTTTATATGTCAACCATGAAAATCCAGATGATGGAATACTGTCCTCCATCCTATTTATAGAAATTCTACATATGCAGAGAAACAGAAATTTGATACATTGAATAGCAACTGGATGTTGCAGTAACTGTGCTTCTTTGATAAGCAATAACAAAAAGCACTGCATGTTGCAGCTATTTTTAGCAAATTGGCATCATAGATCTTTACAATTGAAAGGACAAGCACCAATAACAAAAAGCACTGCATGTTGCAGCTATTTTTAGTAGCACAACTGTAAAACTTGCTATGATGACAACCTAAAGAGCACACAACACAAACATAATGCCGAGAACTGGAGATTCTGGACAAACAAACGAGGACAAGCCCCAAACCCAAGTATCACAGAACCAGAATTTCCAGAAATGGCCAGAGGCACTGGTAAAAAGCATCACACATACGTACGTTCTCATGGTCCATGTGGCGCAGCAGCTTGATTTCCCTCAGCGTCCGCTTGGCGTCGATGTGGTTGTCGAACGCATTGCCAATCTTCTTGATCGCAACCTCCTCCCCTGTCTGCGAGTTGACAGCCGCGCTGAAACAAGGGAACAGCCCCCAAAATGTTTACAACATAAGCACATCTACGGGCTACGGCAAACAAACTTTGCTGCAGTGACTCATCTCCATAAATTTTTTGCCTAATAACCCGTCACAGCCGCACCAAATCTACACGCGCAACCCCAGCGCGTAGGCAGAGCAAAGACAGCAGGTCGATTTGCCACCACCAGCGGAGCGGGGACTCGGGAAGGAGTGGGAGTGGGGAGGGGACGCACCAGACAATGCCGTAGGCACCCCGGCCGATGGGGCGGATGGGCTGGGCGTACTTGGAGGAGACCTCGAAGAGGTTTCCGTACACGTTGTACAGCACGTAGCGGCCCCCGTGCGTCGCCATACCCTTGATCTGAGCTCCGCCACCGCCGCCGGAGGAATCCATGGTTTCTTCGTCTCCTTCCTCGCCTCTTGGGAAGGGGGTGTGGAGGAGGGGCCTAGGGTTGTGGGGCTGCTAGGGTTGGTGCTGCTTGATTATTGTTTTAGGATAATTATAAATTTAGGACAATTAGTAATATAAGATAGTTAGGGTTTTATGATTGTTATTGATTTATGATAGTTAGTGATTTATGATAGTTAGGTTAGTGAATTTGTTTGTGATTTACGTAGGTAGTTTTTCGGTTTGAGGTTAGGATTTTGGGTTTAGGGATTGATTAGGTATTTATTATTTAGTTTATAGTTAGTTATTTAGTTAGGGATTTTGGGTACAGATACTAGTCTACAAATGTCGGCACTTACTAATGTGTGATACGTCGATTTTGATGGCTTCATGAAATTTTGTTAAATGTTTATATTTCTAGTGAAGTTGTTTATGTTACTAGTGCGTGGTATGTCTGTTAATTTTACTTTGAATATATACATGTGCTTTCATATTGCATAATAAGTAGTTTAAATTTTGCAATGCTACATAATATTAATTTAAATTTTGTTAATTTGAATACTCTAACGCTTTATTTATCAATTTGTAACAGGATGACCCCTCCCACGCAGTACCCGTTGTACCCCATTCTTGAGGTGGAGTACAATGACTAGCACCGAGCACACATCTTGTGTGACAACGACGCAGAGGTGGCCTTGCCTACTTTGAGGCCCCGTACGTACACCAGGGCGCACTAGTGGGACGAGCGTTATGCGCCGTACATACGGCGTGCCGGCTTCCTCGAGCTTGTCCGTGTTGTCAACCATGGTCTTCCGCCCCTTGACCCAACACTACTTACTGCAACTGTAGACAGGTGTGAGTGCATTCTTTGTACATAAACTTTCTTGTAACAAATTTGAGGCAACTAACAGTCATTCTATTCTTATAACAGGTGGAGACCTGAGACCCACACGTTTCACCTACCTTGTGGCGAGATGATCTTGACCATGCAGGATGTGAAGGCTATTTTTGGCCTTTGGTTGGGGGGACTTCCAGTGACAGGGATAATTGACAACGATCACTGGATGGAGCTGGTGGCCCAGTTTACTGGGTTTTTTTTTCCACCGGACGACGAGGCTTCTAAGAAAAATAAGTGAGAAATTGAAGCCTATTTAATACTTGCATTGCTTTCCTACAGCCATCGGGTCTCATGTTCTTTGGTAAATTTCAGAAAAACTTCCGGTGTTTCGTCGTCCTGGATCATGAAGCGCTTTGATTACTTAGACCCACAGGCTGAGGAGGCTCAGATCGATAGGTTCGCTCGAGTGTGGCTCTGGCACTTTTTTGGTGCTTTCCTCTTCCCAGACGCCTCAGGCAACACCATCAGCTGGATCTTCCTTGACATACTACGCCAGCCGTGGGAGAACATAGCGGCGTATAGTTGGGGCAGCGCAGTCCTGGCATGGACGTATCGACAGCTATATGTTGTCTGCCGTCGCACCTCAGGGTATACGAACCTTGAAGGTTGCTCGTAGCTACTCTAGGTTTAGTGTTGGGAACGATGGCCCATTAGGAGGCCACTTAGTACTGGTTTACCGATAAGTACTTTAGTTCATTATATTCTTTGATATGGTTACATATGATGAGTTTATTAATGGCTAATTCATTATCATGTTCAATGCAGCAATGGAACGGATAGGATACACTCCCTACAGCTCTGTTTATCTGGACGAAATCAAAGTTAGTTAGAGGGAATGTGAGGCACAAGTACAGGGAGTACACGGATGGTCTCGATGTTCTGACACAGCACCAGGTTACGCTCTCTTTACTATCATACTTGTGTCTTGTTCGATCTACACTATATCACAACCTAATTCAATTACGAAATTTTAGGTCCATTGGTGTCCTTAGGATGCTCCGGAGCTCCAATACTATCTCGATCCTGTCACTAGGGATGAGTCAGACGAGTATCGCTGTGACGTTCCTCTTATTTTTCTTTCATGTGGTCGAGATTCACTTGCCCATCAAGGTCTGCAGACAGTTTGGAAGAATAACAAGCCGCCCACCACCGCTTTACTCCACCAACCAAAGATTGCACGGGTGTGTTATCGATTAATAACAAAGCTACAATTCAGAGGTGTGTGTGGTACAACTAACATCATTTTGTTGTAGGTATGACCGTAGGAAGAGGTACAAGACCAAGGATTGGCGTGTGACACACAGCGCGCACATCCATTTGTGGCAGAACAGGGTACGACAACCGGTCCATGCGGGTCCTCCACACGACCAGCACACCTTTGACGAGTACTTGCGGTGGCTTCACATGTCTACGAGGACACATATCAAGCCCCTGTACACTGAGAAGGCGATTGACGAGAACTCAGAGGAAGATGTCATCGAAGATGTGTACGACGTTACCACTAGGGTGGACACACAGCTACAGAGAGTCCCGCTTCAAAGATACGTGGTAAGATACTTGAATGGTACAATTTATTATCCTTTTGGTATTAAGTATGTGTACTAAAACTGTCCAACCACGTTTCTGTACCTAGGCGACACAATTGTCAAGGCTGTTCAACGAAGCAGCGTTTCAGCTTCACGAGTCTAGAGGGTAGGGGTCAGGCGTTCTCGTGGCTTTTTTGAAGGTAAACATAAACTTGTCTGTTCCGAAAATATTTGTTCAGTGTATATGCGTTTGGAAATGCACTAACTTTAACGTCTATTTATGTAGAAGATGAAGAAGAGCTACAGAAAGCTAGCTTAGAAGCTGAGCTGCATGCACACTCCTTATGAGGAACTACCACTCCCAGCGTGGTCGGGTGACACGTCTTCAGCCTCTTTGAGGACACTAGCCGGCTCTTCTCAGCAGATGACAGGTGCCACTTTCGCGGTACGTACACCACCACATCATAGCGCTGGGAAGGACCCTGCAACCGAGGATGACGATGATGACGACGACGACCCCCCGGGCTTCCGCAGACAGCATGACCAATAGGACGATTAGGCGCAGGACGAGATCGACATGTCTCAGCTAAGTGGTGCCCCGCTTGATACAAGGAGTCTCACAGGTACTAACAAAGGTAGTTTCTTTAAATACGTATGCTCCATGAACTAACGATCACAAAGAATTATAAGTAATCGTGCGTATCATATACTTGCAGGGTACGAGCCGTACACACCGTCGACGCGACCATACTGACGTTGGCTACACTCCCAATGTGTTGCCAGCAAATCCGAAGAGACAGAGGCGTCCGAGGGATCCTTACACTCCTGGGTTTTAGTTTGTTAGGTCAAACGAATATTGGCGTCTGAAACTTGCGGGGTTATTTGGTTATGTTATGTCAAACTTACGTCAAACAATGGAAATGTTATGTGGTCAACTTGCGCATGGACTTCATTTATTTGCTTCATATTCGTTTCTATGCGTCGCGGCAGCACTGCCGGCGAGATTTAGCAACTAGTTTGGGAACCGGCAGTCCCGTCATATCTCGACGCCGGTGGCCGGCGTCTTGCGCGAGGGGTCGAGGAAGCCGGAGTCCATGGTCCATGGTCGCGTCGCTGCCGATCCTACAATATAGGGCCAAAAAGCCCAAGAAATAAGTTCCCTTAAAAAATATTCGTTTCAATCCGATCCAATTTTTCGTCAAGCACTACTTAGAATAACTTCCACTATCGGCGCGACGCGTTCCGATTAAACCGTCCAGGTACCGCCGGGCGGGCGGCGGGCACGACTGTCAGGTGGGCTTGCTGCTCGAGCAGGCGGGACTGGCCGCGGGATTTTATTCAGCTCTGCCGCGCCACGGATCAAGGCGCGGCACTGCCGCGCCAAGCTCGGTGGCGCGGCAGGCCCTGCCCCGTCAACGGTTAGCGATTCCGGTCGCGGCCATGTCAGCGCTCTGCCGCGCCACCATGCATGGCGCGACACATGTATTTGGCCGCGCCAGGGCAATAGGCGCGGCCAAAAGTGTTAGTTTTTTTAAAAAAAAACCAACCGTGTTAGATTTAAAATTAGTTTTTAAAAAGTGTTAAAATTAAAAAAAAAATCTCTAGTCGTTGATGGGAGGGCGGCCTCGAGGACTGTGGTGGAAGAAGCTTCCCTCTTTTTGACTCGGGCGGCGACTGGGGAATCTGCGACTGTAAATTAGTTTTAGTCTATATATTTTTTATATTAAACTTAATTTCTCACTTTGCTATTACACTACCCAGGCTCATAAGAAAAGGTCTGGGTCCGCTGCCGCTTCTCACTGTGAACAACCGGAACCTGGCCAAGAGAACTAGAGAAGCACTCGTCACTTGTCACTCGTCAGCATGATACGGGATCAGCATCACCCGCCAGAAAGGTCAATCTGCGAGCCTTACGATGTCCTATTCCCAAGTAGTTGGCAGCTTGTCATGGAGGGTTTCTTTTCTCTTGGGGCATGGCGCTGTACCTTTCGACCACATGACCTTGCTAAGAGCCACACGTTTCTTCCACGGTCGATGTCAAGGCTTCAAGACGATAGCGTGTGCGTGTACGCATGCATCATAGGAGGATTTGTGTGAAACCTCGTGTGGCTGAAACCCAAAGTAATCTGAAACCACGAGCTTGCCCCTTGCGTTATATAGCAGCCCAGGTCAACGTTTGGTCGTCGTACGTGCGGACTTGGAACAAGGACTGGATCTGTAGTACCGTGGTAGAAAGATTGTGTTATGGATCCACTAGAATTAAGTTACAAGGCATTGGTGCTATGTCAATTTTGCAAAGATATAATAATGAATGCCCACTACGTTTATCTTTTTTTTATTAAAAAAAGAAGACTGTTATGTTAGATAAATATTTGGGATGTTTAAGGGTGACTAGGACGACAGGCGCGCTTCGCTGCGCCCGTACAGGTTTTGCTGCTATTCACTCCATGCATCCTTAGTTTTTCTATTCGTGCAGGTCACTGTGCTAATCACTAATCAAGCATAAATTAATCTAAACAAACGCATTATAGGCTATATCAAACCCAGTAAAAAAAGGTTCTTTCATCAGCATCACAACCAACACAAACAATATCTTGATTACATACATGTATCCCTTGTGGGAAAAAAAATCTAAGCAAGCAAATCGGATCACAAAGAAAATGAAAAAAAAGAGTCCTCAGAACCTCTGAACTTTATTTGTCCTCTAAAATATTGTAGGAGCAACCCAGGCTGAAAACGAAAATCTGCATAGAGGTTGAGGAAAACTAAATTGCTACAACACCATGGCACCATATATTAACAGCATCAGGTACAGTTAAGGTAACAGATTGAAAGAATTCATGCACTAAATGAGGGCTGTAGGCAAAACTCCAGAAAATATGAATGTCACATGAAGCGTAGAGAGAGCACTGTTCGCCTAAACGGTCGTTTAGCCCGTTTACACACCATGTAAACGCTACACAGTGGTGCGCCGTTTCCGTTTAATCACCCGTTTACCCCGTTTAATTGGCCGTTTAACCCGTTTAATGGGACGTTTTGCCCGAATAATGGCTAAACGGTAGGTGACCGACTGTTTACCGTTTAGCGTTTAGAAAAATATTGAGAGAGAGACACCCAACTGATAAATTGATTATAGCTTGTCGTTTGTAATCTCTTCGTAGGCTATCCATTCTTGTACTTTTAGAGCCGCAACACATGATACACAGCATAAGAGGTAAACAACAATAAGCCTAGATGAGTATGCTGGTGGCTGGCCTAATATGAACGTACAAATTAACTTTAGAGAAAGGCATGATACTATATAGTTTAAGAACTTTTTTTACTATGGTTGCAGAGGCGTCAGGAAGCGTTAGCTGTGTCAATGATTGGTGGGCCCATTCGAGGAAAGGCGTTGAGAGGCGTCAATGAGGGAGGCGTCGGGAGGCGTTGTATGTGTCTATGGTTGATGGGCCCATATGTGCCGTGACGCCTCCCAACGTCTCCAAAGTTGAGATGATTAAGACTTCAAATAAAAGAGTGGCAATTCCTTTTTCGTAGTTCTTTTTTTAATCAAGGGTAAAATGGTAAATTCACAATTATAAAAATAATGTTTTGAGTAGTATAGTTGGGATGTATGATTTAAGTACTATAGTTAGATGAATATTTTGTTGAGTAGTATAGTTAGGATGAATAAAAGTAGTATAGTTAGATAAACATAACATTTTATTTTTAGGGTTCATTCACGCCACCGCCTACCTCCGCCGGCGCTCTCGACCTCGCGCTAGGACATCCAAACCGCCGAGCTGCATGGCCCGCTCGGACGACCTCCTCCGGGCGGCTGCCGGATCGGGTAGGCGCGGTGCGGTTTGCTCGGTCACGTGCGGGGCGCGCGGACGCGGGCTAAGTCGAGCGGTGGGGAGCGCGGTCACCCACCTGGCTCGGAAGCCTGGCCAGAGCGGAGGGGAGGGACAGAGGAGAGGGATGGAGCTGACGGGTGGGGCCGCTGCGACAGTGAGGTCCAATCGACGACCCGCGGATCCTACCAGAGCGGAGGGAGAGACGGCGGGGAGCACTACTCTAGCACTCCGCCCCCATGCGGCTCGTCGGCGCTACTCAAGCACCCGGCGCTGGAGTCGAGCCAGCCGCGCCCAGCGGTTCTCGTCCGGCCGCGCGGCACGGATAAGCATGAGCCTCCGCGCGGGCATCGTCGGGCTGCCCAACGTTGGCAAGTCCACCCTCTTTCAACGCTATTGTGAGTAATTAAGCTTGCTTGTTTCGTTGCTTCCTGTTCTTGGGTGGATGTCGGTGGACCCCAGCTGTTCGACCGTTTTGCGACAGACATTCTTGTGGAACGGCTGACACTGTAGGTCTATATAATTTGTAAGAGTCAATAAAGTTCACAAATATCCTGATCTTTTCTGTTGTTCCGCTGCTGCACAAGTTTCCCTTTGGACTTGTTGCCGTAAAATGTTTCAAATAGAGAAATGTATGTGATATACATAGGACAGGTTCTTCCATGAATATAATCTGTTCTCAGTTTTGTTGTATGCATCTAAACTACAAGAAGCTTTTCAAGAAATTTCTGTGACATGTTGAATTAAACAATTGTAACAACAATGTTGAACTCTTTCTACTCTAAAAATTCAATGAATCAACATACTTTGAATTATGGGAAAATTGACTATAGGACAATGAAAGGACAATGAAAGTGGCCTCTCTTTGTGTATCCACTATGTGGTTCTCTGCTATACAATTATTCCCTCCAAGGGCTACCATTGAATCGCCCTGCGCGTCGCACTCGTTTATTCAAAGATTCGGTGCTCTCCAAAGTGACAACAGGAGTTTGGACATTCCTTCACGGTCGTCCTCTTTTCTTACTTTCAGCTCTGGATGCTGTATTTTCTTCCTAATAAGCACGAAAAACACCAATAGAGATCTTATATATTCTTCCTAATATTTCACTCAAGTAAGGTATATTTCAGAATAATGCTCATCATTTGATTTCGGATGGTAGAGCAGTTGATTCAATATTTATAATGGCTCTGAGACAGAATTTTGTTACAGATGGTGCTTCTAGAAAACACCTTCGAGTATGTTTACAAAAAACTGAGAAGCCGATATATGTATAGTTGATGGAATCAGTGGGCATCCTGCTTTCATCCTTCACATAGTACCCACTACTCAGGTTTCTTCTTGGCACTAAAAAACCATTGTTTTACACTGACCACTTCCTGGTAGAACAAACTGTTAATTTGAATTGTTGGAATGCATTTGTTCATTCATAATTGTAGGTTGTTTCGTGCCAAACTACTGATGACGTGCAGAGGTTTGTGAGGCAGATTGTGCCGCAACACTTCTCTGGGAAATCCCATGGGCAAACACCAGAGTACATGATGTTTGGAGCGACTTGGGAAAAGACTTAGTATTTGGTGAGGGCCACGGGCTTGTCCCAAGAACACGTGAATGTTCAGCATGTATAGGCCATAGGTGTTTTCTGTGAAGGTCTTCTGAAAAAATTCAGGTAACAGTTGGATCTCTTGTCATCTCTGGTTTCTGCTCCTTTTTTTTATTGCTTGTCTAGTTAATGCATGATCATAAAGTTGTGCTATCTGTTTCTGGAGTTATCAATCAGTTGAGTTCCTTCTCTTTGCTTTCTGATTGGTTAGCTAGCCAATGTCTTTCTGGTTGGTTATCAATCAGTTGAGTCCCAACCAAGTTGGAGTAGGCTAAAATTTTATATTTCAAGTGACTCAAGGCAAGTACACCTTACAGAACAAGAGTTAATGTGAGCAACTATTATGGAACTGGAAGGATTTGGTTATATGAGATAGCTGTGTAGTTGGTGCTATAAAAGTACTTTGCAACATTCACTGAAACCTTGCAGCGTGGTCTGCTTATTTTTTCTTTATGGTGGTTAATTCAGTTAATATTCAGACATTTAGATTATTTTGGCTTTTAATGGATGCAGGTGTTCCTTGTGTATTTGGTGTTCTAACCTGTGAAGACATGGATCAGGTAATTCATGATTTGGTTATGTACATGTACATCTTATCAATTGTTTCATGCCACCAGATCATGTTTGGTAACCCAAAGCAGGGCTAGTTCTTCATTGTTAGTGGATATGTGGCCCACATCCTATACATGTGGAAACCAATCAGTTCCTGAGGACTCTGTTCCAACTTCCAAGTTTTGTTCGAAAAATCAATTGTTGTTTGAGCTGTGTTATATTCATTTTATGTCAAGAGTCAAGTGTTTGTTGCTGGACAAAATGCTATTGTTCAAGTTCCCAGGCCATTTAACTTATTTTGAGTAGTGCCAACCATTTCTGCATGACCTGTAAAGTAGTGACATCTTTAATCCAGATTGGCCACATTAGCAAAGCAGAGGTTTCACTCAAGTATTCCCTTCTGATGAGAAAGTTTCTTGTCAATAGTGTGACCCTTTTTTGTTGATTATCTGACTACTTTTCAAAACATGTGCACTGTTTTGCTCCTTATCAAAATCCTGCTGAGAATGCTAAATCAAATGCTGCAAGCGCTCAATCGTGCTGGTGGCAAGGCAGGAAACAAGGGTGCTGAAACTGCTCTTACTGCCGTAAGTAAACCTTCCGTCTAAACATAGATGTACTATCAGTTGACAAGCTCAAGTTCCCTGCAGATTGAGATGGCCTCTCTGTTCCGGCATCACTTAGGTTGACACTTTGTGTATTCTGATTTCTATACACGAGGCGACATCATTTCTTCCTATCAAGAGTTTTGGCTAACAGAGCTTTTCCGCGGCTAGTATAATTATTTCCAAATCTGTTGGTCCGGTGCTGATTGGATGCTTTCTTTCTTTGAAATTTGAAAGCTCACGAGACATGTTTGTAAACCTGACACCATGAATAGTTGTCGCCAATAATGAAATACGGTTATGAATAAAGTTGCACAAGTTGCACTAGTGTTTGTTATTATGGTTGAGAGCATGAGAGTTTTGGGGTGAGGTCTACCATGTTTTTTTTGGGTGAGGTCACCTGTGAGAACTGAAAAGAAACACAGTCGGGCCCCACTCGCTGCTCCAGCAGAACTCTCCCTAGGCGGGCATGCACATTATGCTCCAACAGATGCGCTCGTGAATTCGTGATGGCTTTGCGTCCGGTGTTCACTGCATTTGCATGATTTCAATTTGCATCCCAGAGGGCAACTCAAATGGCATTGGAGTTTTTGTGAACGTGGACATGCATGCTGCTTGCTGCGCCAGTATGGGACTACAATGCAAGCGCAAACCGGAATTTTCTACCTTCCGATCTTATCCTGACTATAAAATTTGCCACAAATGCCAAATCTTATTGCATATCATGTACAGGAATCGTAAGTCTTGAAATAGCTGTAGAACTAATGCAAAGCCTATTGGCCTCTCCTGTAAGTGCGAATGCCTGGTAAAGATCTAGTCTAGTACTATCCATAAGCTAAAACCAGGACATAGCCGACTATGTTTATGGTGATACCCGAACATTGGTGTCGACACAATATTGAGGAACTTTATTACTGTAATACTGAAGGTGAGAGGTCCACCCTCCTCAGCTATATACAAGCACAATTGACAATCTTCATCACCAGACAGTAATGACGGACTGCACGCCCTAAATTGTTTCCAAAGCGTGTTACAGATCTCAACTGGTGGTGTCGTCTTCTCGAACTCGCACTTCTGTATCTTCTTCCCATTCTTGTCAATGGTATCTGATTGAAAGCGAAGGACTTTCGCAATGCCATGACTCTTTGTTAATGTTCGCTATTAGAGAAAGCTGATATGAAGTGCAAAAACTAAGCAGCATAACCTTTTACATTTAACATGAGTCATATTCTTTTCTCTGAATAGGGAAAACCACAATAAACTGAAAGGATACAGCTTGAGATCTTATCCTGGTCTTCCAAATTTGGGAAGATATTTGTAACTAACACACACATGCAAAGTTTATATCTGCATATGAATAAGTGAGTGAGTTATTTTAACTCAGAAACAGGGTAGGCAATAGAGATAATACTGTTATAGCTCGATTCATGTTGATCTAAGAGGCACAATTCAAAATTTGACAAGTACTATTCAATTAATTTTGAGTAGTGTTTACCAGAATGTTGCTGTAATATTCAAAAGTGGAGGAAAGATAATACAATCACACTGTACAACAGCAGCACCTAAAGATGAGGCAAGACCACAGGAGGCAGTGCCAACCAGCAGTAGTGTCGTCCAAGTTCAATGAGCAAAAGGAGGACATTTGTCTATTTCGATTTAAATCTTATATTATGATATTCTTTTTCTCTACAATCACCATTGCAACAGCACCATAGCACTAATATAGGTAGCTTTCATGGGATACTGTATCCATACAATTCGAACATCTCGCCAGTTTTCAAACTGAGTACAGTTACAGAAGCTGAATGTACTGGGAATTCGTCAGGAACATAAAGAATGATTCTCAACTTACGTGGCCTTCCGCATGTCTTTATCCTTCTTCTTAATAGCATCCTTCCTCTCTTCTATAGAAGCCATTTACTGGTTTGGCAGCAACCCTCCGGCGCCACACATACACTGACGCCTCGACACGGTTTCCGATTTCCAGGGCCTGGTACTCCGTGGACAGATCCAGGCAATCAAGAAGGCACTCAGGAGAGAACTGATCAGATGTTATGTAGCAGGATATGATATCACCTAAGGTTGCCCTTCCATTCTGAAATCAAGTTTAGTGCAGCATGTTCAGAACTTACACTAAGAAATGCTGTGGACACTGCACATTCATGAGTTCTGATTACGGAAGAACGCATGGTATACCTTTGGTAGGGAGTCAAGATAAGATTCAGGGACCTCCATTTCTGCTAAAGCATTGCTGTTGATGGCCATGGCAGCCTTCAGGATTTGGTTTGCACAATCACGTTTGTGCTGGAGCTGTTTCCTTGTTTTATTGTGAAGGCCACCGGGAGGCACGCGAGGCACTGGGAGTCACCATTTCTCATCACGGCGGTGAAAAGCCATCCTAAAGGACGCAGAGCCGTCGCAATCTGGTGCAGCAATACCTTGCTCAACATACCAGAACTCTGGGTCTCTGAAGCTGGACTTTTCGATCAACTGCAATGCATTCTCAGTTCAGAAAAACTGACAATGAGCATATGATCCAGCTTTAATCCAACTCAAACTGGTATACAAAAAAAAAATAGCTGTCTGAAAGCTCCTAACAGAACCAACAACATATTATGTGTATTTCTATCTACACCTAAAAAATAACTAAGGTTATCGTCATATCGCCCCGCTCCTCCGGAGTCCTGCTGAGTCCGCATCGCGGCTCCGTCACCCCGCTCTCCCTCCACCTGTCACAACCAAACGGAAGTAGAGTCCATGTCGGGGACGAGATCGACAAACAGAAAAAGCAGAGTCCCCGTCGGGCGCCGCGCTAGCCACGCGCGTCGCGCGGGGCGACTCCTCCCACCGCTGCGCATCCGCGGGAGGCTCGCCATGAACGTCGTGGGGGTATGGTCTCCGGTATCCACAAGACGAGACATAGGCCGCACCATCAGAGGTGGCCCAACCCACAAGATCAAAGCGTGCACGACGCTACTCGGCGTGTACCGCAAGATATTGTATAGTACCAAATATGCTACTTTCCTTGTAACCCTACCTCTCCAGAATATATAAGGAGAGGCAGTGGTCCCCTAGTAGACACGATCGATACATCTCATACTCAATATAATACACTAAAGACACAGGACGTAGGGTATTACGTCGATCAGACGGCCCGAACCTGTCTAAATCGTTGTCTCTGCGCCTTGTGTCACTATCCGGTTCCTGATCACGCGCACCTCCACCGATCAATCTACCATCGCGGGATACCTCTCGGTGGACTACCGAGCATCTTTTGTCGACAGTTGGCGTGCCAGGTAGGGGTGTGCGCTTGATCCCATGACGAGCCAGATGGCATACCTCAAGATCTACGTCGTTCGTGGGAACTCGGCGGATTGCAGCGACAAGCTTCGACAACCAGAGCATCGGCTTTTCTCGCCGCGCCGCGTGACGTGATTCCACGGCGATAACTTGCGGCGTCCCAGCAGATGCCAAATCCGAATTGGCAAGCGTCGGCCGAGGAAGCGACGTACAACTCCCTGAGCTCGCCCAGCACCACGCGCGTGAAGGCTGACGACGTGCATATTCAAGCTGAGGAGCCAGGCGATGCAAACTACATACACCACTCATCACGCTCAAGAGCCAAGACTCGATGCATCAGGGTGTCCTCAGGCGGTCCCGATTTGGCAATCCCGAGAGGCACAGATGCCATCGGCAACACCACCATGCAGCACCAGGCTAATCAACGAGGGCCGTGCAATATCAAGACCCAATCAACAAGAAGCGAACAGGAAAGCTGATCTACGATCTGCGGATGTCATGCGAAGCATGTAACACCCCAGGTGTTTGCCACCAGTTAAGCAATGGGTTTGAGCTCAAACATGGCATATTA
This sequence comes from Miscanthus floridulus, assembly GCF_019320115.1. Taxonomy (NCBI): domain Eukaryota; kingdom Viridiplantae; phylum Streptophyta; class Magnoliopsida; order Poales; family Poaceae; genus Miscanthus; species Miscanthus floridulus. Next base: position 127,255,577 of record NC_089580.1, on the reverse strand, counting down.
AGTGATGATGAAGATGTCAAGGTCAAACCTATGAAAATGAGCCCCAACCTAAACTTGGATATTGCACCCTTGCTTTACATATAGGCCCTTTTCAAGATATATGCTTGGGTGGTGTTACTGGAATATCTTCATGAGTCTCACATCAATAACCATCTATATTGGTCCATGGAAAAGTTTCGCGAAGTTTGAAATCAAGAAGTCACATGAAATGACGAGTTATGTGCTTGCTTGAATTATTTTATAAAGTGAATGGAATTCTCGATCGTCAACCAAATCTTGCAACCATGCCCAAATGACTCTAGATGAACTCTACAACAAAAGTCATGAAAGGTTCATGTTGGGCAAATGCCGAGAAAATGCTCCAATGGATCAAAAAGGATAATTTAAGCTTCATCGTGATCCTACTTTGGTCAAAGTAGAACAGCATGATCTATACCAGTTTTGAGGTTGGACATTAAATGAAAGTTGTAGTCCATATCATGTAGAACAAACTTTGTTTTTGGATGAAGAGCTAGATCATCTTGGAAGTAAGTCAAATCAAGGTCACAAGATCGAATTTGCTGCGGATTTTAGGACTTAGAAATATTCTAAGTCTAGAAATTCATCGACATCGGCATTGACGTCTCGCGTTCTCCAAATTTCGTTAAGCAACTTGACTTGACCCCAAAATGGAAGTTGGAGCTAAGTTCATAGAGAAGAGCATATAAAAAGATGGCACTCGTTGGACTTCGTTTTGACCATCAATTTTGGACTTTTATTAATCGCGGTCAACGCGCTGACACTATCACTTTGGGGCATAATTACTCGCTGATCTAGAGCTCTGATGACCTTGGTCTCTAAATGAAAAATGAAGAGCAGTACACGGCCTTCAAACTTTATTTTAGACCCAAAGTCCAATTCGCACCCGAGACGGCCCAAATCTGCTCCCCACCATGTCCACACCGACGCCCGCCACCTGTTCGGAGTTTTGCCTCATAGGGTGACGCGTGTCCCGGACGTGTCCTCCATGCCTGAGCTGAGCACCTCACCTTGTTTCCGCGCGTCCTTGCGCCCCTGCGTCGATGCAGAGAGCCGAGCGCGTTTCCCTTCACTCGCTCTGGCCCTCCCTTTCTTTTTTTTCCTCGCGTGCTGCTGCTGCTTGCGGGCGCGACCGTCGCCGCCATGGCCGGTCATGCCATCTCCATGGCCGCTGTCGTTCCTTCGTCTCCAGCCTTCCTTCACCCAAATTGACCGCACCACCACCTCCCTCACCTCGCGCCGCAACCCCCGCACCCCTCGCCTGAAGCTGCTCGTCACCGGCGCGCCCTCACCACGGTGCGGCTCGGCCTAGGCCGCCGGCGCACGTGGCTAGGGCTCCATGCTCCACCTCGGGCCGAGCCGAGGCCACCGGCGAGTGCGCGCAGCCCTGCTCGTGCTCCGCCGCCACTTCCCCCACCGCCGACGAGCCTCCTCCGGCCGGCGAACGGCGAGCTCCTGTGCAGCCCTTCAAAAATCGCGTCGGGGACTTCGTCTTAAAATTCGAAGAAAGGGAGGGGTCCAACTGTGAAGCCATGACTCATTTGAATAGTGCCCCTGAGGACCCCTTCGCTGTAGTTTAATTAGTGTTTTCTGCAGGGACCCCGATGCAAGACTTACATGTCTTTTCTTTTGTTTGTACAGATTTGAATGATGAACTTTGAAAATTCATGGTAATTCATACAAAAATCGTAAAATAGAAAATGAGGACTTTTTGGAATCCTTGTGAAATTGTCTATGCAGTAGATCTATAATGTGGCATGTTTTAGTTCAAATATTTTGTTGTAAAAATAGATCTATGCAGATAGGTTCTTGATACTTGCCAGGTCTTGTCTTTTTCATAACTGTAGTTTTTATGCTCAAATAAATGTGAATTTTTTGTGGAGTGCTACTAAGGTTATTGTTGTTGTCTGGTAAAAATTTCAGGGGTTTAGGGTTTATAGTTTAAGAGTTATAAAAATAACAAATGCCCTGTTTTGATTTGCTCCTATTCTGAACAGTTCTGCATGTTTGAATTAATTGGCTCAGTTAAGTTATGAATCATGATTTGATGACAATACATGAGTTTTAGTACTTTTCTTAAGATTTTCAAAAAGATAAATATCATAAATTTTAGTTAAGTAGATCTTGAGTTATAATTGCTTGAATCTCGGTGGCTGTTTCTGCCCAAACCCAGACAGGGTTTCCTTGTTCTTACTGTGGAGCCTTCTTATTAGTAGAATTAGCTTTAGGTGTTTACAACAAAGTTGTTTAGAATTTGCTAAGCTTTCTAAAAAGTCTAGAACCATATTTATTGGACATACATAACTCCATTTATAGCTGTTTAAAGTGGCATGTCAGTTTCTGTCTATGTTTTGGATAGAGATGCAATTATTGGGTTAATTGACCCTTCTAACTATAGAATCATCTTAATGTGAGAATAAGAAAGTTGTAGGTAACTTCCTAAGCTTTTCAAAAAAATTATGGTTCATGTTTGTTGGAGGTCTAGAACTCCAGTTATGCTTCTCTGAAGATGCTATCAGTTTTCTATACCACTGTTGTTGGGCTGGATTTGTAGTTTTGCTTGTGCAATTATTTTCGTGGTGTAAATGATGTTTGCTATGGTTGTAGTGAATACAAAAGTTGTAGCAAATCTCACAATCTTGCTTGTGTTCAAATTGTAAGACCATAGGCCTGATAGTTTAGGATTTACATGACTTTTAAGTCTTCTGTCAAGTTTTGATTTTATTCTGAGCAGATCTGAAAGATGCTAGTGTTTGATCTAGTTAGGATTTGAATGAGTTTTTGGTGATAATAACAAAGTTGTAGATAATTCATGTATCTAGATTCTGTTACAATTTGGTGGTATTTGGCCAAGTAGTTTGTGAGTTATGCCTGTTTAAAGTTGGGTTACAGAATTGATTACTCTTTGTCTTGTTTAGACCAGTTTCTGTAAATGGGTATATTTGACTTAGTTAACTTGAGAATCATGCTAAGATGATTAAATATGAATTGTAGATAATTTCATAAGATTTCCAGAATGTCTTCTTCCAAGTCATTTGGATTTGTGTAACTCCAGTTATAGCTAAATCTTGTAGCTGCTGTTTGCATGTCCAGAAATTGACACATTCCAATTATAGTTGTTTGCTTGTATATTGCTAAGTGTGGCTCATACCTTTGATGATGGTTGAGTTAGAGTACCTGAGATCTTGAGAAACTTTTGTCATGCTTGGTGTTGTCATCTTCTTTGCTATCGTGGCATGATAAATTGTGCGATATTTATAGTAAGCAATGCGAAGTGCTTGTGCATGTTAACGTAACCTTATGCTTGTCTTACTGCATGCGATGCATTGTCTATTGCACTTCCATGTATTCATACGCATGCATCTTGCATCTTATTTAGGTACGCTAGTTGAACCACGTGAAGGATGTGATGTGGAGTCAAACCCGAAGACGGTGTTTGGTGGATCTATCCTGAAGATGGAAGGACTAAGCAAGTGCTAGACCGGAGATGTCACCAAGTCGGTACAAGCTAACTGAACTGACTTGTGTCGGATCCTAGGCAAGCCCTGGAGCATTCTAAGTCTCCTAGTATTTTACAAATGATTACTTAAGTACTTATGATTGATGCATTAGGTTATAAGAGTTGAATGAAACCACTGGATGCATATACATTCCTTGTCCAGATATTACACCTTTAACCGGTATAGGTCCAGGATCGGATATATGCTTAGCCCTGCTTAGACCGGTAGAAGTCGGGTGATGTCCTGTCACCTGCGAGATATAGGGGGATACCGGAGCACGGTTGGCTATATTTGCTATCGTGGAACAGAACCATGGGTTAAAAGAAAATCGAGACCGGGCGGGATGTCGATAGCGAAGCAACAAGACGTGGAGGTCTTGGGTGTGGATCTATCCCCGTCCGTGTCGATTAAGGACCGTACCGTTGTTGGCGCTTCTGACAAGATTGAACGCATGTCTCTCACTTAGCTGGCCGGATAACTCATTCTGACCGCGAAGCCGAGTAATTCAACTCAGGCCGGGACCTGTTCTGTTGTGCGCTCCTTCCAGGGGACAATCAGATTGAGCCCAAGGGTAGGCTAGGCCTGAACGTCCTGGCATCTGGTGTCCCAGATTGTGCGGCGCGGTATGGACCCATGAAATGTGTAGCTGAGTTGTACCAAAGGTGACCGTTGATCTGGTCTGCCTGGGTTTGTGTTAGGAATAAATTCCCAGCTGGTTGAAATCGATTCGAATCGCCGTCTCTCCCGGATAGTGAGAAACTTGGCTAGTCCCAACATCGTAGTAATTAGATTATGGAATGTGATGGTTCGGATAAACATGGAATTACTATACCTGCTATGGTTACTATTGTATGCTCCAAAAAGATATACCACATGTTTGGCACAGGATAGTTGCTAATCTAGAGATGGATAGTTCTAATTAACTTGATGACAGAATTATAATTGTATATTTGAGTTAATCGCTTTTTATGCAAAATGTTGTCAAGCTACCTCCACTTATAAAGCCTTGCATACTCCTTGGAGTCAATTTTATTTCTCGTTATGATGGGTAAGTCTAGCTGAGTACATTCGAGTACTCAGGGTTTATCCCACCATGTTGCAGGTGAGGTTTCGGCCTGCTGAGGATGGTGGCTAACCACCGGTGGGCTCGGTGACTCTATATTCACTTCTCATCTACATGCTTTTGTCTGAGGATGTCACTTATGCTAGCAATGTATTTGGAACTCATATTAATGAAATCCTTCGAAAGCAAATGTTGTTTTCACTAATCGGTTTTGAAATCCAAACTTGTATTATTATTTATGAATCTATTTGTAATATTATTCTCGCTGCAACTCTGCATATGTGATGTGTATTTGCTTAATCACGCGATCTTGGTTGTGATGTTGATTTACCGAGGTCCTGCGTGACACTCGGCGGACTACCGGGTTTATATAAGTGAGAGTAAGCGCGTGTCAACGTGTTAAGCGGGGACAGTCGTACTTGATCTTGTATAAATTGGGCGGTTCTGTCACAAAGCAAATTGAAGTAACCAAGATATACAACTTGCATGCGCTATACGGATCTGCATGCATGCAAATATGCAAGCACAGATCTACAAGGGCACATGCATGTGCACGTGTATACGTACGTGTGCATCGTGCAGCCACAACCAAGCCGAGCACTGTCTATTCATCCCATCCCGAGACAAGCTCTCCAACGCCGACATGACCGCCGAGATGATCAAGCTATCCGATTGCATCAAGCGACTACGCCCGTTCAACTACGACTCCGCGTACCCGTCTGACTCCAACACGAGATCAACTCCGTTCCAGCCATCAAGCGAGCTGCCCGCGTCACCGACCAGATAACACCATATGCCGCCGACCAGACGTTCTGTCTAAAGCTAAGTCACACTTTAATATTTTTCTAAATATTCTTCGGTCTTCATATATCGCCGCAATGTTTCTTCGAACTGTTTTCTCTATGTTTACTCTCCAAACGATTTTTCGAACTCACGAATAGTCCTGTTGATGCTTGGATGCCTCCAGAGACGGCCCTGTCTCCGGCTCCTCCCTACACATGCACGAGCGTCTGCCCTCTGCGTTATGGGTGGTCGGCAGTGGCTCCTTAGCGACGTTTTGTTCTTCCTACACGTACACGGGTTCCGCGCGCCGGCATTATGGTTAATGGGCTAGCTAGGGCTGGAGACTCAGCTACACACTAACTGTTCGGGTGGTTTATATTAAATACATATTCACACCAACTAATCGTCGAGCTACTTATGCTATTTCATCGTCATTGCTGATTTTTCTCCGGAGTTCATATATTTTTACATCATGTACTACTCGTTCTACATGTTTGTATTGCAGGGTCATCGTCCAGGTGATCAGACCACCTGGTGCTCGGACTTCTCCACCGATCAACTGGTCGGACCGCTTGTTTCATGGTCTCTATCGCCAACCAGTTGATCAGACTGTTCGCCGGTCGCTTCTACTCAATGCTCACTTTACCGCCGACCAGTTGACCAGACTGTTCGTCACTCGTGCTTCATCGCCGGCTACGCCGGTTACTCCTCGGCGCTTGGATTCTTCGTGCTCGAGGACTAAGTGGGCACACTTCACCGCACGGACGTCGCCAGCTACGCCGGGGACTCCTCGGTGCTCGGATATCGACAGCGACGCCGGGGACTCCTCGCTCCTCGGTGCTCGGATATTGCTAGCTACGCCGGGGACTCCTCGGTGCTCGAACCTTGCTAGCTTCGCCAGGGACTCCTCGGTGCTCAGACATCGCCAGCTTCGCCGGGGACTCCTCAGTGCTCGGACATCGCCGCCTACGTCAGGGACTCCTCGATGCTCGATCATCGCCAGCGACACCGAGGACTCCTCGCTCCTCGGTGCTCGGACATCGCCAGCGATGTCGGGGACTCCTCGCTCCTCGGTGCTTGGTCATCGCCAGCAACGCTTGGGACTCCTCACTCATCGGTGCTCGGTCATCGCTAGCATCGCCGGGGACTCCTCGGTGCTCGGACATCGCCACCTACGTCGGGGACTCCTCGGTGCTCGATCATCGCCAACGACGTCGAGGACTCCTCGCTCATCGATGCTCGGACATCTCCAGCGACGTCGGGGACTCCTCGCTCCTCGGTGCTTGGTCATCGCCAGCGACGCCGGGGACTCCTCACTCCTCGGTGCTCGGTCATCGCTAGCAACGCCTGGGACTCCTCGCTCCTCGATGCTCGGTCATCGCCAGCGACGCTGGAGACTCCTCGCTCCTCGGTGCTCGGACATCGCCAGCGACGTCGGGGACTCCTCACCATAGTTTTTAAGGCGGTAAGGCGAGGTGCGGCGCTCGACCCCCTTCCAGACGCCTAGGTGAGTTAGGCGCTGGGCGAGGCGACGCCATACACATACTCTAACCTTCCATTGGAGAGCACAAACATACACTTATACATACCTTTTTGCTGCCAATTCTGGAGCCCATGTAGCAGTGATCCTCCTGTTTCCAGTTGCCTTCTTCCATGTGCCATACAACCCCTAACAAGTTTCAACATGTGTGACTCATTAATATAGTTATGTAACAGAAATACTTTGTAATCAGATCAAATATGGATAATGAAATACCTTTTGATGATCTGAACTCTCTTTTCTTCTCCCAAACAGCAAGCTACATATACAATAAGGAATTTAGCAACAGCAAGGAAATTTAGCAACAAAAGACACAAGCAAATATCAATATGTCATCATTACATCAGCTGATCAGCCCATAAACTCAGATAAGAGTCTTAGTGGCATAGTTAGCCACATTACAAACATTCCAGAAATATAGATAAGAGTCTTAGTGGCATAGTTAGCCACATTACAAGCAGTTCACAAATATAACTAGTGCAGATATGAAATCTGCTAGCCATATGCTGCTAGTAGCCAACTCTCAACATTCAATATCCATCATCAAACTCATCAAGGATGTTTGGACCCTCCATGTTTTCGCCGCCACCATTGGAGCCATTGGGATCCTGTTCACAATCACTCACATCAGCATCGTCATGTGGATCTTCCTCTTCCTCTTCTTCATTGGCCAAACCTAAGTCTTCTTCAAGTTCAGCCAACCTTGACTGTCCATTTCTTGCACGCTTGTTGCTGGCATTCCTTGGAAGATTGCGGCCTCGCAGCGAGCTTGATGCACCAACAGCTTCATCCATAAGTTCCCATGTAAGGCCATTACCATTGTCACCATTGTCACACCCACGGGCACCTTGAGGATGAACATAGGAGTAGTCAGCCCACTCATTGTCCCAATCAAATTCCTCAATGACCAAAGGGTCAAAAAATTTCCCTTTTTTCTCACGCCTTAACTAAAACCTGGTCTTTATCTTTCGGTTGTAGGAAACAAACACAATGTCATTTAATCGCTTATGCAACAACCTATTTCTTTTCTTTGTATGCATCTACAAAAGAAGAATGGGAAAACAACAAATAAATGTGTCATTAATTGGCTAGCTGAGCACAAATCAATTAGAAGAAAACAGTGACTAGTGAAGTTGGCAATACTCACAAACTCAAATGTACTCTAGTTTCTCTCACAACCAGAGGATGAAGCACAAAGACTAGCAATGCGTCTAGCACACCTTTGAAGCTCAATAGCACGACCACCATATGAACGCCACCAATCAACTATATTGCCAAATACAAACATATATTAGCATTTTGAGATGAAATATACTTGGCTACTTGCTGGAATTAAATTGCACATACTAAAACTTGCTAAAATTATAAGAAAAACAGCATGTACGAGGGTTCAAATTCTATAGGTTTTGCTTGGCCATTTTGTTTGAGAATGCATCTCCTCTAAGGCCTTCATAGTCCAAGGATTGAGCATCGATCTTGCTTCTAATTTCTTCATCCTCCACCATTCTTCCAAGCACATCAAGAAAACAGCCTCTTAACTGCCCAACAGTTGCATCATCATTAGCTTGTATGAGAGAATGCAGTCTTCCTGGGTTCAAATACAGTGTAGCCCCATACAAAGGATGGTCCATTTGTGTGACCCAACGCTTCTCAATGATCTTAATGATATTCTTGAGCAAGGTTTTCTTGTTTTCAGTAGCAAAGCTAAGCTTGATCTTTTCTTTTGCATGTTTCATTAGTGCTGCAACCTCTGGCATTGCAGGCCTCTCATCACCATCAACCACCCTAAGAACAATAAGCAGAGGTGCTGAAGCTCTAAGGCAATCTTCAACTGAATTCCAAAATTCCATAGAGAGCACAGTGTTGTGCACTTCTTGACCGGCTATAGTTTTTGCCAATTTGTTCCCCAACCATTCTTCACTAACAAATAAAGCCTTCAAAGCATCTCTGTGCTTGTGCAAACTTTTTAAAGTGAGGAAAGAGGTGGCAAATCGAGTGGCTGTAGGTCTCACAAGATCAGCCCCTGTCTTTTCTCTCATCAAACTAAGAATTCTCCCATGCCTATATATGAAAGTTGTGACACGTTTGGCTCTTGCAATGGGCTTCTTAAATTCCTTCAAGTTCCCTATCTCTTCCAGCATAAGATCCAAGCAGTGTGCAGCACATGGGCTCCAATACAGCGTAGAAATCCTTTCCATTAGAATTCTACCAGCTGCCTTGTAATTAGCCCCATTACCAGTGATAACTTGAACCACCTTGTCTTCCCCAATCTCCTCAATCTTTGCCTCCATTAAATCAGCAAGCATAAATGCATCATGTACCTCACTTGATGCATCAACAGACTCCAAGAAATAAGTCCCTGCAGGGCTGTTCACAAGGAAGTTGATCAAATGGCGACCTCTCTTATCAGTTCAGCCGTCTGACATAAGTGTGCAGCCATACATCTTCCAGGCCTGCTCATGTTCCTCCCTCATAGAACTGGTCAATTTCACAGCATCCTTAAGCAATGGTTCACCTAACATATAGGGAGTAGGAGGCTTGTAACCTGAACCAAATTGTGCAGTTGCCTCAACTGCAATCTCAAACTGTCTTGCTGCTACTGCATTAAATGGCACACCACACTCATAGAACCACAAGGCCCACTGCTGATCCACATAGTGCTTCTCCTCTTTGGTCCTTATCTTGGCTGGAATTGTTGGCTGAGAACATCCTTTACGCCTTTCATCAACAAGTTCTTCAGGTGTTTTCTGAAGCATCTCAACAATTGACTTGTTAACCTTCGGCTTTGCCTTTGTATTGCTTGCTGCAGTAGCCTTGAATAAATAATTTGCATGCCTTTGTTTAGCTGCAGTCCCTGAACTTGGCTGCACCTTGGAAGCTTGGGATTCTGCAGGTGCACTGTCTTCAGCTTGAACAGATTTAGCTCTAGCTGCTGGGGCTGCTACTGCATCTACCACCACCACATCTGCTGGTTCCTCGGGTGGCTCATCATCCTCTTCGTTGAACAATGGCCTCCTCTTATTGGATTCCAAGTAATCTCTCATCTCCTTCCTAATGGCAGTGGTGGTCTTAGGACACATTTTTGCATCTCCATATCCACCTGCCAGATGCTGCTTCAACCTTTTTATCCCTCCAGAAACCTCAGTGTCACAAAGAGTACATGTCACCTTATCTGGCTTCTGAAGGTTTGCCCAATATCCATACTTCCAGCCTGGATCATTTGAGTTGGCCTTTCTTGCTTTGTCTACCTTAGGATCATAGTTCTCATTGTTGACAGAAGGTGGACTAATGCTTGCCATTCTAGCATTAGAAAAAAATAGCAAGTTGGCAATGGCAAGTCTCAAAAAAAATACTAGCAGACAACAGATAAAATAAATACTAGCAAACTCTACATATGGTTTCATCTATGAGCCTGTGAGCTATCCATTCCAACTATGCAGCAAAGTTCAGACATGCATTGCAGTTGTGTGGTATCAATTCTAATCCTTTAGTTTGTCTGCACTTGTATCTTCAAAATTGTTTGTTCTTGCTGTAAGCTTCTAAACTGTCCAACTGTATATTCTTATCTGCTTGTCACTGTTATGTAGGCTCAAAAAGTTCTTGGAAACAAGTGGACTGAAATTGCAAAAGTTGTCTCTGGAAGGTGTGTTTTTCTTATTGGATTGCTGTTTATTGCAATTTGAAAAAAGGATAAAAATGAGATTTGTGAACTAAGGTTTATGGCTTATGTATTTTTGGGCTTGGCTACAACAGAACTGACAATGCAGTGAAGAATCGCTTTTCTACTCTGTGCAAAAGGAGGGCCAAGGATGAGGAGCTATACCAAGAAAATGGTGTGCCATGTTCCAACTCAAATGCAAAGAGGGTTCTCATAGAAACAGAAGGCCTGACACCAGGCGGAGTTGCCTCCTTGCTACATATTAAGCAGATGAGGTATATAAAACACAAGCTGAACTTACATATTAAGCAGAGTAGAGTCGCGGAACAGAGCAGAGAAGAAGTGGACGGCACCGGAGTTGGACTTGCGTGGCTGGGATGGGTGGCCTCACCAGCGGAGAAGAGTCACGCGGACAGGCGGCCTCAGCAGCGGACCAGAGTCGCGCGGACGGGACGGGCAGCCTCAACAGTCAGCAGCAGAGCAGAGCCGCGCGGACGGGACAGGCGGCCTTAGCAGCGGAGAAGAGCCGCGCGGAGGGATGGGCGGCCTCAGCAGCGGAGTAGAGTCGTGTGGACGGGTGGCCTCACGCGGCTGGGATGGACTTGCACGGGGCAGTCGCTTGCGCCGCCGCCGTTGCCGGATTTGAGGTGCGTCGCCGCCCTCTCCTCTCTTCCTCTCTCCTTCCTTTCCCTCTCCTCTCTCGCTCTCTCAGACGCGATGGGGATTGGGAGCTTTGGCGGGAGGTGTAGGCGCGCGCTGCCGCTTTTCCCGCGTGAGGGTGTCGCGCTATTCTTTTCCCGCCTGCTCGAGCGCGCGGCACCGCTCTTTCCCTGTGCCTTTTACGTCCGCGGCGTCTGCCTCAGCGAGAAGGATGACTAGGTGATGCCTTCGACCGCAAGGCGACGCCATACGTCGGGACGGTGCGGTGACAGCGACGCCGCGCTTGAAAATCCGCTCAAATGACTAGTCGTTGCCTAGGCGACGCCTTAAAAACTATGCTCCTCACTCCTCGGTGCTCGGACATCGCCGCCTACGCCGGGGACTCCTCGGTGCTCGATCATCACCAGCGACGCCGAGGACTCCTCGCTCCTCGGTGCTCGAACATCGCCAGCAACGTCGGGGACTCCTCACTCCTCGGTGCTCGGACATCGCCAGCGACGTTGGGGATTGGGTTCTCAGTTTTGCACAACAGGAAGGGAAGAGAAGGGGCCTATGAACCTGGTGCGTGCTCATCACCGACGAAGACATGGGCACGGCTCCAACCTCCCCGCGCCACCCTAGGCTAGATCGAGGCCAGGCAGCCTCCTCCGCGTCGCCCTAGTCCGGATGAGGGCAGTTGTGGGGTCATCGCCCCTGTGCACGCACGAGGGCAGCCGTCGCTGCTACAGGCAGGGGTGAGGGTAGCCGCCACCCCGCCCTGGGCTCTGGATCTCTCCCTCTTGGGGCTCCATCTGGAGTGTGAGGCTAGGGTTTGACACACCGAGGAAGCCGCTGTTGCGCTCGAAACGAGGATGGGGAGAAGGGGGAAAGAGGCACAGGAGGGGGCGCTGGTGTCTGTAGGAGCAGAGGAGGTGACGATTGGGTTTCAAGAGGTTTTATTCAAAGTCTGGTATATCGCAGCCATCCATTTCATGATCCAATGGCTGAGAGAAAGATGACTTGATTTGGGTTGAATCTGAGCATCATTTTGAGGCCCAACATAGACACATAGTCTAAAGTTTTTTTAAAAAAAATTTGTATAATAAACGTTGAAAATAATTTTGGAATAGTAAATTATTTCAATTGAACAAGTCATCAACAACAAAGTTATACAACTTATCGAGATCTACAACTTTTATTCTGTTCAATTCTCTATCTGACTTAGTTTGAACCATTTGAAATTTAAATTTCAAAATATTACAACCTCAAATAGAATTTTGGGACAGAAAATGATTTTAAATGGAAAAGTCAGAACCAACAAAGTTGTACAAATCATCGATATCTACAACTTTTATTTTGCTCATTTCTCCATCCGACTTTGTTCGAACAATTCAAAATTTGAATTTTAAAATACGAGAACTTCGAACAAAATTTTTGGATAACAAATGATTTCAACCGAAAAAGTCGCAAACAACAAAGTTGTAGAAATCGTAAAGATCTACAACTTTTGTTTTGGTCATTTCTCCATCCAACATCATTCAAACAAAGTAGTAGTACACATGTTCACAATTGGATACATCTTCATACTCTTCCCATATAACTATGAGTAGATGTATCAAATCATGAATGATGTGTGTTGTCACTTTGTTAAAATCATTTGAGTTTTTTTTATCTAACGATTATGTAACAAAACCATGCAAATTTGTAGATTTTTTTGACAGAATTTAGAAGTATTACAATTATTTTATGTTAATTTAGGAATAGAAGGATGAATTATTCCTAGCAAAAAATGTAGAATTTCAATTGAAAATGTACTCAATTGCAAAATTGTAGACCCCATTGAGATCTACAACTTTGATTTAGGTCCTTTCTTCATGAGTTCGTTTGAACAATATAAAAATTTGAATTTCAAGATTCGAGAACTTCAAACAAAATTTTGGGGTAGTAAATGATTTCAAATGGAAAAGTCAGCAACACCAAAGTTGTACAACTCATTGAGATCTATAACTTTTATTTTGGTTATTTCTCCACCCGACATTGTTTGAACAATTTGAAATTCGAACATAATTTTTGATGTTTTTACCCCTGCATACAGATTGTTTGTACAACTCATCAGGTAATCTTTGTTTGCTCTACATATTCGTCTACATCAGCGCCTTCAATTCCCAGTCCCATTATATCTCTGACATCCTCTGGATAAATAGTAATATCTTGATCACATATTTTAGAACATTGGTTGCTGACTTGGTATGTTTTTTCAATGTCCACTACCATTATTTTTCTGATACTCATCTTTGGCATACGAAGCAGCCCCCAAATCCCATATCCTTAACATCAGCCTTGTGTTCTTCCAATAAACCACGTACGACTTTTTCAAATCTCATAGGTGAGTGTGTTAAATGAAAAGACACTATCTGCAGCAACCAGTTGGTCGTTGATAAGTTGCTAAAAATGTAGAGAACTTACAAAAAAACTGGAACTGGATATGGAGATTACCTGATCGTTGTTGTCACCTCACTCTTTTGTAGTACTACCCGTGGTACCATTTGCATATGCATCAAATTATGTGAATAAGAAATGTTAAAGTTGCCGAGAGAAGTAGTTTTTACTTTGCTGATTAACAATGAATGCTGTAATTGTAATCTAGTGATAGATTATCACTGATCCCGTGTTCTTATTTTTAGGGATAGCAGCAATGCAACAGCAGCCGAGCAGTAGCAGTAGCAGCCAAGGAATAGTAGCCGAGCAGTAGCAGTTCCACTATTATCAGTAGTTGTTTTGGTGGTAATTTACTCTAACAAAGCAATACACACCCTGGTGAGTGTGCCATCTACCTCTTGCAATTTAGTGTCCATCTACTGTGGCTTTGACCAAGATTAGGAGTCAGTTTGCATTGTACTGTACAGGATACATTGTTTAATCTGATTACCAAATTTCATTTGAGTTTATAAACTCCAATGACGATTTACAAAGGATAACTTTCGTCCTAAAATTAATACATATCAATAAAAATAAGTTTGAGTAAGGTGTGCTGGCTTTTGTATTCCAGTTCAGTAATATCATTGGACATGATAAAATTGACACCTTCCAAAAGAGTATAGGCACCATGAGCCGGCCAATTGTTTGAGTCAAGGCAGAGTTTTGTAAATTGGGTAGGATAGCATCATGTTTTTCTTGCAAGAATTGTCACCCAATAGAGATCTTATATATTCTTCCTAATAAGCACGAAAAACACCAATAGAGATCTGATATATTCTTCCTAATATTTCACTCAAGTAAGGTATATTTTAGAATGATGCTCATCATTTGATTTCGGATGGTAGAGCAGTTGATTCAATATTTATAATGATTCTGAGTCAGAATTTTGTTACAGATGGTGCTTCTAGAAAACACCTTCGAGTATGTTTACAAAAAAACTGAGAAGCCGATATATGTATAGTTGATGGAATCAGTGGGCATCCTGCTTGCATCCTTCACATAGTACCCAGTACTCAAGTTTCTTCTTGGCACTAAAAAACCATTGTTTTACACTGACCACTTCCTGGTAGAACAAACTGATTGCATTTGTTCATTCAAAATTGTAGGTTGTTTCATGCCAATCTATTGATGACGTGCAGAGGTTCGTGAGGCAGATTGTGCCACAACACTTCTCCAGAAAATCCCATGGGCAAACACCAGAGTACATGATGTTGATAAATAAATTGATTGTGAAATATTTGGAGCGACATGGGAAAAGACTTAGTATTTGGTGAGGGCCACGGGCTTGTCACAAGAACACGTGAATGTTCAGCATGTATAGGCCATAGGTGTTTTCTGTGAAGGTCTTCTAAAAAAATTCAGGAACTTTGTTGTATATGGTAGATATATGCCGTATCAACAGATAAGAAATGTCTATTTAGATTGGAATGATTCATATGTAGCACAATAGTGATTGGTTGGAAAATAACAGGGCAAACTTAGAAGTGACACAAATTCATACATCTAATCACTGAAGTAGGGATGCATCATTTACCTGTAACCTTTGACTCATTTTGAACCCGGTTGCTGATTGCAGTCGGAGTACGGGGCTGTATCCATAGTGCCAATTCCAGACGAAGGATTACTCGGCTGGCCTCTATCTTCTGCCGTAGCCATTGCCGGCGAGATGAAACGAGAAAGTAGAGAGAGGATGCGGTTTGTGAAGGTTGCGTGAAGGTTGCTGTAGGGTTGCTACGATCAGGAAAGAGCAACTGCGATCCTACAATTATGGAGGCCACGTTCTCCAGATGAGAGTTTCCAAACGAAGAGCACCCTACTGCTAAGCCGCGTGGCCCATGTAAGCCCGCAAGGGGAGACAGGAGGCCCAAGTCGAGCGGCCCATGGGTGGCATGCATGTGGTCATGGCCGAGCCCGCCGCCGTGTCAACGCGGTGCCTAGCGAGCGTGCGCTCGCGCTTGTGCGCGTTCTGGTGCCTGCCAAGCGCCTGCGAGCTATAGAACTGTTGCCGGCAGGAGTGGCACGCGAACACGCTCTGGTCGTGTAGTGCCGGTGCGTCGCGAACGCCCAGTAACCCGCCAGCGTAGTGCATAGCGCGCCGCTTGTCACGCCCGCCAGGAAGCACACCGAGCTGGTGATGTGCGAGTCCACTAGCGCCGCCGTCCAGGGAAGCGCCTCGAACTGGCCAGGGTCACGCCGAAGCTGGACCAGAGGATGACACGCACCATGGAGAACGCTGCTTGACTTTTGATATGGCATTATTCAACAAGCAAAAATAAATTAAGCTGCCTGTTACATTCCACGTATTGACTGAGCCGACTCGTTATGCTAACACGAAAGGAAGTGAACCGATCACTCTTTATATGTACTCCGAGTGTACTAATAGGCCTAACATGATAGGAAGTGAACCGATCACTCTCATGCCTCGCCAGAGTGATGAACCACTAGCTGTAACATGATAGGAACTAAGCCGCCACTCTCATGTATCGTCCAAGTGGACCAATAGGCTAGCACGATAAGAAAACAGGTGATCACTCTCATGCTTTGTGGAGGGTGAAAAATAAATAGTGTAACTCAAAACAATTAGTAGTGTAACTCAAAACAATTAGCATGGATTATGGATGAGGAAAAGATTGTGGATGAGGAAAAGATTGTGGAGGGTGAAAAATAAATACAATATATAGAATTTGGATATGAATGGTGACAGCCTCCCTAGTGGCAGATATAAAAAAATTAATTTTAAAATAAATGGTGGCAAAAAAAATTGTTGCCACAGGCCAGCATCAGCTAGGTTGGGCTCGACCACGGATGATGCTAGGTTGGGCTCGACCACGGAGGGAGCCCAACCAGGCCGCGCTAGCCCAATTGGCACAGGTGACGAGTGAGAGTAGGTATTGTATAGTTTCGGAGTTCGATCGCTGCTACTTCTCTTGTTCTTTTATGCTACGTTCTTGGCTGGTCAGCGAGCGAGGTGGGACTAAACCATCCATAGGGTGCAGATGGCTGACTGTCTTATTCACGTGGCTTAGTTGGGCCACGATCTCGTGATGGGCAGGCCCAGCCGCGGCCCGCTCCCCCTCGCTTCAGCGTGTGCACGCGCAGGCCGCTAGGCCTAGCAACCGTGGCCGGGCGCACGCGTCAGCGACGCGGTCCCTTCTTCCTCGTTGCGCCGCATCGACCGGGCGAATCCACCGCCACCCGATTCCCTTGAACGCGCCCCCCGAGGTTCCCCGCGCCCGTGCCTATAAAGAGTAGGCCCAGAGCACCGCCCCGCCCCCTTTGAACCCTAAAGGAGCCGCCCCGAGCCCTAGCCCTAGCCCGCGCACCGCCATAGCCGCCACCCAGAGCTCTACCCGCCGCCGCCGCTGAACTCCGCCTTCACCGCATCACCGACGTCTAGAACCCTCCACGACCTTCCCAGTGAGGTAAGCAATCCGTCGGTGTCCCTCCCACCCTGTCTCTCGCTCTCTCCCGTGCTGTTTTTGAACTCCAGCCAGTTGATGTAGTGCTTAAAAGTTCCAGAATGAAAGCAAACATATAACATCCTTATCGCCTTTAATATGATGAAGCTTCCTAGACACATGATGATTCATTCTTTGTCTGGTTGCTCGAGAAGCCTCAAAATGGGTGCAGAATTTAATATCTTCCATTTATTGACAGTCCAACCCTCCAGGTTATGAATATTAATTGCCATTCGTGTATCTCTTATGTAGGTATTGTTGGTTTTGTTGACGGAAATCGACAAGGTTTTCAGTTGCAAATGCAGTTCTTCTCAGCCTAGTATATCTCTAATTTGAAACATGTGAGTTGACATGTTCTTTACTTTTGCTTTCAATTTATTCCAGGAAAGATATTGCGTTATGCTAGCAATTTTTTTATAGCAGCAGCTGCATTAGCAAATTAATATAGTGTCTTTCTAAGTCTCTATGTTACTTTGTAGTCTAAGATTTGGGTCGTTTGACCTGTAGATAAACTTAAACTCTGTAGTAGTAGGTTAGGGCAGCTAATCCTGTACATAGGATATATACAAGTTGTTACCAACAGAAAATTAGAACTTGCAATGGATTTTATAAATAATTTAGAGGTGCCTAAACCACCGCCCCACTTGCATCCTTAGCGGCAACACGGCCTCCTTTCCTTTCACTGGCCGGCCGGCAAGGCCCACAAAGGCACACATGGACACTCCGTGCACCATTCTCACTTCTCAGTTCGGCAAATACTTTTTAGTCTACTGGATGTAGTTTTAAAAGGGTTTGAATATAGCATGCCACTTATTCTTGTTTTTAAATCCCTAGGTGTCATGGATCGTAGCAACGACATGCAACGAGTTCGGAGGTCCCTAGAAGAGGGGGAGGAGATGGTTAGCAAACAGAAGACAGACCGGCACGATCTGGATTTAGATATACAACTTGAACGTGTCCAAGCTGAAATCAGGAGGAGAGAACAGCGATGTAAATATGACAACTACATATCACTTCAGCGTGCTGAGCTGGACAAAGCGATAGAGACTAAGCATTCTGAATTGGCCAAAAGAGTGCGGACGGAACAAATTGCCCTGTTGAACAAAGCATTAACTGATCAGCATACCACCTATGCCCAGAAGATAGAGCAAGAGCGTGCTATCTCAAATGATGCCTTACAAAAGGTAATGTCTAAGTGTGTTCACTCTTCTGCATTATTCTTTTATCTTGGTTAATAGGTAGAGTAGCATTAATCGCTATCCATTTTCTTTTTTTTTCATGTTAATAGGTACAATAGCATTTTTCTTTTATCTTGGTTTGGTAGAGTACCTCTCTTTGTTCAGCTTTTGGAAGTTGGATTTTTCTTATTATTAGGTCTGTACCCAAATCTTTGTTAATCTTGTAATCTTGTATAATTATTAATACAACACTTGTACAAGCATAACATGATTTCGTACTTTGATGCAGCATACTTTTTAGTCTACTGGATGTAGTTGTAAAAGGGTTTGAATATAGCATGCCACTTATTCTTGTTTCTTACAAAATGCCTGTGAAGAAAATGATGCCAATATAAAGAACGAGAGACAACACTTTGAATCCATGATTGAGCAGGCAAGGGCACAATTGGCAACGTTGGAGAATGAGCGCTTAAAGATGAAGACCCTGATTGAGTCCTTCATCCAACAAGAGGAGGTCCGTGCCAACATGAATGTAGAGGTAACTATGGTACTCTTTTTAATTTATATTATATATATAACCATCTGAACGCCTCGAATGTTTGCACTTCAGGTAGAAGATATGATCTATATACCACGGAGATACATGTGTGTAATAACTAATATACCACGAAGATACATGTGTGTAATAACTAATAACGAGTGTGGCCCGGTATATGAACTTTTCGTATAATTTTGGTTACTCGTTGATCTGAAATGATTCTTATTCATCTAATCTATACATGCAACATGTGGTAATGCGCTAGATATATGATTTGCCAAGGATCCGCTCGATGTTGCATAATAGGTACGCTGGTGCATAACTCATTTAAAGTGATGCTTGTGTTGTTATGCTACTCAGACGCAAGCCCAGTAGTTAGTTGGACCTTGTGATGCTGCCCTCAACTAAACTGAAACTGAAACACTGCACTCGCCGTTTTACTAGAGAATATAGCTTTTCTTTCATATCCTTTGAACATTGCCACATGATCATCAGTTAGTACAGGGGTGCTTGTGCATCTTATAGGGCAGCAGCAGCATCTCTTCCAGCAGGAACAGTGCATTAGCAAGCTAGATATGAATAATAATTTCAATTTTAATAACTGGTTTGCCTATATAATTTTTCTTTTATAGTCATGCCTGACGTCCTGGCTGGATTTATGAATTGGATTTACTTGGTACTAGATCTCTAAATTTACAAATGTGTTCCATATATATTGTTCATCCCTAAACTTTTGAAGAAGCCCAATCTTTGCTAGCTGCTGCTGAGACTTACAGGTAGTTCACGGGTGCTTGTAACTTAAGACGAGAACAAGAAATTCCCTTCAGATTGCCTTCATCAACACATATCTCACATTCCACATGGTATTCTCTGTCTCCTTTATCCTCCCTGCTAACAATATACTTAATCGCATCATAGTCATCAAGAATCTCTCTCGCAAAACACTTTTTGGCTGCTTTTATGCTGAACTGCACCATGGCAAAAATTCTTGGTGTGAACGATTTCGCAGCCTCTTTCTCAATAACTGAAGCATCTGGTTCTAAGCATGGCAAAGAATTCGATGCTTCAAAGTCCAGATTCGCTTCATTATAGCGTAGCCGCGAAAGGCAGTGGTCAAAGTGCTCAACCAGCTCGAACAATGTCATTTTACGATCTAGATTTACCTAAAGCCTAGAGTTTATGCTCTCACTCCGTTGGTTGCTCCTCAGTCCTAAATAGCACTTATCAGCATGGTACGCAGCACACCAGATTTCCCTCCTCTCATACATCTGATACAACCACTGACTCCTTATATGTAACGTTATGCTTATCCAAGAATTCCAGCCATTTCCTCTCAATCTCTTCTATGGAGCAACAATCATAAAGGAAATACCTAAAATCAGCCTTCACACCATCATCGTGAAGATTACGCACAATGTTCTGCTCAATATGCCATATGCATAGCCTATACGATGAATTCAGTCGCACCAGCCTGATTGCTCTCTGCATAGCAAGGTCTCCATCAGTGATCACGGAAACAAGATGCTTCTGAACCATGGCATCAGAGAATGTGCTAAGAATGCACACATATGACTCAATTGTCTCCTGAGAAATAATTCCACATGCAAAAAGAACTGTGCTGCCATGGTGATTCACCCCAACAAAAGGAATAAAGGGCAGGTTGTACCGATTCGTTTTGTACGTGCTATCGAATACGATGACATCACCAAATGCTGCATAATCAAGCCGACATTGAAGGAGAATATAATTGGTGGAGATTGTGTTATATTGCATTGGGCCTCATGAGCTGATTATATAGAGTACATAGGACTAACACCTCACGTGGTTAGACAATATGGTACTATTCCTAGTTACTCTAACATCCCCCCACAGTCACAGCGGGAGCGCCGCAGACGGTGAGACTGGAGAAGAAGCTGAAGCTAACATTCCCTGCAGTCATAACAGTCGATGCGGCGCATATGATGTGGCTGGAGAAGAAGCCGATGAGTCCTCATGCAAGGCGGTAGCCCTCTGTGCCGATGTCGAGGTAGCCGAGCATGAGGACGCAATAGCCGTGCTGAAGATGGCCGAGGTCGACGTAGTTGTCGTCGGATTGCCATGTCGATGGAGCTGCAGGCGCGCGAGGGGCGCCATGATGATGACAGAGACGCGACGAGGCAGTCGTCATGGAAGGGGGTGATGCCGAAGTCAACGCAGTCAAGGCCGTCGTAGACGTAGAAGAAAGGCGACGACGCAGTCGAGGCAGACGGGGTAGGAACGGGAGGGTCGATGCCGAAGTCGATGCAGTCAAGCCACCTGTGCGCCGAGGCGTGGGCTGGGTTTGCCAGTCCCAGTAACGCATCGGGGACGAAAGCACGCGTCGGTGTTGCCAATACCGGGCGTACAAGGTAGAGGGCCCCAACCACGGTGATGTTGTCGACGTGGTTGTGCTGGACGAAGAAGAAGCAGTGCGAGAGCAGACGCATCGGCGAGCAGGGCTTAGCGACGATGCGAGGGGTGCGACCGGCGAGCATGGCTCAGCGACGGCGCGGGTAGCGGCAGCTCGATGACGAAGACCCAATCAGCAGGACAAAGACCTTGTGTAGACGGATAGCGCAGCAAAGAGTGCGTAGTACAGTCGTCGATGCACAGGGGACGGTGATGTAGATGCAACGACGAAGCGGACACACGGGCGGCGGTGCTGTAGCCCGACGAGGCGACACGACGGCAAGCCAGCAACCCTGTTGCTCGGAGAAGATGCGCATAGTACTCGATGATGGACGTCACAGTGGCCAGGTGGATCGCGCATAATCGATTGTACGGACCGAGTACGCACGAGGTGGAGCGACGATGGAAGAAGCCGACGGAGGCGTCCCGATCTGTGGTGGTGATGACGAACCGACGATGTAGACATGCGGACTGAATGACCTAGAAGCGACACGGGAAGGTGTCCCCTCGGCATCGCCTGCCCTGGCCAGGCCGCACAGTCGAAGATGTAGATGTCATTGTAGTCGATGCCGATGCCGGAGAAGGTATGCGCGAGGTCGACTGGCGATGGACGACTCAATCCCGATCAGTGATCGGGCAAACCAAAAAGATACAGCAGCAACGGATCAGGTGTACCCCGACAACAGTGCACCTCAGCGCGGCTCGTCCTGGCTCGCGGCACGAGCTGCCGGAGTCGGACGGGGCGAGGCGCACGACGGGTCACGGTCACGCGAGGTCGCACGAGGATGATGCAGATTGGCCAACCGCCACCATGGCGGCGCGGTGTTGGGGTCAATCTACCCGGGCCACCACCACGGCGGCGCGGGATGGGGCGACGCCCAGCATCCTCCACGGCGAGCGCGGAGAGGGCGGCGCGCGCCGCGAGAAGACCCGATCTGCCGCTTGACGACGACGAAGAGGGCGCGGGATCAATAGGATCCGACGCCTAAAGAGGTGGCGCTGCCCCGGCGGAGTTCGATTTCTCCCCAGGGGCGCGCGGTGCGGAAGCGGCGGCGGCTAGGGTTAGGATCCAAACCTAGGCGAATGATACCATGAAGGAGAATATAATTGGTGGAGATTGTGTTATATTGCATTGGGCCTCATGGGCTGATTATATAGAGTACATAGGACTAACACCTCACGTGGTTAGACAATGTGGTACTATTCCTAGTTACTCTAACAGACATTAACTATCACACTAGAGCAGTCCCTTAAGGTGCCCTTTCCCATCAGTCTTGTAGTCAAAGAAGAAATCAGGATCCCTATGTCTACACTCTGTCAGGTAACTGATGACTGTTTGAGCATCACCAGCAGCAACTGTCTCCACCTTATTGCGATGGCAGAAATTATACAAGTCCCTTGTTGTAAATCCAACCTTATCATACCCACCTACTGCATTTCCATAATATCCATTCTCTAGTGTTTGCGGATCACAGAAATCTACATCGCCACAATATCAGCCTTTTGCTCATCGTTGAATCTTCTATGTGAACACAGAAGACAAGCAAGGTCTCGTTCCGCCATTGAATGGTTGTGTTCATAGATGAAATCCTTCACATACCACTGCCCTGTGTTCTGATCCCATTCAATCACAAATTTAGTAGGGCATCCAACACGAGTAATATTGCATGGCTTCCGCCCGCTTCTTAATCTCCCTCTTCAGCTCCTTCTCTTCGCGGAAACCTTCACAACTGCAAACAAACTTCCGAAGGGTCCTCTCATTGTGGCCATTGCCCCACTCACAATAGCTTTTCCTAACACTAAATCCTTTCCTCTTAGCGTATTTGTTATAAAACAGATATCCTTCTATTTCACTACCAAATTTCTTTCTAACAATTTCATTGTACTCCAGCAAAGAATCAAAATCCGGCATTTTCTCCTGCATCAATCAGCAACATTTGAGAAAAGTCTGAAGGAATAGTTCTGTAAAGGCACGATTTCATGCTACATTTTCACATACAAGTCATTCAGTTGCTCTACCTAGTAGCGCTGATGGTGAAGTGCCTAAATAGAGTAGACAAAGTACTGGAAAAAAATTATAACTAGCAGCAACAAGCATCCGTACGACAATGTCAAAAAATATTCAGGACTACAGATGTTAGAAAGTAGATAAACAATAGAATAACAAAGCACAGCTCAAAGATAGTACACTAAGATAAAAGGGCAACCATTCTTTTGAAATGAAATAAAGCATGCCCAGAAAGAATAATATCAACAATACAATGCATCATTTTCAAGTGAAGCCCTATCTGGGAGAGCGCCAGATCCAAAATTCTCAGGCTATGGAGTTTGCAGGCTGAAATAAAGTGGTTTAAGCATTTAACATTAGCTAATCTAAATCAGGAAGTGAGATGTGCGAAATGACCATAATGCCCTTGGACGAATAAAATCAACAAAAATAGCTATTTTGGGTAGGCATCATGAAACGTCAGCAAGCGTCAGGAAGCGTTTCCTACCATTGTAAAAGGGCTCCAAGCATAATACCCTACTTTCCTCAATCCTCATAACCTACGTAGGTGCCCACTTAGCAGCGACTAGGCATGCCCATGTCACCTACCAGGTATTGAATATTTTGATTTTTGTGGATTTAAGTAAGGGAATGCATGGTATTTCTACTGAGAGGGCATGTATAGCTGTTGGATGGTAAATCCTAGTGGAACATCACTAATTTCTTCCTAAAACTGCCTTGTTCCCCACTGGTACTACTGGTGCATAGGCAATACCAAATTTAAGCAAAGTAAACCCGGATTGAAACCAAGATGAAACAGATCAGCATGATATATTGGGCGGGCTCAATGTATAACCAGACTTGATCAGTAGGATAAATTTGAGAAACCCCTCACTTCATACATTGCTCATTTCCAATCTCTGTTGCCTTAAGCTTCATTGATGACACTGTAGAACTAGTACTATTCCACTAATGGTCTTATATGGTCAGTCTCACCAATGGATGTTCTGAATATATTAAAGGTTGGCAAAGGTTATTCTTATAGTCCAGCACTAAATTACATACCAACAGTACAATGAACTAATAGGACTCAAAACCTATATTCAAAACTACTTTTTGTATTCATTCAACTAGAGGTATGAAAGCCCTCATAGGACATCAATTCGATTTGATTTAGCATGGCAAGAAAGCATGTACTTTCAGGTGCAAATGACTGGCCATTCTCAATTACTGGATAGCATGCATGTCTAAAGTACAGTTTCACATGTGAAGCAGATAAGAAAATGCATGGATAACGTAGATTGAAGCATAAACTTAAATAAATCAAAATTTACTGAAATTCCCCAATCCGGCGACTCAGCGACAGCACACCAAAACGGCAACACCACAAGCGTACATGGAGAGGGTACCTCGAGGCCGGCCTCGGACTGGAGGGCGGCGAGGGTGCTCGGGAACCCGGCGGAATCGAGGAAGGCGGCGACGGAGACCACCGCGGCCCTCGCGCTAGGGGCGGGGGCGGCGGCGGGGCAGGGACGCCGGCGCGATGTTGTGCGAGGGCGACGGCGGCTAGAGGGAGGGAGAGAGCAGGGCGACAGCGGCGGCTAGGGCGAGGGAGAGAGTGACGTGCGTGCCCCTCGCGCTGGGGGTGGGGGCGGCGGTAGGGCAGGTCTGCCGGTGTGACACTATGCGAGGGCGGCGGCAGCTAGAGGGAGGGAGAGAGTAGGGCGGCGCCAGCGGCTAGGGCAAGGGAGAGAGCGACGAGCATGCTATTAGGGAGCCAGGCGAGTTTGGCGTGGTGGGGGTGGGGAGTGGGAGGGCTGTGCGCAATGACCATATTACCCTTCGATGAATAAAATCAACAAAAATAGCTATTTTGGGTAGGCATCAGGAAGCGTCAACAAGCGTTAGGAAGCATTTCCAACCATTATAAAAGGGCTCATAGTTTAAACATTATAGTTTAAACAGACAAATAACATCCTCGTTTGAAGGAAGGTTCAGTGGACATGAAAACCAATACATGAGACGTGGGCTGCACATGTCTACTACCAAAGAGGATTTACCTTTTAAATAAATAATCATCAGAACATCAGTGATAGGTTTTATTCGCTGACCTATATTTGAACCAGGGCGCAAAACACATAAAGCATCTAATGAAAGCATAAATGCAAAGATATAATTTATGAATGCTATAGCCCAGGCATGCAGACTAATAAGGATAAGTGCAAAGGAAGCACAAAAGCATTGTGTAAATTGTAAGATACTCTCGGAGACGAAACTGGAGTGCAGACTCTCCAGAATCAGCTAATCCACCTCAACAGAATGTGTCAGCAGACATACCACCTAATGACATCGTTTTTTCTATAAACAGAAATGGAACCATCAATGCAGGCCTGCAAATCTGGAAACAAAAAAGCAAAAAGTGCAGCTATTATATGTTTGCACCTAATGAGCCATGATAAGCAAACCTAAAAAAAGGCCACTGAAAACTGAAGGATCTGAAAAAGTAGTCTTCTCCTATAACCATGTTGATATTGATATGACATAATGCAGGCAAATAAATCACAGTATAGCGAAGTAGGTAGCTAATATGTTGTTCCTGATTTATCTTGGGTAAGAGACAAAGATTAAGAACAAGTTGGGTAGAGGGAGAATAATTACCTTTTCATGTGCTGGAAGCACGAAAGGTTGTACAACCTTCATTGTCCATGATTTAGCTGAGTATATAGGTAGGCAGGCAAAGTGGATTGGACAGTGAGACCGGCAACCTGGTAATACTGGTAGGCACATAGGAAAATTGATGATGGCATCCTTTGAAAGTATGACAAAGGTAAAATCATCAGTCAATTTCACATGCTGGTAGGTACCTCTTGGCCATGATTTCCAGGAGACTGCGCCTAGAAACCTTGTCAACAACTTTGGAATAGGTAACAGACCCCTGCTGTTGTAGCCATGATACAGAAGTCAAAAAAGGAAACGAAGAAATGGAGTAACTGATAAACTGAGTGTATATTTTCAGGGGTTAGGAAACATGTTCGAAAAGAATCCATGTAGGAAAAGAAATATGAACATGCACAAACCCTATTGCAAGACAGAACCAAGAAACAAATTTAGCAGACCATGTTGTCCCATTAATAAATAATAAGACGCCGACAACAGCAAAGATGAACTGTTTCATCTGAACATTGAGAAAACCTAATGTATCATATTTTGGCAATAGGGTTGGGCTAGTTATTTCACAGTAGAGGCAATATACTAAGTGTCATGTATATATACTCAAGAGAAACTCAATATTGTCTATTGCAAACTTTGATTCTCTAAAACACTTTGCTAGGAAAAAAGAGTGTGGACAATACATGGCCTCAATAATTTTGCAGATGCACCGGTAGGCATTATGTGATATCTTGAAAGTTCTGTAAACTATAGTAAAAATGAATGTAACAGGAAGGATAAAAATATTTGAAGATCAGAGAGAAGAAATCACATGTACGTTCGATTGGGAGGACTTGACAAGCTCCTTGGTCCTCAACAAAATTGCATGTATCCTGGATACGAATAAAAACCAGGAAATGACCATAGATCATAGTAGGCACCCAAATCAGACATACAAATTTCTGATAGAGTAGCAAGTATATAGACTGAGAGAAGTCGACGGTGGGGAAAGCTGAAGAACCGAGCAAGGCACAAACGCTTACCTTGGAATGAAAGGAAGACGATGCAACCAGAGAAGGCTGGCCATGGAAGGGCCAAGGCGCACTGGCAATCCATCCTCGCCATCCATTTGGGAAACCTGTAGGACGCCACTATCCGCTACACCAAGAGCGACGGAAGGGGGGGGGGGGGGGGGGGGGGGGACGCTTGGTGGTGGCGTGCGGCAGCAGATTTGGGGCCAGGCCAAGAAGGTTGGGTAGGGTAGGGAGAAGGCCGAAGAGGAGGATGCGACAGTGAAAGAGGAGGGAGACACGGCAGCGAGCACTGAGTAGCAGGGCGGTGCGCGGCGCCGAGGGATGATGCTGGCGGCGTTGATCCATGTGGTGGGGAATATGTTAACTGACCTCTTCGAGCGGAGCCGTCGAGGAGTAGGGAAGGCGCAGGCGTGGCGGCCCCCAGACGATGCAACCAGAGACTGCTGAAGGGCATGAAGGGGTTGGGCACGCCGGCACAGTACCTATACTCCGTAGAGCACAGGGCAGCAAACCGGATAAGCCCGTAGCCAAGCAAGGAATGGACCGGTATCAGACAGTCAAAAAAAAAAAACTGCCACATGGCGAGATGGGATACGGTGAATCCACGCGAATGGCCTGGCTGCTCTCCGTTTTATTCACGGTTGAAGATAAAAAATCTAACTAACTAATGTCATCATACCACGTCGCCTAAAGCCGTGGATTGTTCAACTTGTAAAGAGTACTAGAACCACTATCCATGGGTCAACATGCACATGACATGTCCTTTCTTTTCCGAGAACATTCTGAAGACATTTTTTTCTCCTTGAGAAGTTACGTGAAGTCGAAATACAAAAACAAGGAGGAAGCGAGTATTAAGCTTCCTTTGGCACGACTCATTCAAAACGGCTTTATCGGTGAAGCCAGAAAAACTGTTTTTTTTTTCTTCTAATTCATTTTAACTCCGGCTTACAAAATGGCTTCACGCTACAGTATCTCGATTTGCGCAAAATAGATGAAGCCGAAGCCGACATAAGCCGTGCCAAAAAGACCCTTAGTAGTAGTTGTTTGAATGAAAATAGAGATATGTTTCACGGCTGTTTTAACCGTACAGCATATAATTTTTTCACAACGACAGAGAAAAGAACATGCAGAAAAACTGAAGACTCGTTAATTGCTGAGAGTGATAATAACCAAAATCAAGCATCCTATCCGAAGTAACAAAGCCTTGCTAGATTCCGAAAAATAAAACTAGTTGATCCATGCCTTCGTTGGAGTGTTCGGAACCACGTGCAGCTGCAGCTGCGGCTGCAAAACCACAGCTGGCAACCACAAACAACACAAACATCTGCTGACTTTCTCATTTTCCTACTTAAAAAAATCGTTTTTATCTTCTTCTGTTTACAGATAGACGTGCAATAATCAAGCGTGAACGCGTGGTGGAGGCCTATGGAACTCTAAAGCGAATGCTGAATTAGGGGCAGGCACGCAGCAGTTTGCTTTTGGAAAATTTCCAGAGACCTTGTACAGTAAGCGACTGGGACGGGAAGGTAAAAAAAATTGCTATGGAAAAGTAAAAATGATGCAACAAGAGGCAGGCACGTAGCAATTTGGTTTTTGAAAATTTCCAGAGACGGGCCAGTTTGATGCACCTTCGGATGCGCCTTCAGATGCTCTCTGGCTCAACAAACATTTGTACAGGCAGCATGGGAAGGTAAAAAGAATTGAAAAAACAATTTGGAAAATTTTCAAAGACCTAGTTGTACAGGAAGGTAAAACAAATTACAGCCTGTTCGTTTGCTCATAAACGATCGTAAATTTTCAGCCAGGAACAGTGTTTTTCTCTCACACCAAACCAGCTAGCAGTAAATAATCCACGATACGATACGGCCTCCCGAACAGGCTGTTAAAAGATAAACATTTGTACAGGCAGCATGGGAAGGTAAAAAGAATTGGAAAAACAATTTAGAAATTTTCAAAGACCTAGTTGTACAGGAAGGTAAAAAATATTAAAAATAACAAACATTGTGGCTGCTGGTATTCAAGCCCAGGTCTCCACGGCCACAACATGGAATTCTTATCACTAAACTACAGCCACTTTGTTGGTCAGATCTTTTATGCAGTGACGAAGCCAACGGTGGGGCTAGGGGGGCTCTAGCCCCCCCTACCGATCCTGGGCACGTAGAGCCCCCCTAAGCTCTCTCTTAAAATTTTATACATATATGTATTAGGTAGGAGGAGCTAAGGTTAAGAGAAGATAAAAAAGCTTCTATTCTTTTGTTCAGCCCCTCCTAAATTTTTTTCTGACTTCGTCACTGCTTTTATGTACATACTTTTAATTTGAATAAGTAGTAATTGAGCATCGTGTAACAAAGGTGCTAAGTGCAGTACTTGCAACCAAATTGCCCAGCTATGCAGGAACCCTTTAAGGGCTGTTTGGATTGATGGATATTTACATAAATTTTGGAGGCTGTCGTTCCTTAGAAAAGGAAGTGCTTGATTTTTTTTTTGATCTGGTAACACATACTGCATTAGACTTCATTCTTAGCCAAATCACCTGATACAAGGTTCATTACATACAAAGGCACATGGCTCACTAGCACATCTGATCCAGACTCCAACACATAAGCTCCATGGACAGCTAAAGCATCTGCCACCTTATTACATGATCTATTACATAAAGAGACATCACAAAAAGAGAACTCTGTTTGCATAATGTCTCGTATCTGAACTACCAGAGCACCAATAATGCTTCGATCTAAATTTGGCGATTTGAGAGCATTAGCAAGCACTATGGAATCCGTCTCCAATATAATTCTTGACATTCCTAGTTGAGCTGCATGGAGGACACTCTTATAGGCCGCAATTGCTTTAGTATGCAAGGCCGATGAAGCGTAAGATATGTTCCCAGCCCCAGCCACGAGAACCTCTCCATTCATGTTCTTTACCACAAAACCATAGCCTCCAATTCTCTTATTTGGATCAAAAGAACCATCAGAATTGATCTTATATATATCATCTGGTGGAGGATTCCATGAACTTCCAGCAGCAGCAGGCATCACTTTCTTTTCAAGATTGTGTAACTTTTCAAATTCCATCAGGTAGAATGATACAGAACCACAAACCTCAGTTGCACTCGCCATTCTTCCACCATTATTTACCTTGTTCCTTGCTGACCACCATCTCCAAAGAAAGACAAAAAAATTTATTTGAATGTTCTTCTCTAGTTCCCAAATCTTATTAATTACTTCTGTTCCTGATCGGCAGCTCACCAGCTCAGATCTTATATCCTCCATGTTCAAAAGACGCCAACATCTTTACATGCTTGCATTTGAAGAAGATGTGCCCACAATCTTCATCTAGCCTTCTGCAAACTGGACAAATGGTATCTAATTTCATCCCACGCCTGGCCAAATTTCTTCTAACAGGAAGACTGTTATGTGCAAAACGCCATATGAACATTTTAACTTTGTTGGGAGATTTGATTTGCCAAATCTTAAACCACTGGAATTCACTCCCACATCCACCTGCACAACCAGAACTAGAAGCATCCCTTCCTGTAAGAGCATCTCTTTTTTGCACAGCAAGTTTATAGGCTGATTTAACTGAAAACACTCCCTTTGCATTAAAATGCCAAGCAGGCCAGTCCTCCATATGCACATTAATCGGAATTCGTAAGATCTCAGCAGCATCCTCAGGCCAAAAAATATCAGAGATTAATTGTTCATCCCATGCACCTGTTGTTGGATCTATAAGCTCACTAACTCTAGTAAGTAAGCATGACCTCCTAGGTGTAACTGGCTTCCTTGTTCTCTAGGCATCCATGGGTCTTCCCATATTTTTATATTTTCCCCATTCCCAATTCTCCATATGAGCCCTTCCTTTAAAATTTCAGCCCCTCTTAAAATGCTTCTCCAAGTATAAGATATATCACGCCGAGGAACGCAATGGAGAATGTCCGACCTTGGAAAATATCTTGCTTTCAACACCTGTGCACAAAGTGTATCAGGGCTGATAAGTAATCTCCATGCTTGCCTACTCAACATTGCTAAATTAAATAGATGCAAATCCCGAAAACCTAAACCACCCTTTTTTTTTATCTGGTTAGCTTTTCCCAACTGAGCCAATGAATTTTATTTATTTTGTCTTGTTGGCTCCACCAGTATCTCGCATTAATCGTACTTAGTTCATCACAGAGGCCTTTTGTAAGATTAACATGACATAGCATAAGTAGGAATGGATTGTACTACGGCTTTAATAAGAATTTCCTTGCCAGCCTTAGAAAGGAGTTTTTCCTGCCAACCCTGAATTCTACTCCAGACCTTCTTTTTTATGTACTCAAACATTAACTTCTTCGATTTCCCAACCGAGACAGGTAGACCTAAATAACGTTCGATCCTTGTTTCGCACTCAATGGAGAGATTTGATCTAATCTGTCTCCTAATTTGTTCATTTGTGTTTGGGCTGAAAAAAATTGATGATTTATCTCTGTTGATTACCTGCCCAGATGCATCTTCATACACACGCAGAATATGTTTAAGTTCTTCTGCATCAACTGCCCTTGCTCTCATCAAAATCAAGGAATCATCGGCAAAAAACAGGTGGTTTACTCTTGGCGCACCTCGGCAAATCTTAATGCCT
Organism: Miscanthus floridulus; assembly: GCF_019320115.1. NCBI lineage: Eukaryota > Viridiplantae > Streptophyta > Magnoliopsida > Poales > Poaceae > Miscanthus > Miscanthus floridulus. The sequence continues at coordinate 127,224,010 of NC_089580.1, read as the reverse complement.
TCAATCTTCCCCTCTTGTTCAGCTTTTTGCAGCATAGCTGATAAACCTTCTGCACATAGAATAAATAAATAAGGTGAAAGAGGATCACCCTGTCTTAAGCCCCTTTGGGGGAGAATTTGATGAGTATACCCTCCATTAACTTTGATTTTGTAAGTAACCGAGGTAACACAATTCATGATAAGTCGCACCCATCTTCTATCAAAACCCATCCGAATCAAGATATTTTGTAAGAAAACCCATTCCACCCTATCATATGCTTTGCTTATGTCTAATTTGATTGCAGCCAGCCCCTCCTTACCTTTTCTTTTAGAATTTAAATACTGTATTAAATTATAAGATAAAAGGACATTGTCCGTGATTAGTCTTCCCGGAACAAAGTCACTCTGAGAAGGAGAAATGATATCTGGCAAGATTTTCTTCAATCTATTCGCAAGAACTTTTGAAATGAGCTTATAAAGCACGTTACATAGACTAATTGGCCGAAAATCTTTTAACACTTGGGGCCAGATAATTTTGGGTAACAACACAATAATAGTTTCATTCCAGTCAACTGGCATTGGCCCTCCATTAAGGACTTGAAGAACTTCTTTTTTAACTTGATCCCCAATAAAAGACCAGAACTTTTTGTAAAAGATAGAGGGCATACCATCAGCACCAGGAGCCTTCAAGTCACCTATGCTTTCCAAAGCTTTCCAGATTTCTTCCCTTGTGAATGGCTCCATTAATGCCTCATTCATTTCTCTTGTGACTCTGGGTTCGACACAATTCAGCACATATTCCGAATGTGACCCTGCACATGACACAAATAACTGTTGATACTGGTTAGCAATAAAGTGTTTTAGTTGGTCTCCCACCACCAGAACTCCATTCTCATCTTTCAAACTCCTAATCCAGTTTTTCCTTCTCCATTTTGAAGCAAAAGCATGAAAAAAACCAGTATTCCAGTCTCCCTTTGTCAACTAAGTGTTATGAGCTCGTTGTTTCCAGTAAGTATTATGTTGGTCTTGCAGTCGTTCGAGCTTATAATGCAATAAGTGTTTCCGGTTTACTGATTCTTGAGATATACTCATCCTCCTACACCTTTCCAATTCACTTTTAACTTTTTTGATTCGTTTTTCCAACTCTCCCAAAATGTTCCTGTCCCATTCCCAAAGATCTCCCAGCACCTTCATCTGCATTTGCATCATACTGTTGCATCCTTCCTCCATCGCTCTACCCCAAACTTCCATCACCCGGAACTCGCATTCCTCCTCCTCAATCCATTTCGCTTCGAATTTTGGCATCACTTGCATCTCTTGCAAGCAGTCCATGCTCTGTCTACAGCCCACATCTATTCTAATCGGCCTATGATCAGAGTGCCTAGGATCCCCATTAGTAACCCTCACCATAGGGAACGTATATCTCCAACTGCTATTAGCAACAGCACGGTCAAGCCTTTCTTTTGTAAAGCTGGCAGCCACATGATGGTTATTACGCCAAGTGAATGGGTCCCCAAAAAATCCCAGATCCTGCATATCACAATCTTCCAAAGCTAATCTGAATTTATGCATATTGATTCTGCTCTCGGATGTCCTCCCTCCTTTTCAAAATTAAATAAAATTTCATTGAAGTCTCCACTACAGAGCCAGGGCATCTCAAACTGTTCCTTCAAGAATCGTAAGGTCTCCCAAGTATTATCCCTTTCTTCATTTTTTGACTTGCCATAAATACCAATGAATCTCCATTCAAGCTGTCACACCCGATTTTAAGGATAAAATGGGATATAAAATTTTACATACGCTCAGAGATCGGTCACACACGTAAGCCGACAGATTATAAATAGTATCATCACAAGTGTTTATTACATCACGAATAATAAGACAGTCTTCACATAAATATAGCAGAAGTATAAAGAAAAATTCTCTCACGGAAGTTCCATATCATAGGGACATCAACTGGTTGACTACAAGTTTAGTAATCCTCAGGAAAGTCGTCTTTACTGTAGCCATCTGTTACCCATCCGGGATTTTTATTCAAATAATGAAAATAAGCAAGCGTAACTACGTGTCGTACTCAAGAAGTGTAATATGGAGTTCATGAGGCTCAAAAGGCTTGACACAGGTTTAACAACATTTAACTTTTAATTGTCACAATTTTAGCATAAGAGTAACAACAAGTTATTTCAATCCTATAGTAAACACATGATCAATGTAAACATGAATAATGAATAGCATAAACAGATAATTCTTAGTGATCATCTATTCCACAAGGGTTCTAAGGCCGCTCATGATCGTGAGCACGGCTGATATACCCGTTTTACACTCTGTAGAGGTTGTACACTTTCACTGTGAGTCGTGATACCCATATACTCGGGTTAATTACTCCCAAAACACTTTCAAGATGAGCAGACAGGGGTCACTACGAAGCCTTTTAAAGATTCGTCTAACAAGTTAGTGCCCTTAGATTCACTCGACAAACAGATATAGAACCCCCTTTCCGATGACACATTGACGCGTAGCCTATACACATGGGACAGAGCCCACACTATACCCGATTCGGCAAGTCATTCTTATGCCAATAAAGGTAACCTTTAACAAACTAGAAAAAAATCCTCATACTGAGCTAAAGCCAGAGCCATGTAGCCCTCACAGCTGTACTGTAAGTCATGAATGATCACTTACAGATAAGTCCTTAGGAAGAGAAATCTGAAGCATTTAGAAAGTAGCTAAATACTCCAGCCTCATATTTCCAAGTTGCTAAAAAGTCATGTTTTAATATTTATTGTATATACCATTAGTCAAGTTAGAAGATTATGGTTTAGTTGAGCAGTAGCAAAGCTACCCAATGCATAACCCATAGGAGACAAGGTATAAGTTCAATTCTAGGAAAATCCCTATCAAGGTGATACATGCAATATGAATTAAATGTATTAAAATCGATAGGAAGCAAGGATAATCCCATGATATACTTGCCTTAAACAAAGTGCTCCTGCTGATCCTGCTCATCAAAGTAGCATTCTTGATCACCCACGAATTACTCACCGTCTATACTCGATAATCACAACAACATACAAGCATCCAGAAGCAATCATGCATAGTAAACAAAAGCTATAGATTAGAATAGTATACCAACAACATAAAATCAAGATAAAAAGTTTATAAAACGAATCTATGTCTCACCACAAACACACAGACGCGAAGATCACAAAAATCGGAGCTAAAACGAAGAAGTTATGTATTAAACAAGATTTTCTTTGTTAAAATAATAGATTAAATCTAACCTCAAATTTAAAAGTTGAAAACATACCTAACATTAGTATGAACATATAGATTATGGAATTACGAACCTAACGCAAGTTGAACGGATCAAATCGGAGTTAAAACCAAGATTTTATGGCCTACAGAAGGTAGTGGCGGTTTTGTAAATAGATGAAACTTAATTTCCAAATTTAAAATAATTAAAACCTGATTTTAAATCTGCCTAAGGACTGCGGATACAATTTAAAGAAAAGGCAGGGGCTCTTTAGAATAAATGCAGGGATGTCGAGTTAAGATCCAAATAATTATAAGGGCCTTTTTGCAAAACGACAGGCGAAGGGGTATGTTCTAATCTCAGCCCTTGATTTTGGATCGGACGGTTGGAAATAAACCAGATAGAGAGCAGACGATGAGGCCGGCGACAAGCTCCGAAGGCGGCGCCTTGGCCGAAGACGGGCAACGCACATGGGATATGACCTATGGACCATGGGGAAACAAACCGAAGGCACCGAGAGAAAGAGGAGTGCAAGGCGAACTCGACTAAGTAGCTTACCGCGGCGTGAAGCGAACGGGAGCGTCGTGGTGCTCGGGGAGGCGGGCGGTGATGGCGGCAGTGCTAGGGTTGCGGCAACTGGCACAATGCGAGGGCGATGACTGATGCTTTAAGGCTAGATGAGGGTGGCACAATGCAGGGGCGCTATTTATGGGGACCTCGACGTGCGGATCAAGCCAGGCGTGGTGGAGTCGGGGCGGACTCATCGCTCGGTGCGGTGTCCGGCTCAGACACGAGCGGAGGAAGAGGAAGGCCCTGACATGCGAGACTAGCTCGTCAGTATCACAGGGCGCGGAAGGAGAGAAGCGTAGCGTGGGCGTGCTGCTCGGCTGGGCCGAAACAACGGAGCGGGCCGTGCAGAGATATGGGCCGAGAGGGAAAAGTGGGTTCGGCGGAGAAGAACTGGGCCGGCCTACAGGTTCAGCTGGGCAGCGGTGGGAGAGAATGTTGGAGCGGGCCAGATTCAAGAGAAAGAAAGGAAAAATAAAAATTATTTTTCTATTTTCTTAAACATAATTTCAAATCTAATTTCAAGTCAAATTCAAATTCTTTTACAAATTTTAATCAAACCAAAGCATCACAAATAAAATATGCAGCAACATGCATGCACATAAATGTGTGTGGACCGTATATTTGATTTTAATTTTAATAAAGTTATTATTTTTCTAAATTTAAATGCTCACAAAATGCATAATTAAATCAAATTCATCTATTTTTAAATGATGCAAATTTTAGGGTGTTACAATTCCACCCCCTTAAAATGAATCTCATCCCCGAGATTCGAACGGTGTTTACTCAAAAAGCTACGGGTATGTTTTCTTCAGATCCTCTTCTCTTTTCCAAGTAGCCTCATCTTTTGTATACCGATTCCACTTAACCTTACACATCTTTATAACCCGACTCCTTGTAATCCTTTCTGTCGTCTCTAAAATCTTTACCAGAAATTCCTCATAAGTGAGATATTCCTTAACTATAAGCTCTTCTAACAGTATTTGCTCTTCTGGTACACGCAAACATTTCTTTAATTAAGACACATGAAACACATCATGTACACCTGACAAGCTCTCAGTCAATCCATCTGATAAGCTACTTCTCCACGTCTCTCTAAAACCTTGAAAGGCCTAATATACCTCGGTGCTAATTTTCTTTTCATGTTAAACCTTCTCACACTTCTCATCGGTGATACTTTTAGGTAAACATAATCCCCTATTTCAAAAACAAATTATCTTCTCCGAGTGTCAGCATAACTCTTCTGTTGAGATTGTGCCACTCTCAAATTATCTCTAATCATCCTTACTTTATCTTCTGTGTCTCTTAAAAGATCCGATCCGAACACTTGAGTTTCTCCTGTTTGATTCCAAAACAATGGGGTTCTACACTTTTGTCCATATAAAGCCTCGAAAGGTGCCATATTGAGACTCTTCTGATAATTGTTGTTGTACGAGAACTCTGCATAAGGTAAATTCTTGTCCCAACTTGTACCATACTGCAATGCACAAGCTCTCAACATGTCCTCTAATATCTGATTAATCCTCTCAGTTTGTCCATCCGTCTGAGGATGATATGCTGTACTGAAATTCAACTTTGTTCCCAATGAACTATGTACTTGCCGCTAAAAATGAGATATGAATTGAGTACCCCGACCAGACACAATTTTCTTGGAAACTCCATGTAGACACACTATCTTCTCCATATATAATTGGGCCAACCTTGGTCCATTATAAGTAGTCTTAACCGGTATAAAATGAGCAACTTTAGTTAACCGATCCACTACCACCCATATTGAATCATAACCTCTTTGAGTGCGTGGTAACCCAACAATGAAATCCATATCAACTTCTTTCCACTTTCATTCAGGTATCTTCATTGGTTATAATAATCCTATAGGTCTTTGATGTTCAGCTTTGACTCTCTAACATGTATCACATAAAGCAATATATTCAGCAATATCTCTCTTTAGTCCATACCACCAATACTTCTCTTTTAGATCCAAGTACATCTTGGTACTTCTAGGATGAATAGAGTAAGCAGACTCATGTGCCTCACGAAGAATCACATCTCATATAGCCTTATTCTCAGGCATACATAGTCTTTTCCCAAACCATAGAGTTCCATTATCATCCATATTAAAACCTAGTGCCTTACCAATCACTATGTTCTCCGTGATTTCCTTTAACCTCTTATCCTATAACTGACCCTTGCGTATTTCTTGCTCTAGTGTGGGTTCTATCACCAACTCCATTGCATTAGCGACAAAGCCCAAGTTCAGTTGCTCAAATTTAGCACACAACTCACTTGACATAGGTGCCACTTGCACCTTATTGGCATAACTCTTCCTGCTAAGAGCATCGGCAACAACGTTCACCTTTCTAGGATGATAGTGTACTTCCAGATCATAATCCTTAATCAACTCCAACCATCGACGTTGTCTCATATTCAGATCTATCTGAGTGAAAATATACTTTAGACTCTTATGATTAGTATAGATATCACTCTTATGTCCGATAAGATGGTGCCTCCATATTTTCAGAGCATGAACCACTGTTGCTAATTCCAAATCATGATTAGGATAGTTTAGCTCATGCTTTCTCAATTGTCGGGATGCATAGGCCACTACTCTTCCTTCTTGCATAAGAACACATCCGAGACCTTGACGAGATGCATCACAATAGATAGAAAAGTTCTTGCTCAAATCTAGCAAAACCAACACTAGGGTTGTAGTCAATCTTTTCTTCAATTCCTCAAAGTTAACCTAGCACTTCTCGGACCATACAAACTTAGCATTTTTCTCCAATAGAGCTGTCATCGGCTTGGCAAGTTTAGAAAACCCCTCTATGAACCTCCTGTAGTATCCAGCCATTCCCAAGAAACTATGAATCTCTCCCACATCAGTTGGTGATTTCTAATTCAACACATCTCTCACCTTGCTTGGATCTACTGCTATTCCACTATTAGAGACAATATGGCCTAGGAAAGAAACTTTCTTCAATCAAAACTCACACTTGCTTCACTTAGCATACAACTTGTGTTCTCTGAGCTTTTGCAAGACCAACCTTAGATGTTTAGCGTGCTCTTCTTCTATTTTGGAGAATACCAATATATCATCGATAAATACCAAGACAAACTTATCCAAAAACTATATGAACACCTTATTCATCAAGTACATAAAGTATGCAGGTGCATTGGTCAAACCAAAGGACATAATGGTGTACTCATACAATCCATACCTCATAGTAAAAGCTATCTTAGGTATGTCAGTTTCACGAATCTTTAGTTGATGATAACCAGAATGAAGATCAGTCTTAGAGAAAACACAAGCACCTCTCAACTAATCAAATAAGTCATCAATTCTTGGTAACGGGTACTTGTTCTTGATAGTAACCTCATTGAGTGACCGATAATTGACACACATCCTCTAGGTACCATCCTTCTTGTCCACAAATATAACGTGCTTCCCAAGGTGAGGAACTAGGATGAATGAAACCTTTCTCCCGTAACTCCTTTATTTGTTTCTTAAGTTCCTCTAATTTATTAACCCCCATTCTATATGGACGTTTAGCTATAGGTGCAGTTCTAGGTAATAATTCAATAATAAACTCAATGTCATGGTCAGGTGGCATACTTGGCAAGTCATCGGGAAACAAATCTGGAAACTCATCCACCACTAGATCCTCCTTGTTGATGCTATCATCAAGCTAGTTCACTGTGGCTATCGGCTGTGCTTGTACTACAACATCGACACTGAATCTATCCCCATTCGGTGCGGTCACACAACAGCTACCTTCTCTTGACACTGAATGACTACTCGGTTTTGCTTCATCCAGTCCATACCTAGAATCACATCAATGCCAAATGTTCTCAACACAATAGGGCTCACTTTGAACTCTACCCCCCTTAAAGATAGATTAGTCAGAAGACAACGATAAGAAGCTTGCATACTACCCCCTAGTGAGTTTACTAGTATAGGATCTTTCATGACACATAAGGGTATGCTATCCATTCTAACAAATGCTTGTGATATGAAAGAATGCGAAGCTCTAGAATAAAAAAGAACAGTGTCAGAAGTGGAATTGACATTGAACGTACCGAGCATGACTTCTGGTTCTGCAAGCGCCATCTCTGTAGACACATGATTCACCTTTTTTGTGTTGGGTGCTGGCTTCTGGTAACTATCCTGCCTCTGTGGGGTCTACTGGTTTGGCTTCTCAGGGTAATTATAAGGCAGGTGACCCTCTTTACCATAGCGAAAACACTTGTTGGGAGTGCTAGGGGCACTGGTCTTCATGGAAGTGTTGTTAGGCGCTCCCTGCCATGGTGTCTGCTGGCCACTCTGCTGCTGGGGATGTTGATTGCCATTCTACTACTTGTACGATGGATGCTGCTAGTTTGGGTTGCGCTGAGGGTACTGACCATGATTCTCCTGATTGGGTGGTCCTTGGTACCTCTACTAGAAGCCTTGCTGGGGGTTGGTGCACAGACGAGTATTGCTTCTAGAGGCCTATCCCTAAAGCCTCCTCTTCTTAGCCTCTATCTCTTTACGCTTGTTGTCAATAACAATGGCGTGATTCACTAGCGTCTAGAAATTGGGGTATATATTGGACATAAGTTGGAGTTGCAAACCATCATACAAACCCTTAAAAAAGTGGCATTGCTTATCAGCATCATCAGCCACCTCATTCGGAGCGTAACGTGATAACTGAGCAAATTTGTCACTATACTCAGCTATAGACATAGATCCCTATTTCAGAGCTCTGAATTCCTCCTACTTGAGCTCTATCAATCCTTCAGGTATGTGGTAGGATCTAAAATTCTCTCTAAACTCCTGTCAGGTGATAGGAGGAGCATTAGTGGGACGTCCATACTCGAATGCCTTCCACCAGTCTTGAGCTTCTCCCTGGAGTTGTCCTAAAGCGTACGACACCTTTTGCTGGTCATCACACTACGCTTTGTTGAGTTGCTCTTCCACTGCACGAAGCCAATCATCTGCTTCTAGTGGATTAGTGACATGAGAAAACACTGGGGGGCAGCCCTTCAAGAATTCACCACGCTTGTCATGTGGTGCTCCACCAATTGGTTGATTCTGCTGATTCTGCACCAGAGCTTGCATAAGCTGTGTCTGCACTGCCAAAAGCTGCTCAATAGTAGGTGGATGTGGGGAACACCTTTATGACCTCAGCCTCTTCCTCTTCCAGACATCTGACATCCAAAAAAATATTCAAAATTTAGAGATTTCCATGTTATATGCACTTATAGAGATATAGAATACATTCTAAAAATTTTCTAGACGAGTTCCAACATTATGAGCTCAGTAAAACAGTCATATCTCGAGTTTTAGATATCCAAAAGAGACTTTATTTACATGGTTGGAAATCTTAAGAAATTATCTACAACTTTCATTCAGACCATATTCCCAGATTATGTTGCTAGGTTACTCAAAAATAGGATACAACCGAAACTGTCCCAGATTCCAAACTGCATAGAAACTTCAACTTAAAACAACTATATCTCTCAAACTAGATCAGGTATAGGGGTGATTCAAAAGGTATTAGAAATATACTTAAGTCTAGTTATTCCTATAAAAATTTCATAATTTTTGGTCGAGTAGATTTAGATTGGCATTTAGATAAGAGCAGACTGCTTCGGAAAACAAATCCGAGAGAACAAGATGTACCAAACCCAACTATTTATTTATTGACTCAAACTTTAATATTCTTAACTATGGAACTTGTGGACATGCCTAGAAAGTTCTAGCAATCATTACAAAAATTTAACTCACACATAAACATAATAATAATCTAATTAGGCACACCAAAGTTCACACTGCACTACTAGACTCGACTTGACTCAACTTGACCCGCGCTACTAACGTCTTATTACATAGAAAGGAACTCCAACACCTATAGGCGAAATTCATGGGGAAGCTCCTCATAGATCCTTGGTAGGTTGAGGCGCACCCTTTGCTCATCTATCACTTGTCGGCATCTCTTAAGGGTCGCCTCCTATGCCTTCAACTGATCTTCCAGCCATCGATTCTTGTCTACTAATTCATAGGCATAGTGCACCATCACTTGAGTAGTGGGATCCATGCCTTCAGGGTCCATTATTGCCCATCCCAAGTTAGGGTGTTGGTGAGGGAGGAAGCAATATTGATCTTCCTTCATATCAACAAATCAATGACCACAGAGACCCATGTAGGCTACAGCGACTGCATCTTCTATGCTATCTTCCATGGTGATATAGTGTGATGTGCATAGTTTGAGTCCAGCTAGTATGCTTCCTTCTCTCCATCCCAGATGGAGATGCACACCCTGGTCTTCCAATAAGTGTCCTCCAAAGGGTGCATATGCTGGTTGTAGATGTACTCCATAGTTGCGTCCCAATCAGTGTAGTAGGTCTGAAGAATCTCCATAAGTCGGTGGTGCGAGATGGAGGATTCACACTGAAAGCATCTAGGCCCCTAGTTAGGTTTTGGTGATTAATGACAATACGAGATTACTATGACTAACGTATGTGTTGTAGAGGCAATTTGAGTTAGGTCATTGTCGATGTTTGACCACCGATAGCCTGCCACAGGGGTCCCCGGGGTAGTATGTTCGGGGTTCAACGTATGTAGAACTCGACGGTTAACGCAAAAGACAGTCGATTTATCCTAGTTCGGGCCCTCGATCATTGATCGAGTAATAGCCCTACGTCTAGTCGGCGTTAGCCTTTGCGTTGGATTGATCGTAAAGTGTTGTGTTGCATTGTGTTCTCTGAACTCCCGATCCAAGGAGCCCTACCCTCCTTTATATAATCAGGAGGCCAGAGTCCTAGTCGGTTTACAATGAGAGTTCCTAGTAGGATTATAGAATAATACTACTACTAAGATTACAGGGAAAGAATCCTAGTTAGACTAGTTCTTCCCTCTTCCTTGCGGGTATCCTGTGGGTCCCGCATCGACAAGCCCCGAGCACTTCATGGTTGAAATCTGGAAGCCTCATCTTGTTTCTCTTGTCGAGTAGGAACAAGGGTTGTCCAAGTGCTTTCTTGAGTGAAACCATGTAGCACTTCTTTGGATCTTTGAGTGGTGTGTGCTTTTTTTTTAAAAAAGTTCATCCATCTGGGTGTAGCCCCTGAGCCTCTTGCTCTTTGGCACAAGGAGCTAGAGGATCTTGTCTTGATATCTTTCTTCGTAGAAGGTCAAAAAGAACTCGGATATTGCTCGGTCCGGGTTCTTTTTGTCATAAGGTCTTGAAGTGGTCTGCCCTAAAGAAGTCTTTTCTATGACGTGCGCTTTTGAGAAAAAGTGCACTCACTGAGTGTAGCCCCCGAGCCTCTTGCTATTTGGAACAAAAAGTTGGAGGGTCTTGAATCTTTATGCTGTTTGAAAATTCCTGTTCTGAAGAAGTCTTCTGAGTGATGTGTGCTTTTTTGAATAAAAAAGTGCACTCACTAAGTGTAGCCCCTAGCCTCTTGCTATTTGGAATAAAAAGTTGGAGGGTCTTGAATTTGAGTTGTTCAACAAACTAAAAACTTCCCCCGTTGTAGCCCCCGAGCATTTTTCAAAAAGAACTCGGATACAAAATCTTGGCATATTCTCTGGTAGTCTGCTATTGTCAGATGTAGAGTCTGCTGCTTTTAGATGTAGAGTCCACTGTTATTAGGTGTAGTTGTATGGTGGTGGCTAAGTGCAAATGCCTTTTGTTCATGGGTTGTACTGTGTTGCTATATTCTCCCAAATATACTTGTTGTTGAGTACTGTTCCTTCACGCCTGAGTTCCCTTTCATTATTGAGTTCTATCTTTTCACTGTGTCCTTTGTTAGGCTTGTTCCGTTGGTGCTCTTGGTCCATATGCACCGCTCCTTCGGTCTATAAATAGCCCCCTAGAGTGCTGTTTTGATTCATTGAGCATTCTGTTGCTTGTTTTGAAGTATCTGTAGTCATGAATATGGTAGTTTGTGAAGTAGAGCAGCCTCTGGGTGCATTTTGTAGTTCTTGTATATCTTGTCATAGCTGGAGAAAGTCTTGTGATAGGGATTAGAGGTAGACTAATCCCACAGCAGCAATGTACCAGGAAGTACGTGGCAGTAGTTGGAGGAAGTCTTGTGATATGGGCTTCGTTCCTTCATCTGGCAGTTCTGGGTTGATCCTCGTCACTTGTCTTGAGACTGTCCAGTGCAAATCAACACCATATCCAGCATCACATTTTAGCCATTGAAGGTATCTAGCTGATTGAAGGGTAGCATTTACTTTGACTTCTTCTGAACTGTCAAGTTCTAATCTTCTGGTGTGTTCTGCTTCCCCTTCGTCATACTATTCTATTCTCGGTGACGTCTAGATCAAGTCTACAGGTAGTACGGCTTCTGACCCATAGACTAGGAAGAAAGGTGAGTATTCGGTGGCTCTACTTATTTGAGTTCGTAGCCCCCATACTACTTTTGGTAGTTCTTCAATCCATTTGGATCCATAGTCTACTAGTTCTTCATACAGTCTTGGCTTTAGTCCAACTAGTATGAGTCCATTAGCCCTTTCTACCTATCCGTTGGCTTCTGGATGTGCGATTGACGTATAATCTATGCTGAAACTACAGTCCTGTGCCCAACTTTTGAATTCTATAGCTATGAAGGGAGAGCCCAAATATGTGATTATTCGATTGGGCATGCCGAATTTGTGCATAATGTCTTGGATGAACTCGACTGCTTTGACTGCGCTATATTTTGTGAGTGGTTTATATTCGATCCACTTGGTGAACTTGTTAATTGCTACGAAGATGTACTCAAAACCGCCCTTTGCTTTCTTGAGAGGTCCTACTTGATCCAGTCCCCAGCAAGAGAAAGGCCAAGCAGGTGGGATGCAGATGAGATTATGAGCTAGCACATGAGCTTGTCTTGCAAACATTTGACAACCTTTGCATTTTTTGACAAGTTCTTCTGCGTCTTTTAAAGTGGTTGGCCAGTAGAATCCGGTGCGAAATGCTTTGCTGACTAGTGTTCTTGAAGCGACATGATTTCCACAGCAACTTGAGTGTATTTCATCTAAGATCTCTTTGCCTTCTTCAAATGAGACACTTTTTAGGAGTACTCCTGATGATGTGGCTCTTCTGTATAGTTTGTGCCCTACTAGGACGTAGTTCTTGCTTCTGCGAACAACTCTGGTAGCCTCCTCTTTATCCGCTGGCAACTTGTTCTCTTTGATATATTCAATAAAGACCTTGGTCCCTAAGGTGTTGATTACCCGAATCTGGTTGTTCTTAGCTGGGAGCTCAGGGGCTATCTCACCGGGTTGTTTGATAGAGAGAGCTGATAACTCCTCTATAAATACGCTGGGTGGAACCTTCGCCCTGTCTGATCTGAGCTTGGCAAGGACTTCTGCTGCAATATTAGAATCACACAGGACATGTAGAATTTCCAATCCTTGAAAATGTATTTTGAGTTTTCGTATTTTAGCATAGTAGGCACCCATGTTTTCTTTGGTGCAGTCCCAATCTTTGTTGACCTGGTTGATGACTACTACCGAATCGCCGTATACGAGTAACCGCTTGATTCTGAGGGTAATTGCCACTTGGAGCCCGTGGATGAGGGCTTCATATTCTGCTTCATTGTTTGTAGCTTGCCATAATATCTGAAGAACATACTTGAGGTCTAGAGAAATCAGGAGAACGCCTGCCTCGGCTCCGCCTAGCTTGAGTGATCCATCAAAGTACATCTTCTAATGGTCAAGGATGGCATTTGACATAGGCTGTTAAATTTCTATCCACTTGGCCACAAAATCGGCTAGGGCCTAAGATTTAATTGCTTTCCATGGGATGAAATCGATGTTGAGAGCACCAAGTTCAACCACCCATTTGGATATGCGCCCTGTTGCGTCTTTATTGTATAGGATGTCTCCGAGTGGGAAATCTATCGCCACAGTGATCTTGTGGCTTTCAAAATAGTGGCGAAGCTTGCGTGAAGTGATCAGGAGGGCGTAGAGTAGTTTTTGCACATGCGGGTACTGGATTTTTGATTCTGACAGTACTTTGCTGATGTAGTATACGGGACGTTGTGCTTTATATGCGCACCCTTCTTCTTCTTCTCTTTCCACGACTATCGTTGTTCTGATCATAGTAGAAGTTGCCGCAATGTATAGCATCATGTCTTCATATCTCTTTGGAGGTGTGAGAACATGCGAGGATGTGAGGTATGCTTTAAGTCTTTTAAAAGCTTCATTGGCTTCCTCTGTCCACTCGAACTTATCTGTCTTCTTTAGCAATTTAAAGAAAGGTAACCCTTTTTCGCCCAGTCTTGATATGAAACGATTTAGTGCCGCCATGCAACCTATTAGCCATACATCTTTGACACTTTGAGGAGGGCCCATCTCTATTATGGCTCGAATTTGCTTGGCGCTTGCTTCGATTCCACAATGACTGACCAGGAATCCAAGTAGTTGTTCTGAAGGAACTCCAAATACACATTTGTTTGGATTCAATTTTCACCTCCATCTTTTCAGGTTTTTGAAGGTTTACTTTAGGTCTTCATTTAGTGTATCTAGGTTCTTTGTCTTTACCACTATGTCATCCACGTATGCTTCTACGTTTTTGCCGATCTGATCACCGAGGCATGTTTGGATAGCTCTTTGGTAAGTCGCACTAGCATTTTTGAGTCCAAATGACATAGTTTTGTAGCAGTAGGCACCGAATGGAGTGATGAAAGATGTCTTGCTCTGGTCTTTTTCCTTTAACGCAATATGGTGATATCCTAAATAGCAATCAAGGAAGGATAGTAGGGCAGATCCTGCTGTTGAATCTACTATCCGATCAATGCATGGTAGTCCAAATGGATCTTTCGGGCAGTGTTTGTTGAGGTCTGTGTAGTTGACACACATGCGTCACTCGTTCATATTCTTTTTCTGTACCAGAACTAGGTTTGCTAGCCAATTTGGATGGAGGATTTCTCTAATGAATCCAGCTGCCATTAGTTTTGTAATTTCCTTTTTAATCGCTGCCTTCTTGTCTGGTGAGAATCGTCGTAGTCGTTGCTTCATAGGCTTGGAGCCTTCATTGATATCAATTCTGTGCTCAGCCAACTCTCTTGGGACACCTGGCATGTCGGCTGGCTTCCAAGCAAAGATATCTTTGTTGTCCCGAAGAAAGTTGGTGAGCGTGAGTTCCTATTTTGCCGAGAGGTGGGCGCTGATGGTTGCTATTTTGGAGGGATCGCCAGTGCCCAGGTCGATTTGCATGACATTAGCTTCTTTTAGTGGTGCGAGGATGCTGGCCTGTGCTTTTGCTGCAATTTGGATTGCCTGAACATCACAGTCAAATACATGCTTCAAATCACTCTAAAGAGAGAGAAAACCATTAGGCCCTGGCATCTTAAGCAACAGGTACGGATAATATGGTATTGCCATGAATTTTGCTAGTGCTGGGCACTCAAGGATTGCATGATATGATAAATGAAAGTCTGTGACTTCAAACTTGATGAACTCTGTACAATAGTTTGAGGGAGTCCTAAAAATAACTGGTAGAGTGATTTGTCCAAGTGGCATTGCTGCCTTGCCGGGTACTATACCATAAAAAGGCGTGCTTGTTGGTGTGATCATCCCGGTGAGTTGTAGTCCCATCTTCCTTAGAGTTTCTGAAAAAATGATGTTGAGTCCGGCTCCTCCGTCGATTAGTACTTTCGTAACAGTCATACCGGCAATGGTTGGATCTAGAACTAGTGGGTAATGGCCTGCGTTTCCTACACTGGTCCATTGGTCTTCTCTTGAAAATTGAATTGGATACTCTGACCAATTGAGATATCTTGGTGTAGCAGGTTCTGCTGCCATGATGGTTCGTAACGCTAGCTTTTCTTGATGTTTGCTTCTGGAATCTGAAACCCCAGCAAAGATTACTACCACTGTCCCCCTAGATTTTTGGAATCCCTTGTCTTCATGGTTGTCTTCTTCTTTTTTCTGATTGTCTTCTTTATTGTCCCCCTTACTATCTTTCCTTGTGTATCTTTTGTTGAAGGTGTAGCAATTTCCGATGGTGTGCTTTCCATTGGGGTGCAAGATGCAATGCATGTTTTCAATGTCGTCATACCTTCTGGGTTTTGAAAACTTCTTTGATTTGTCAGCCATTGCTACGGTGTTGTCTGGACCACACTTTCTTTCCTGATGTCTGTTGTTTCGAGGATTTTGCCTGTCTGGGTTGTCTCTGTTGTTTCTATCTAGGAATCTTTCTCGTGTCTTTTCCTCTGCAGTAATCATCTTTTCCACTGTTTGTCTGAATTCTTCATTATTTTTTGGATTTTCTTTGCAGAAGTGTTGAAATTGCCACCTAGCCATGATTCTATGAGAGAAAGCTTCGATTACTTCTCGTTGTGTGATGTCATGTACTTGAGCTCGTAGTTCGCCAAATCGTCGATAGTAATTTCTAAGACTTTCACCTCCTTTCTACTTGAGTCCTTTTAACTCTGCGTGGGTGATTGGGTGTGTAATAATACCCATGAAATTTTCACAGAAAGCTCTTTGCAAGTCCTCTCAATTTCTGATTGATCCTAGATTCAATTTGTCAAAGCATTGAAGTGGCATGGTTTATAGGGCCATGGGAAAGAACAAGGTCTTGATGTCATCGTCTCCTCTGAACAATTCAATCGATTGTGAGTAAATCCTGAGCCACTGCCTTGGTTCAGTCTTGCCATCATACTTGGAGTGGTTGGACGGCTTGAACTTGTGAGGTAGTCGTATTAAAGCAAGTCTGTTCGCAAAACAGAGGAATCTATCATGCATTCTGGCTTTTGTGTATTCTGATTCTGCGCCCCCTTCTTACCAACTGTTGTCTTGGTGAGAGTAGTTCTGCATGGCTATCCGAGTAGGTGCTTTGCTTCTGGCCTTTCTTGGTTGTTCGACCCAGTCATTTTGACTATGGTTTCTTGTACTTTCTCTGTTGTGACTTCCACTTGGTCCAAGTCTCTCGAAGGTGGACTTCCTTTGATTTTGATCTTCCTGTTCATAAGATGTTGCCCTTCTGTCATGCGTCCTAAGGACTATTGATCGGAGGAAGTCCTGGAGCTATTCTTGTTTTTCATTGGGATATGAAGTCACCCTAAGTTCTTCTAGTGCTTCTCAGATTTTATCGTAGGGTGTATTCGCTGCTCGCCCTTCTTCGACCTCTCGCTCTGATCTTCTCCTATTGTACTTGGCTAGGTCTGACTCATATTTGATCCAAGTTTCCTTTTGTTGCTTAGCACGGCGTTGATGTCCTTGCTTCAATTTGTTCTTTCTCTCTTTGGCCTGCCTTTGACTCTCAGTTTCACCATCGTGCCCCTGGATAAATGGTGATATGTTGGATTCAGATTCATCTAAAGACTTGATGTCGAGTGCTTCTGGGGAGACCAAAGGTGATCGAGGATGATGAATCATGAATACTTCTCTAGCGTGAGTTGTTCTATCATCGTCATTGATTTCCGTACTGCTAGAGCTGTTGATGACTTTAGTAGAGGTTTCAAGGTCACAGATCGAGTCTCCTTCTTGGTAGGGTAGAGTTGTTGTCGTCGTATCGTCGACTAGTTGGGTGCCATCATCTTCAGGAATGGAACCTAGCTAATGGACGATACAGTCTTGAGATGTTATAGTTAAGATGAGACCTTCCTGGGCTCCTTTCAGTGGCATTCTAAGCACAGGATAGGTGGATCCTTCGGGCCAAGTCTAATAAGATGTTGCCATGTTGTGGAGTTTGAACGGAAGAGGACCCGACTTCTTTGAAGTACTCTGAGTGTACTCCGAGTAGTATTCTTGATAGGTTGATGTCGTGTTCTGGAGCTTTGTCAGAAAAGAACTTAGTTTTCCGAAAGAACTCGGATAATACTTCATCTTGGAAGCAGAACCTGAGTTTAATCAGATGCGTGAAGTCACGAAATCTGAGTTGGATTGGACCTCACGAGCTGCATGAATCTTCTAGCAAGCTGATCTGTCGTTGTCGCTGAAATAGAAAAGTCATGATGATGATCTGAATCTTCGAGGAGATGGCCTTGGAGCTTGCCATCATCGCTAGCCTCATAGATCCACAAACCAAAGGTGAAGGTTGATCCCATTGAGAAGATCATGTTGTCTAGGTCTATCGAGCTCTCGGATGTAAAGTCGCCGAAAGCCCCTACCTGGCGCGCCAGCTGTCGATGTTTGACCATCGATAGCCTACCATAGGGGTCCCTAGGGCAGTATGTTTAGGCTTTAGCATATGTGGAACTCGACGGTTAATGCAAGAGACAGTCGATTTATCCTGGTTCGGGCCCTCGATCATTGATCGAGTAATAGCCTTATGTCCAGTCAGCGTTAGCCTTTGCGTTGGATTGATCGTAAAGTGTTGTGTTGTGTTGTGTTCTCTGAACTCCCAATCCAAGGAGCCCTGCCCTCCTTTATATAGTCAGGAGGCCAGAGTCCTAGTCGATTTACAATGAGAGTTCCTAGTAGGATTATAGAATAATACTACTACTAAGATTACAGGAGAAGAATCCTAGTTAGACTAGTTCTTCCCTCTTCCTTGTAGGGTATCCTGTGGGTCCTGCATCAACAGTCATGGTAATAGCAATTGATTAGGCAATCATGGTTGCCATGCCCCTATCGATGGAAATCATTTTGGTTTTCAGAGGATGGATGACAAGGTTAAGGACAAACTAGTTTTAAGTGTCGTTTGTTGATGGAGAGACACTTAGAGTAGTTTAGGACTTTGCTTTTCCTTTGGCCATACTAGTAAGGAGGGGTATGGACTAGTAGCTTGACCAAGATGAGTCTAGTGGGTGAGGTGTGGTGCACACTTGTCAAACCTAGCACTAGGTTGCTTAGGAATAGCCCTAAGATCAATTGGAGTAAACTTCATTCACATAAGATTTCGAGTTGGAAGTGAATGGAGGGTCAAATGATTGACTGGATGCTGGTTTGGTTGTGACCGGATGCTAAAGGATAAGTCCAGTTAGTTCATTTGATCAACTAGAGTCATCTAATATTGACTGAATGCTGAGTGAAAGTGGACCAGATGTTGGGTGCCTTCATCCGATCAACTTCAGTAAGGTTCTAGAGAGGGATTTTGTTGACCAGATGCGTCCGGTCGGTGCTGACCGGACACTGGTCAGGATCTAATAACTGACCAGATATTGAACAGT
This sequence comes from Miscanthus floridulus, assembly GCF_019320115.1. Lineage (NCBI taxonomy): Eukaryota > Viridiplantae > Streptophyta > Magnoliopsida > Poales > Poaceae > Miscanthus > Miscanthus floridulus. Next base: position 127,205,119 of record NC_089580.1, on the reverse strand, counting down.
GAAGTGACTAGACTTTGGGTGCCAGCATCTGGTCAACATCGATAAGGTTCTAGTGAGCTTTTTTTCTTGATCGGACGTGTCTGGTCAGTGCTAATCGGATGCTGGTCAGAGTCCGATCAGAACTTAATGGCTCTTTTTGACACAGTGGTAGGTATAACTGACCGGAGCATCCAGTCACACTGACCGGAGCATCCGATCACCCCAAAGAACACTGACTCAGCCTCCAAATGTTATGTTTTGAATGAGGGGTGTATAAATACTTACTTTACTCATCCAAGGGAGGTCTCTTGCCCATTTGTTTAGCTGAGAAACACCTTGAGAGTGCAAGGGAGAACAAGAGCCTAGTAAGGTGATTAAGATTTGAGAATCCAAGATTAAGGTCCTCATTAGTGCAAGGAGAGTAGCAAGTGTGCATCCACCCTTCTCATTAGGCTTGTTGTGGTCAAGTGAGAGTTTGTGCTTGTTACTCTTGGCGATCGCCCTCACCTAGATGGCTCGGTGGTGATTGAGAGTTTGGTGATCATCTGACGGAGCTTGTGGATGACCCAACTCAAGTTGTGAGCGGTTGTGGGCGATTCACCATGATGGAGTGTCGAAGGATCAGTCCATAGAGAGCACTTGATCCTTGCACAGATCAAGGGGGAGCTGCATCCTTGCGCGGGTGCTCCAACGAGGACTATTGGGTAGTGGCGACTCTCTGATACCTCGTGAAAACATCACCGCGTTCCTTTCCCTCTCTTTACTTTGAGCATTTATATTTGAGCAATTTATTTCTTGTCTTTACATTCCTAGAATTGCCATGCTAGAGTAGGATTAGAACCTAGGGTGCAAAACTTTTGTGCGGTAGAACAATAGAAACACATTCTAGGCACAAGGGGTGAAGTGGGCTAAGTGTAGGTTTAATTATTGCAAAGAATTTTAGAATTAGCCCAATTCATCCCCCTCTTGGGCATCTTGATTCTTTTAATTGGTATCAGAGCCTTGTGCTTGCTAAATTAGGCTTAACTGCCTAGAGAAAGATGTCCCACAGGGCTAGACCTCCTCCTATCTTTGTGAGAGATGATTTTCCTTTTTGGAAAATTCATATGGAGGCTTATCTAGAAGCCTTAGATGCTGGAGTTCTTAGAGCCACCTCACAAGGCTTTCCAAAACCTAAGGATCCCTCAAACCTTCAAGGTGATGAAGTTAATTACAAGAAATGGAATGCAAAGGCTAGAAACACCCTCTTTAGAGGCCTTTGCAAAGATGTTTTTAACCATGTGCGGAATCACAAGGACACCCATGCACTATGGTTGGACATTTGTGCGCGCCATGAGGGAACTAAGAGTGAGCATGAGGAATGCTACCATCTTGTTATGAGAAAGCTTAATTCATTTGAGATGCTTCCAAGAGAAAGTGCTAATGGGGTGTATTCATGCTTGAACGTTCTTGTAGAGGAAGTCAATGGGCTTAGGCTCACACAAATGCAACCCTCCGATGTTGTAAGAAAGATCTTGAGTGTCCTCCCCATTGATAAATATGGGCATATTGTGATGGTGCTTCATCAAGGTGATCTTTTCACCGCTACACCAACTCAAATATTGGGAAACATCAATGCACATGAGATGTACATGCACATCACACCACAAGATGGCTCTTCTTCCACCAAGAAGTAAGACTTGGCATTTAAGGCTAACCAAGAGAAGAAGGGCAAAGCAAGAGTTGATCATGATAGCTCAAGTGATGATGAAATTGATGATGCAAGTCTTGCTCTCATGGTGAGAAGAACTGCCAAGATGCTCAAGAAGCTCAACAAGAACGGTGTCAAGTTTGATGGCAAGAAGAAGAAATTCTTCACTAGCAATAGAAGGAAGTCAATCTTCGAGATGGATTGCTATAATTGTGGAGAACTTGGTCATCTAGCTCATCAATGCCCCAAGCCCAAGAAAGACAAATACAAGAAGAAGTACAAGGGCAAGAAAGATGACTCAAGTGATGAAGATGATGATGAGAAGAAGAAGAACAAGCCATACAAGAAGAAGGATGGCAAAAAGAAGGAATATCACAAGAAGAAGATGGCAAGGCATACATTGTTGGTGATTGGCTCATGGATATTGAGTCATCAAGTGACTCATTGTCGCAGAACCGACCAATTTATAAGAATACAAGTATAATGGCAATCCGCAAGCGGTCGCACTGTCATACTTGAACCCATATAAACCCAGTAGTCCGTCGAGTACCACGACGGGTCTCGATAAACGATTTACAACAACCAAGATCGTACAGGATTCAACATGCATGCCACATATTACATAAAGTTCACAGATACTTTTCGTCATCAGAGTACGAATAAAAGTTATTACAAAACAAGTTTGATAAACAAAGCGGAAGCAAATAAGTTCGAGATAAAGTTTTTCCAACATAGTTTAATACAGTGCCAAACCAGATCACGGTCCACAAAAGCAAGGATAGGAATTACTAAGGAAGCCTGCCCAAGGCTTACTCCTCATCCACAGCGGGATAGAAGCAACTCTTGCAATAACCATGATACACAGTGCCATCTGCAACAATGGGAAAATAAACCCTGAGTACGAGAAGGTACTCAGCTAGACTTACCCGTCATGAACCAGAAATAAAATGACTCCAAGGATTATGCAAGGCTGTATAAGTGGACGTAACTTGACAACATTTTTGTGAAAAAGGCAATTAATCTTTGTACACTTGTGATTCTTTTATCAAGTTAATTATAACTATCCATTTCTAGGTTAGCAACTATCCTATGCCAAACATGTGGTATATTATTTAGAATCATACAATAGTAACCATAGCAAGTATTGTAATTCCATATTCATCTGAACCATCATGTTTCATAACACAGTTACTACGATGTTGGAGCTAGCCAAGTTTCTCACTATCCGGGAGAGACGGCGATTCGAATCGATTTCAACCAGCTGGGAATTTATTCCTAACACAAACCCAGATCTATCAGCCACGATAGTCTTAGGTCACCTTTGGTACAACTCCGGTACACATTTCGCGGGTTCGTACTGCGCCGCACAATCTGGAACACTAGATGCCAGGATGCTCAGGCCAAGCCTACCCTTGGGCTCAGTCTGATCGTTCCCCGGAAGGAGCGCACAACAGAACGATTCCTGGCCTGAGTTGAACTACTCGGCTTCGCGGTCGGAACGAGTTATCCGGCCAGCTAAGTGAGAGGCATGCGTTCAATCTTGTCAGAAGTTCCAACAACGGTACGGTCCTTGATCGACACAGACGGGGATAAGTCCACACCCAAGACCTCCATGCCTTGTTGCTTCCCTATCGACCTCCCGTCCGGTCTCAATTTACTTTTACCACATGGTTCTGTTCCACGATAGCAGATATAGCCAACCGTGCTCCGGTATCCACCTATATCTCGCAGGTGACAGGACATCACCCGACTTCTACCGGTCTAAGCATGGCTAAGCATATATTCGATCCTGGACCTATACCGGTTAAAGGGTTAATATCTGGACAAGGAATGTACATGCATCAAGTGGTTTCATTCAACTCTTATAACCTAATGCATCAATCATAAATACGTAAGTAAACATTCGTAAATTACTGGGAGACTTATAATGCTCCGGGGCTTGCCTCGCAGAAAGGAAGTAGGACGATGGTCAGGGCACTCCGGAAGCTCTTCAGGGTTCTGCTCCACGCCTTCGGGAGCGGGGACTTGCGGATTCTCCTGCGGGTTCCCTTCCTCTGCTTCTTCGAATTCCAGCAACGTGATCTCTTCCTCCGATCCTAGATGCATGAGTATGGTATAAGTATTACGAATGCATATATGTTAACAAGTGCATCACGTTGTTTGAGTAGGTGCATATCTCTTCTCGCTTACTACTTAACTACTTCTACAATGTATCGACTATGCCATAAACAGTATCTACTTGTTTCACTCATAACTGGAGTTCTACAAATCCGAAAACAGTGATCTTGGACTTTCTGGAAAGCTTATCAAATTTTCTACAACTTTGTCATTAACCATTTTTACAGTCTACATCAGTTTCAACATGTAACTCCTCATACTCTAGAATCAGTCCGGAAATGATTTAACATGCAACATAAAGTAATAGCACCTCTACTTTATGTAATCATTCAAAATTTAACAACATATAACCTACCAACAGTGTAAGCATACCAAATACAGTTAAGATGATATAATGGTGAAGCCCAAACTATTTATTAAATTGCCTTTATTATTTTATTTAGATATCTAGGCTAAATAATAAATATATATCAAATGTGCTTAATAAATTCTCACAATTTTACAGAGTCTTACTAATGCCATCAAAGGGCTACTATAAAAATTTCATGTCATTTTACTAAGTAGAACATCCTATACAAAAATGATAAGGAAGCAAGGCTTGAAATAGCATAAATGGAAAACCCTATTGAAAAGTGTCAAGCAACAGATTTCTTATTTTTCTTAACATCCATATGGTACTAGTATCATCTCCAACAAATTTCATGAATTTTGGACTTATAATTAATTTATAAAAATTCATGCAAGGATTAACTATTTATAAAAGAAAAATCTATAACTATAGATCTACACATGCACTGGTTCTCAAATTTTTATCCAAGCTCATGTATGACAAGAATAGCCTACCACAAAAATTTCATAATTTTTGGAGCACAGGAACTCTAGATATAAAATAAACAAATTTAAATGCATTCAAAAGCACATTTGAAATCCCTATTTAAATCTCCAGAAATTTCTACTGTTGAAGCCAAGAACATATTTTTCCTAAATACTACACTTCCTAAGGAACACTTACAAATTTATTTCACAATTTTAGGAGCTACCAAACTAAAGATACAAAAATAACAAAACAAATCAAAAACTAGAATATTTGAACTAGCCTACAACGCTACTGTCGCTGACCGGTGGGACCCGCTGGTCAGCAGGGCCCGCCTGTCAGTGAAACCGAAACAGAGCCGGCGGCGCTGAGCAAGCTCGCGCGGCCACGGCTCGTCGACGGCGAGCCCACCGGCGGTAACGTCTTCACGGCGTGACCTACTCAACCTAGCGCTTCTATTGAACCCCTTGGCCGACCCTAACGTCGACGGTAAGGACGATGGCGGCGGCTATGGCGGCTCGGCGAGGCGGGACGTCGGCGGGACGCCGGTGAAGGCTACGGCGGCTCAAACAAACGCTACGCCGAGCATCTATAGACTACAAGGAAGCCAGTGCGCGCGCTCTCGTGGCCTGGGGTGGTCTGGTTAGGCCTGGCCACGGCGACGGAGGGGGTGGCGGAGCTCCGGCGAGCATGTGCGCGCGGCGGAGGCTTACCAAGCGCGAATGGCGGGCACGGGAAGAAGCTACGGGGTGCTGGGGAGACGGTGGTGTTATTGCGGTGGCGAAGGAGCAGTGAGGACGAGCTGGTGACGGCTATGGCGACGGCGGAGGTGTGGGCCGAGCTCGGCTGTCGCTGCGGCGAGGAAGACGGAGCAGAAAATGGGAAATGAAGCGCGGGGCGACTCGGGCGGACGCTGGCGGGGTTAAGGCCACGCCCAGGCACGGTGTGGCCTGCGCGGTCAGGGCGCTGGCGACGCGCGGCCGCCGCCGGGGACACGCGGCGCACAAAGCCTGAAACCGGTCGGCCATGTTCATTCGCGATTCAGTTCGTCAGTCGCGCGATGGCCGAGCCTAACAGCGCGTTTTCTCGTTGATTTACCGGCTAAATGGTGGCTCCTTCGTGCAAACGTACTGAATAGAAGTTGTAGAACCATGTACCATCTCCAACTCTTGTTAAGGCAGCATACTCTAATTCGCAACCTAAACCGAGTAAAATCATGCTCAAAGTCGGCTTGTCAGGCTGACAGTGTTCACGACTTAGCAAAAATTTGCTAAGTGTAGAAATTATGATTTCACTGATTTTTGAAACTCAAATTCACACATGTTAGGAGCAGAATCAGTCAAAGACCCAAAAATCAAAGTTGTTCTTTATGTCAAACACTACAACTTTTCTTTAGTGAACTCCTCCATGCAAGGTCTCTAACACCTAGTTCAACTTTAGTCAAACTTGTCACTTTGAAATCATGATGCACATTCAAACCATGGCTAAATGACCAAACTAGCCCTAGCACTAAATACCAAAGTTGTTCATGATGATACTCTAAGCATGTTAAAACAATTTGCAAGGTCATTTAAGCATTTCATGTAGTAGTCACTCATATAGCTATTCAGCCCAACACATGAAATAACACTCAAATGCTTGATCATGAAATATGGCCTTCATGAACAAGGTTCCTTTTGCTAACCTAAGTATAGCTAAGGTGTTTTAGTGACTAGCATTACCCACTTGCATTCATTTGTACAAGATCATATGCATATGTTCCAAGAAACATGAAATAACAAGAAATGTTTCATATGTTTTGATCAAATGTTTCAATTGTAATTGATGATTTATGAATGCTTGATGCTCATGCTCATGTTATGCAAGTTAAGTTATGCAAGGCTAACACCCGAGGTGTTACACTCATCCGATGATGAAAGTGAGAACGAGAAGGTGGCCGCTATTGTAATTGAGTCTTCACTATCTTCACCGACATCACCGCCGTCATCCTCTATACACCTATGCCTTATGGCCAAGGGTGAACAAAAGGTACAAAATGATGATGGTAGTAGTGGTGATGATAATGCTAGCAATGATGATAGTGATAGTGATGAAGAATTTGAATCACCTTCCTATGATGATCTTGTCAAGTTGCTAAATCAATACACTAAGATCATTAGAAAGACAAGAGCTAAAAATGAAAAGCTAGAACTTGAGAATGACTCACTCTTAGCAAAATATGACGTAGCCAAAAAGGCTAGTGTTGAGCTTAGAGAAGAAAATAAAACTATGTCATCCAAACTCAAGGAGCTCAAATCCTCTAAAAAGGAGCTTAAAGAAAAACATGATAAACTTGAGGTGATACATAATGAGCTCACCACTTGCTACAATTTGCTAAAAGAAGAGTACACCAATCTCAAGGTTAATCATGATAATCTTGTTGTTTCTCATGAGCTATTATCCAATGAGCCATATGATGCTACTAACCATGTTGTTAAGATTGATATAGCTACATCATGTGATGACTTGATTGGTTAGAGCATTGAGCAAGGTTCTAGTAGCAAAGGCAAGAAAGTGGTTGAGTCCGACAACTATGATGAGTATGTTAAGCTCAAGAATGAGAATGAAAAGCTCAAGAAAGATCTTGAAAAGCTATCAACCACCAACACCATTATGATAGAGAATCTTGACCATGATTGTGATATAACTCTTGAGAATGAGAAGCTTAAAGAAGAGAACAAGAGACTCAAGATGGAGAAAAATCATGATGAACTTAAAGAAGAGAACAAGAAGCTCAAGTTGGAGAAATAACATCTTAAGACCGGCTTGAGCAAGTTCACAAGGGGCCAATATCTCCAAAGTGAGCTACTCATGAACACCATGATAAAGATGGATAGAAGTGGTATTGGGTACTTGGCAAATCAAGAGAAGAAGGCTCAAGGTCAACATCAACAACAACACAAGTCAAAGCCTAAGCCAAAGAGATGTGTTGAGTGTGGACAAGAAGGCCACTTTGCCCATGGGTGTCAAGCTCCACCACCACAACCCTTGCCCAAGCATGCTAGACCCTTTGCTTTCAATGCTCATTACATGCTTAGAAAGGATTCTAGTGGAAAAATGAAAGTTATGTTCTTAGGTCCACCCAACAAGATTAGGCCTAAGAAAATTTGGGTTGCAAAGTTACTTGTTGAGAAAGTCAAGGGCCCTCATCAAGTTTGGGTCCCTAAACAACAAGCTTGATCTCTTATGTGTAGGTGAACTACAAGACCAGTGGAAGTCATTGGGTTATTGATAGTGGTTGCACTCAACATATGACCGGTGATCCTCGTATGTTCACCTCACTAGATGAAGAAGTAGATGGTCAAGAAAGGATAACATTTGGTGATAATTCAAAGGGCAAAGTTCAAGGATTGGGTAAAGTTGCAATATCAAATGATCATTCAATATCAAATGTGCTATATGTTGCTTCTTTGAGCTTCAACTTGTTATCTGTTGGTCAATTGTGTGATCTTGGCTTTCAATGCTTGTTCACTGAGAAGAAGTGGTTGTGTTTAAGAAAGATGATGATCAAGTGATATTCAAGGGTTTTAGATACAACAACCAATATCTAGTGGATTTCACCTCCAAAGATGCAAACTTGAAGGCATGTCTATTTACCAAAACATCACTTGGGTGGCTATGGCATAGAAGACTTGCACATGTTGGGATGAGCTGACTCAAGAAGCTAACAAAGAATGAATTGGTGAGAGGTTTGAAGGATGTGAAATTTGAGAAGGACAAGCTTTGTAGTGCATGTCAAGCTGGCAAGCAAGTTGCAAACACTCATCCTACAAAAGCTTACATATCAACAACAAGAGTGCTGGAGCTCCTCCACATGGATCTATTTGGACCAACAACTTACAAGAGTTTGGGAGGAAATCTCTATTGTCTTGTGATTATTGATGACTACTCTAGATATACTTGGGTGGTCTTCCTTCATGACATGACCGAAGTAGCATCATGTTTCAAGAAGTTTGCCAAGAGAGCACAAAATGAATTTGAAGTGAAGCTCAAGAAGATAAGAAGTGACAATGGAAAATAATTTGACAACACAAACATTTAAGCTTATTGTGATGAAGTTGGAATCAAGCATGAGGTCTCCGCAACATATACTCCTCAACAAAATGGTGTAGTAGAGAGAAAGAACCAGACACTTACCACACTTGCAAGAACAATGCTTGATGAGTACAATACACCCAAAGCTCTATGGGTGGAAGCTATCAACACCGCATGTTATGCATCCAATCGCCTATTTCTTCAAAAGTTTCTTGGTAAGACCTCTTATGAGTTGCTCAATGGGAAGAAGCCGGACGTATCATTCTTCTGGGTGTTTGGTTGCAAATGCTACATCTATAAGAAGTGGCAACACCTAGGGAAGTTTCAAAGACATTGTGATATTGACTTTCTTGTTGGTTACTCATCAAAGTCCAAAGCATATCGAGTATTTAATCATGCCACCGGCTTGGTTGAAGAAACATATGATATGAAATTTGATGAATTTAACGGCTCCCACAGAGCACATGAGAATCTTGATGATGTAGGTGATGAACCATTGAGGGAGGCCATGAAGAACATTCCGGTTGGAGACATCAATCCAAAAGATGATGTACAAGTGATTGATCCACCTCCTTCATCAAATGTGCCACAAGATGATGATAAAGATGAGAAAGTAGAAAATGAAGATACTCATGTCTCTCATGTCCAAATGGTGGCACAAGCTCAAGATGTTGATGCTCCACAACCTCCCCCTTAAGTGGTTGATTGAAAAAAATTCACCCCTACTACAAGCACATCCACAAGATCTCATCATAGGGAGTCCTTCAAAGGGTGTAATGACTCGCTCTCAAAAACTTGCTTCATTTATTGAACATCACTCTTTTGTTTCTTGCATTGAACCTAAGAATGTAGAAGAAGCTCTTCAAGATTCAGATTGGATAAATGCCATGCATGAAGAGTTGAACAACTTCACTTGCAGTGAAGTTTGGACTCTTGAAGAGCGACCATAAGGTGCAAGAATAATTAGAACAAAGTGGGTGTTTTAGAACAAGCAAGATGATCAAGGCATTGTTGTGAGGAACAAGGCAAGACTAGTTGCAAAGAGGTTCTCTCAAGTTGAAGAGTTGGATTTTGGAGAGACCTTTGCACCGGTTGCAAGACTTGAAGCCATTCGTATCCTCCTTGCATATGCATCGCATCATGAAATAAAATCATATCAAATGGATGTTAAAAGTGCATTTTTAAATGGCTTCATAAATGAACTAGTCTATATTGATCAACCTCTCGGGTTTGAAGACCCTAGATATCCTAATCATGTTTATAGGTTGTCCAAGGCGCTATATGGGCTTAAGCAAGCCCCAAGAGCTTGGTATGAACGCCTTCAGGATTTCCTCATTGAGAAGGGCTTCACCATTGAGAAGGTCGACACCAAACTATTCACCAAGAAGCTTGATGGAGATATCTTTATTTGTCAAGTATATGTTGATGATATCATATTTGGCTCATCATATGAAGATTATTGCAAAAAGTTTGGTGTATTAATGTCAAAGGAGTTTGAGATGTCGATGATTGGAGAGCTTACATTCTTTCTTGGTTTTCAAATCAAGCAAATGAGAGAAGGGATTTTCATCTCTTAAGAAAAGTATACCAAGGACCTTCTCAAGAGGTTCAAAATGGATGAATGTAAACCAATCAAGACACCTATGCCATCAAATGGATATCTCAACCTAGATGAGGGAGGTAAAATAGTTGATCAAACTCTCTACCGCTCTATGATTGGTAGCTTGTTATATTTGATCGCATCTAGGCCCAACATCATGTTTAGTGTGTGTATGTGTGCTAGATTTCTAGCTAATCCTATGGAAGCTCATTTGGTTGCCATTAAAAGAATCCTTAGGTACCTTAAGCACACACCAAGCATTGGTCTTTGGTATCCCAAAGGAGCTAGATTCCAACTAGTTGGCTATTCTGATTCGGATTATGCCGATTGCAAAATTGATAGAAAAACACATCTAGAGGGTGCCATTTGTTTGGTAGATCACTAGTGTCTTGGACCTCCAAGAAGCAAAATAGTGTGGCTTTGTTCACCACCGAAGCGGAATACATTGTCATGGGTGCTTGTTGTGCATAAATTCTTTACATGAAGCAAACTTGCTAGACTATGGCATAGTTCTAGAAAAGGTACCTCTTTTGTGTGACAATGAAAGTGCGATAAAGCTTGCTAATAATCCAGTTAAACACTCTCGCACCAAGCACATAGATATCCGTCATCACTTTCTTAGAGATCATGTTGCTAAAAATGATATATCACTAGAAGGTGTAAGGACCGAGGATCAATTGGCGGATATCTTCACTAAACTGCTAGATGAGGCCACATTTTGTCGGTTGAGGAATGAGCTCAATATGCTTGATTTTAGTAACTTCACTAAATAATGAGCTTGTGTTGTCCCTTTTATTTCATTGTAATATATAACATGTTTAATTTTTAGTAACGCACTTAGGGCTTGTCTAACATGGTTAAGATAACCACCGAAAAGCAAGTGAAGAAGCTTAACCTTGGATCAAACTTGACAAGCAACTAGAATTACTTTCAAATACTGCACTGCATGTGCATGTGTGTTGCTTTGTCGTTTCTTTTCGATTATTCTTTTATTGCCTATTTTCTTAAAAAGAATTATAGCCCAAGGTAAAATATTTTGAAAAATTTGAGAGTTTGAGAGATGTCACTCACATCAGTCCCAATTGGTGTTTATTTGAGTCTTACTGATGTTGGGACTTGATTGGGAAAAGGCAGCGTGAAGGAACTTTAAAGATCTGCTAAAAAATGGTGACTGGACGCTGCACTGAACTCTGCTTCCAGCGTCTGGTCAGTTCATAGGAGGTGAATAGATGCAACACAGGAGTGACTGGATGCTGCATAGTGCTCTACCAGCATCTGGTGTGAAGGTGACCCTACGTCCGATCAAACGAAGGAGACGATGTCAGGATCGACCGGACTCTGGTCTATGTTCGATCCAGGGTAATCGGATGCATCCGGTCGTGATTTGAGGGTTTTTGGACCTCTTTGTTGTCGACCGGACTCTCAGTGGCAGTGTCCAGTCATTGCCACCAGTGCATCTGATCAGTTGAAATTGAGTGGATCTAATACTCCTATAACTTGTCTATCATGGGGGGGGGGCACTATATATTCCTTTGTACATCATGCCGCCACCCTAACCACCCGCCTCCTCTCAGCCACTACCCTAACTACGTCTCCACCACCGCATCCGTTCCCACGCTCTAGTGCCCGACGTCCATGCCACCGTGCCACATGCTGCTAGCCACGCCCACACCGCACTGCTCCCTGTCGTCGTGCCACGTGCAGCCAACAGTGCCCATGCCGCTCTGCTCCCCGCTGTCGCGCCACCACTGCGTCACTGCTGCGCTGCTCTACTCCACCGCGCCCACGTTCACCCGCGCCACCTGCCCTCGCCATTGCGCACCCCGTAGCACTACATCGTGTTGCCTAACCCTAACCCTAGGCATAAGATTGCCGATCCTGGTGATGCCTCATGATCCTCTCCTTTGCTCGTCAGTCACCGGTTCATCAGGTAGCAATCCATCGCTTTCAAATTCTTATCTACTGCTTGCTTCTTAGGGTTTTGCACCTCTAGATGAATATAGTGATTATTTATATCTCCTATCTATTCCATCATGCAGCGAGTCAGTGCTCTTATGGTTGATTTGACAGTTGTTAGTAAACTTAGGGCCAAGCCCACGAGTATAGATTGAGGCCAAGCCTCATGAGTGTCAGTCGGCTATTGATTCCTATTAGTGGTAGTAATTCTCGTCAGCTTCAACAATGGCATGTTGCAAGAATGTCGGAGGTGGTCCTAAAGATGAGGATCCATGGCCTCCATCTCGCCTGACTGCTCAGGAAAAAGGAAAGGTGAAAAAGATGATTACAAAGAAGAAGCGCTAGTTTGCTGATGTGGCGACAGAGAGAGCAGTAGTAATGGCAGCCACTGCAGAGCGTGCAGAGTGAGGTGGAGCTAGCAGTGGGGTTCGCATAGGTGACCAGTTGTCACCCGCTCAGAGGGCCACCATCGAGAGGATGGTGGCCAGTCTTGGCAATCCACCTGGAACTATCATGCTTATAGGATGGTGTCAGGGACCTAATACCGGGGTACCCCAGAAGGTGGAACCAAAAACCACCGAACGTTAAAAATTTCTGGACGCACAAGAGCGCCATTTTATCCCTTGTTCGAATGACAGGGGTTTGGTTCTGCCTCGCCCGACGCCTTTTTGAGATAGCTCTGCCTCGCCCAAGGGCTCAGGGTTAGTCTCCATCTCGCCCGGTGCCTTTGAGGTGGCTCTGCCTCGCCCAAGGGCTTAGGGCTAGTCTCCGTCTCACCCGACGCCTTTAGGGTAGGCTTGGTCTCGCCCAAGGGCTGAGGGATAGATTCCGCCTCACCCGACCCTGGAGGGGCAGGGACGGCCTCGCCCTAGAGATAGGGATTGGTCTCCGTTTTGCCCGACGGCAAGGAACGAGCCTCACTCTACTCCATATCTGAAGACCGGATTCATCTTACCTGACAACTTCTCCCCGTTCCCTCAAGATGATAGGTACAGGGCAGGACAAGACGTTTGGGTCAACCGTGGCTCCAAGGACCATACCCTACGCCCTAGTAGGAAAAGTACTGCCAGGGGATGACGGGACAGGTGCTTTAGACCCTTCCGGGCGCTGCAGAGCCTGAAAGGTTGTACAAGTGCGTGCTCCTCGCCCTGTAGAGTTGTAGGCGCCGCCTTCAGCCCTAGGACATGGAACCCGATGAAGATATACGATAACCGCTATGCTCCAGAAAAGGATTTACTATCTCCACGCATGATGGACATTCCGTCACCACATTATGGACCCGACGGAGCGGCACCCGCTTCCCGACCCTTCAGGTCCGCCAAGTCAGAAGGCCTTGACCACGGTGTCGCTCCGGACCCCGACCCCTCGTCCCTCCGACGAAGACTCACATGAACCAGAAGGCGTGCAGAGCAAGGCTAGGAGAGGCCAATAAGTCAAAACCACTGTACTACAGCCCATACCCTATGCAGGGCAGCATTCTATAATCAACCTAACATTCTACAGAGACATTGACGATATTGTAAGCGCTTATCTTCCTTCGTACTCATCAGAATGAAGAACCAAGCCAGGTAGACATGAGCCACAAGACTAAGTAGAGTATACATCCTAAACCCTCACCCTTGTAGAAGCCAACCCCTTCCTCTATAAAAGGGGATGCGCTTCCTCCATCAAAGGGGACGGACTTTGAACCGAACAGGAAGACACACATACACACAGTCAAGTTGCTACGAAGCTCTTGACCTCCTTTGAACCCTTCCATCAGAGACTTGGGACCAGTCCCTCTCTTGATCGTTTGTACCCCTTACTATAGACTGTTCACGGTGCTAATAACACGAGCAGCAACAAATTGGACGTAGGGACATTCGGCCCGAACCAGTATAAATCTTGTGTCCTTTAGCGCACCATCCGAGCCTAACGCGCATTACTATAAATTTACTTGCTGGTGCCCGTACGAAACATCGACAGTTGGCGCACTAGGTAGGGGTGCTTGTGTGTTCCAGAAAAGGCCTCGGATGGCCACCCACGCAATCAGCTGGGTCCCAGGCGCACATGTGCGTTTCAGCGACCTAGATTTCATCATCACACTAGGAGGAGAGCTAGCGCTGACTCACACAGCCACCCCGTCTCTCCCTTCCATCGACCTCAACCGTCTTAGGCTTGAGGGCCCATCGGGCAAATCCCTTGGACCCCAGTCATCAAGTGAGGCCTCGCACAACGTGTCACCCTAGGTCCGGAAGGTCCCGTACAGAGCGCCCCGACAGCGTTTCTGTTTGGTCTCCGCAACGCTGCGGCGACCGCTAGCCACCTTTCGGCACTACGTGCAGTTCAGTCACCCACGGACATCGTGTTCGTGGGGGCGATTGAGCATGATACGGAGACCCTCTATGGACTCCTCAATGAGGAACCAGGATCGTTCTCTAGCTTGGATTCCAGTAGAGGGAGCCACCACCCTTCCTGGGAATGCTTCATGATGCATACCCCCGAGGGTCACGTCGAAAGTGTCTCCAGGGAAGAGGTTACCCCTATGAACAACCCTGATGGCAGATCTGGGGAAGAGACAATAACCCCATCTCACCTAAGGATGGAGCAGTTGAGGGCTCATCAGCAAGAGATCGATGAGGCCAAGCAAGGGCTCATCCAGGAGTACGCGAACATCAATCGTCAGATTGAACGCCGCAAAGACGGGGGGCGCGCGCATGCCACGGCCCACACCATACACCAAAGGATCCTCACCGATGATGGGACCCTACCTCACTTTGCCCGACCAAGCTAGAACATCGCTGCAGCAACCGCCTTGCTACATGGCCTTCCGGAGGCCGCGACAGCCGAAGATTGCCGGGCCCATAGGGAGATTCGCACGTTGCTTGAGCGTGCGGCGGCACAACAGGCGGAAAGTTCGTTGTCTCAACGACGTGAACCCAACACCAGCTAGCGCATGCCCTCAGTGCATCCCACTAGGGACATGTCCATTCACCAAACACCGCTAGCCAGCAGGCAGCCCTCCGCCATCCCAGTACATCAACGCCTCGGCCATGGCCATGATGTACGCAACATCATTGACTCTCGGAAACACGCCCATGGCGATGATAGAGAGGCAGCGCACCATGGCTACCATCCCCGATGTGGCGGATGCTATGACAGCAACAAAGACCGAAGCTCAAGCCCCGGCCTGCCAGGCCCTCAGGCCTTCGGTTGGCACATCCTCAATGCCGCGTTCCCCCTAAGGTATCGACCACCTACCAATATCCCTAAATATTCTAGCGAAACAAATCCCGGGCTTTGGCTCGAAGACTATCGGCTTGCATGTCAAGCTGGTGGGGCGAGTGATGACAATTTGATTATTCGCAATCTCCCGCTGTTCTTGGCCGATTCGGCGCGAGCATGGCTAGAGCACCTACTGTCCAATGCTATTTAGAGTTGGGTGGATCTGACGGAGATCTTCATGGGCAACTTCTAGGGCACGTACAAACGCCCCAGAAACCCATGGGACCTCAGGAACTGCCGCCAGAAGGCCGATGAAACCCTTCGTGGGTACATTTGGTGCTTCTCTCGGTAGTGCAACGAGCTCCCTAACGTCGCCAACGTCGACGTGATAGGAGCCTTTCTATCTGGAACAACCTACGAATCCCTAGTCCACAAGCTAGGACGTAGGGGCCCGCAGACTACCAAGGAACTCCTGGACATCGCCACCAGTCACGCCTCTAGGGAGGAGGCAGTCGGAGCCATCTTTGATCGCTTCGACGGAAAGATGAGGCGGGATGAGGACGCCGGCGAAGGCGCTTCCAACCGTCCCGCCAAAAAGAAAAATAAGAAGCAACGGCACAACAACTCGCTCGTGGCCGCTGCCGACCGCAAAGGTGGCCAGAAGCCCACGGAGGGCACTCCGAACCACTTCGAGAAAATGCTCGAGGGGCCATGCCCAAACCACGCCTTCCTGGCCAAGCATCTATACAAGGATTGCAGCCTCATGCGCAAATACTTGGTCGGGGGCCTCAACAAAGGGGAGCAGGGGAAGGAACCTATTCCTGCCACAGATGACATAGAGGAGAAGGACAATGCCTTCCCAATGCCAACCGGCACCCTCATGATATTTGGAGGATCAACGGTCTACGACTCCAAGCGTCACCAGAAGCTCACATGCCGCAAGGTCTATACAGCCCGACCAGCCACGCCAGCCTTCCTCCGGTGGTCAGAATCTGCCATAACCTTTGACCAGACCAACCATCTGGATGCCGTCCCACATCTAGGAAGGTACCTGCTTGTCGTTGATCCAATCATCGGACCTAAGCGGCTCACGAAAGTACTGATGGACGGAGGCAGCGGCCTCAACATCATGTACGCCAAGACGCTCGATGAGATGGGCATCGATCGAACGAACCTCCACCCCATCCGAGCGCCTTTCCATGGCGTCGTGCCTAGTAGGCAGGCCATGCCACTAGGGCAGATCGATCTGCCCGTCACTTTCAGGGATCGGTCCAATTACCGGACCGAGACCCTCACCTTCGACGTAGTGGGGTTCCCGGGGACTTTCCACGCCATCCTGGGACTACCATGCTACGCGAAGTTCATGTCCATCCCCAATTATATGTACCTTAAGCTGAAGATGCTGGGTCCCCGCGGGGTCATCACCATCGACACCTCCTTCCAGCGCGCTTACGAGTGCGAAGTCGAATGCTGCGGACACACATCCGCAGTCATCGCCTCCGAAGAGCTCGCCACCCTTAGGGAAGAGGTCGTTGAAGAGGCACCCAACGCAAAGAAATCAACCGGGTCATTCGAATCGGCAGAAGGCTCTAGGGAGGTCCTCTTGGACCCCAGCAGCTCTGGGGGCAAAAAAGTCCATATCGGGACCACGCTCTCCTCTGAATAGGAAAGCGTGCTCGTCGACTTCCTCCGCGACAACAAAGACATCTTTGCATGGAAATCCTCGGATATGCCAGGCATCCCGAGGGAGGTCGCCGAGCATACTCTTTAGATCCTCCTGGGCTCCAAGCCGGTAAAGCAATGCCTACACCGCTTCAACGAGGAGAAACATAGGGCCATCGGCGAGGAGATAGCCAAACTATTGGCCATAGGATTCATTAAGGAAGTATACCACCCAGAGTGGTTAGCGAATCCCATCCTTGTGCGAAAAAAGAGCAGGAAATGGAGAATGTGTATTGATTATACCGGCCTCAACAAAGCGTGTCCAAAGGTTCCGTTTCCTTTGCCACGAATAGACCAAATAGTCGATTCCACCTCAGGGTGCGAAACCCTCTGCTTCCTTGACGCAAACTCCGGTTACCACCAAATCGCGATGAAAGAGTCCAACCAGCTCGTGACATCTTTTATCACCCCCTTCGGATCATTTTGCTACATTTCGATGCCTTTCGGTCTGAAGAATGCTGGGGCAACGTACCAGCGCTGTATGCTCAGTTGCTTCGGAGACCTCATCGGGCGAACCATTGAAGCCTATGTCGACGACATCGTAGTTAAATCCAAACGAGCTGACCACCTTGTCACCGACCTTGAGCAAACCTTTGCGAAACTCTGGGCAAACGGCATCAAACTCAATCCTGAAAAATGTGTTTTTGGGGTCCCAAGGGGCATGCTGCTCGGTTTTATCGTCTCCGAGCATGGCATCGAAGCCAACCCGGAGAAAATATCAGCCATCACAAGGATGGGCCCGATTCAAAACATAAAGGGGGTTCAGTGGATCACAGGGTGCCTTGCCGCTCTTAGCCGATTCATTTCATGCCTCATCAAACGAGGACTCCCCCTTTATCGACTTTATAACGTCCCGCCTCTACAAGGCCGGGCCCGCTTACATCTGGCAGCTTTTCTTGGACATAGACTACCCTCACTGTAACACCTCGGGTGTTAGCCTTGCATAACTTGACTTGCATAACATGAGCATGAGCATCAAGCATTCATAAATCATCATTTACAATTGAAACATTTGATCAAAACATATGAAACATTGCTTGTTATCTCGTGTTTCTTGGAACATATGCATATGATCTTGTACAAATGAATGCAAGTGGGTAATGCTAGTCACTAAAACACCTTAGCTACACTTAGGTTAACAAAAGTAACCTTGTTCATGAAGGCCACATTTCATGGTCAAGTCTTTAAGGCATATTTCATGTGTTGACCTAGATAGCTCTATGAGTGACCATTGCATAAAATGATAGGATGACCTTGGAAATTTCTTAAACATGCTTAGGATATCATCATGAACAACTTTGGTATTTAGGGCTAGGGCTAAATTGGTCATTTAGTCATGGTTTGAGTATGTATCATGATTTCAAAAGTGACATGTTTGACTAAAGTTGAACTAGGTGTTAGGGACCTTGCATGGAGGAGTTCACTAAAGCAAAGTTGGAGTGTTTGATATAAGGAACAACTTTTATTTTTGGGTCATGGACTGATTTAGCTTCTAACATGCTTGAATGGGTCCCACAAAAACCAGTAAAACCTAGCTTTCAACACTTAACAAATTTTCTAAGTGGTGGATTGACTGACAGCCTGACAAGCCAACTTTGATCATGATATTACTTTGTTTCGGTTGCGATTTAGCACAAGTTCACTGAAAGAGAGTTGTAGATGGTATAACGGTCTTCAAGTTCCATTTTTATGGTTCATGCAATAGAGCTATGGATTAGCAGTTAAATGAACATCAAAACGCGCTGTCAGGCATCACGCTGCTTGTCTGAATCAACTGAATCACAAACGTTTAGTGGCCGACCGTCCACAGGCGCTGGCCGCCGCGTGGTGGCCGGTGATGGCCGCGCGCACCATCTGGAGGCCGTACGCCGGCGCAGGGCCCATTCGTCAGGCATTGACGGCCAGTGAGCCACCAGCGACGCGCTTAAGTCACCAACGGGCTGGCCGTTCACTCTCACTCGCCTCCCTGCGCTCCTCTGCTTAGTGCGCTCACCATCGCCGTTGCAGCCACTCCGCCGAGCTCACCGGCGCTCACCGTCGTTCCATTCACCAATCAATCGCGCCCGTAGCTCCGTCTCCACCTTCCCCACCGTTTCCACCTTGCAATGCCCCCATCTGTGCCCTAGGTGAGCCGTGTTTAGCTTTGCGCCGTCACGAGAACACCCTCGCCGGAGTGCCGCCATGGCCGCAGTGGCCGTGCTTCTCTAGAGCAGCTTCCGCCGTCTAGGTTGCTTAGTCACTGTCGCAGGGTTGCTGTAGTTCTGTAGAGCACGTTGCTTGGCTTCGCCGTGGCCTCCACTGGCATAGCGCCGTCGGCCAGCACCACTGCTCCGCCATGAGCGCCGCCGCCGTTGCTGGCACCGACGAGCAGTCCCACCAAGTAGATGGAACTATGCACAATGTCGAGTAGAACACCTGGTGATGATGTCACCGCCGGCAAGCTCGCCGCCGTTGAGTTCTAGCCGCATCAGTCGAGCAGCGCCACCGTGCTCTGCTGTGTCTCGCTGACCAGTGGGTCCCACTTGTCAGCGACACAAGAAGAAAAAGCTAGTTCAATCTTTTACAGATTTAAACCCTAATTTCATGTGTTTTGTTATTTTTGTATCTTTAGTTTGGTAGCTCCTAAAATTGTGAAATAAATTTTGTAGTGTTCCTTAGGGAGTGTAGTATTTAGGAAAAATATGTTTTTAACATGTACAGTAGAAATTTCTAGAGATTTAAATAAGGATTTGAGATGTGCTTTTGAATACATTCAAAATTGTTTATTTTATATCTAGAGTTCCTTTGCTCCAAAAATTATGAAATTTTTGTGGTAAGCTAGTCTTGGCATATGTGAACTCTGGTAAAAATTTGAGGACCAATGCATGTGTAGATCTATAGTTATAGATTTTTCTTTTATAAATAGTTAATCCTTGCATGAATTTTTATAAATTAATTATGAGTCCAAAATTCATGAAATTTATTGGAGGTAATACTAGTATCATATGGATGTTAAGAAAAATAAGAAATCTATTGCTTGACACTTTTCAATAGGATTTTCCACTTATGCTATTTCAAGCCTTGCTTCCTTATCATTTTTGTATAGGATGTTCTACTTAGTAAAATGACATGAAATTTTTATAGTAGTCCTTTTATAGCATTAGTAAGGTACTGTAAATTTTTGAGAATTTATGAAGTACATCTGATATATGTTTATTATTTAACCTAGATATCTAAATAAAATAATAAAGGCATTTAAATAAATAGTTTGGACTTCACCATTATATTATCTTAAATGTATTTGGTATTCTTAAACTGGTGGTAGAGTCTAGGTTGTCAAAATTTGAATGATTACATGAAGTAGAAGTATTATTACTTTACATTGCATGTTAAATAGTCTCCAGACTGATTCTAGAGTGTGATGAGTTGCATGTTGAAACTGATGTGTACTGTAAAAATGGTTAATAAAAAAGTTGTAGAGAATTTGATAAGCTTTCCAGAAAGTCCTGGATCACTGATTTTGGATTTGTAGAACTCTAGTTATGAGTGAAACAAGTAGCTACTGGTTGTGGCATAGTCGATGCATTGTAAAAGCAGTTAAGTAATAATCGAGAAGAGATATGCACCTACTCAAACAACGTGATGCACTTGTTAACATATATGCATTCATAATACTTATACCATACTCATGCGTCTAGGATCAGAGGAAGAGATCACGTTGCTGGAATTCGAAGAAGTAGAGGAAGGGAACCCGCAGGAGGATCCGCAAGCCGCAGCTCCCGAAGGCGTGGAGCAGAACCCTGAAGAGCTTCCGGAGTGTCCTGACCATCGCCCTACTTCCTTTCTGCGAGGCAAGCCCCGGAGCATTATAAGTCTCCCAGTATTTTACAAATGTTTACTTACGTATTTATGATTGATGCATTAGGTTATAAGAGTTGAATGAAACCACTTGATGCATGTACATTCCTTGTCCAGATATTACACCTTTAACCGGTATAGGTCCAGGATCGAATATATATGCTTAGCCATGCTTAGACCAGTAGAAGTCGGGTGATGTCCTGTCACCTGTGAGATATAGGTGGATACTAGAGCACGGTTGGCTATATTTGCTATCGTGGAACAGAACCATGGGGTAAAAGTAAATTGAGACCGGACGGGAAGTCGATAGAGAAGCGACAAGACATGGAGGTCTTGGGTGTGGATTTATCCCCGTCTGTGTCGATTAAGGACCGTACCGTTGTTGGCGCTTCTGACAAGATTGAACGCATGCCTCTCACTTAGCTGGCCGGATAACTCGTTCCGACCGCGAAGCTGAGTAATTCAACTCAGGCCGGGAACCGTTCTGTTGTGCGCTCCTTCCGGGGAACGATCAGACTGAGCCCAAGGGCAGGCTTGGCCTGAGCATCCTGGCATCTGGTGTTCCAGATTGTGCGGCACGGTACGGACCCGCGAAATGTGTACCTGAGTTGTACCAAAGGTGACCTAAGACTATCGTGGCTGGTAGATCTGGGTTTGTGTTAGGAATAAATTTCCAGCTGGTTGAAATCGATTCGAATCGCCGTCTCTCCCGGATAGTGAGAAACTTGGCTAGTCCCAACATCGTAGAAACTATATTATGAAACATGATGGTTCAGATGAATATGGAACTACAATACCTACTATGGTTACTATTGTATGCTTCTAAATGATATACCACATGTTTGGCACAGGATAGTTGCGAATCTAGAAATGGATAGTTATAATTAACTTGATAAAGGAATTATAATTGCACAATGGGTAAATCGCCTTTACGCAAAATGTTGTCAAGTTACGTCCACTTATACAGCCTTGCATAATCCTTGGAGTCATTTTATTTCTGGTTCATGATGGGTAAGTCTAGCTGAGTACCTTCTCGTACTCAGGGTTTATTTTCCCATTGTTGCAGATGGCACTGTGTATCATGGTTATTGCAAGAGTTGCTTCTATCCCGCTGTGGATGAGGAGTAAGCCTTGGGCAGGCTTCTTTAGTAATTCCTATCTTTGCTTTTGTGGACCGCGATCTGGCTTGGCACTGTATCAAACTATGTTGGAAACTTTATCTTCGAACTTATTTGCTTCCGCTTTATTTATCAAACTCGGTTTGTAATAACTTTTATTCGTACTCTGATGATGAAAAGTATCTGTGAACTTTATGTAATATGTGGCATGTATGTTGAATCTTGTACGATCTTGGTTGTTGTAAATCTTTTATCGAGACCCGTCGTGATACTCGACGGACTACCGGGTTTATATGGGTTCAAGTATGATAGTGCGATGGCTTGCGGATTGCCATTGTACTTGTATTCTTATAAATTGGTCGGTTCTGCGACAGCTGGTATCAGAGCAGGGTTCAACGTTAATTATCACAAGTGTATTTAAAACAAAAGTTTTTGTTTTCCAAAAACCCTTTTCTAGCAACTAATAGTTATATAATAGGTATTTGAAATCTAAAGTGTGCCAATGATCACTCTCCTTTATGCCCAGTTAAGGACTATTAGGTGGCTATTTAAGTACTAACATGGGGATTTTTACTTCGTCGTCCATACGGCGTGCTATAGTATGGATGCCATTCACTTGAGTGGTAATGTATGGATCAAATGCCTCTACGCCAAGGTAAGATGAGTGTATGACCGCAAGATGTGAGCGTGCGGTCGGGAAGAGTTAGCTTTGGTACGGCTATGTATGCATGCTTGCATGTGTATATGGTACGTATTTAATTGTGGGTTTAAATTATTGTCGGGTAGATTGATACGGAAGTATATGTATGGGTATACATATATGAAAGTATTTACAATTACATTATGCATATTTCATTATGGGTTTAGGGCTGAAATGAAATTTTATGCAGGTACACTAACAACGAAATGTGTAGCTCGACTAGTTACGCTATTTATGAGAGAACGTATGTATGCCACCGTGTCTACCGTTAGAAACAAATTTTTCCTAAGTTTGTAAGGACGTACGGCACGAGCATGCATCATGTTAAATTACCATACACATAACTACATTGTTCCTCCCCTTATAAAATTCTTACTCGGTTATGTAACTCTTATCCATTATGGCTTTGTCTCACCAAAGGGTACATGTTAATGGTGCAGATGGCACGCACCAAGCAGACTGCTCGCAAGTCCTCCGGAGGTAGAGCTCCTAGCCGTCAGCTTGCTCCACGTACCCGTCAACGTCAACGTTCCTTGGAGAGTTTGGGATGCCTACACTCTTGTGGAGAGTGCTCAGCTATGTAGGCTATCCTGATGGAATGGAACCCCGCTACTTTTGGGCGAATGAGCGGTTGGGAGAAGGTCTCTTAGTTACTGTGGAGGCCGTTGTTCGTCCCCGAGGTGACGATTCTGAGTGGACAGGTTGGTGTTATGAGTCGACTGGTAGGATTGCTGAAGAAGCAGCTGGCAGGGCAGCCTTTGGGATCTTGAGGAATATCATGGATCGTTTTCCTCAGGAGCTGGCAGCCGCTTTGGTTGGAGTCTTTCCAAGAGGTAATCTCTCCACTAACTCATGGCAGCAGGCAAGGGGAAGATCTTTGGAGATTGGTGCCACGGAAGGGTAGAACAGCGATAACCCTACCATGAGCGCCATGTTCGCAATGATGAGAGTGTTAGATGGAGTAGAAGGTAGCCTCAGACGTGTGTCTGGTGCTCTTGGTCATGCCCGCGAGGACCGACGTCAGCTTCAGAGGGAGCACGACACCGAGATTGAGAGGCTCACTGAAGAGATGACTTGGTTAACTCACCAGCGAAATGCAGCTTGGTCCAGGGAAGATATCCTGAGGGCTCGATAGTTTGAGCTGGGACAGCAGCTGGCCAATGCGGAAGAATACAACGATAATCTGCATGAAGAGGTTCATCTACTGCACAATCAGCTCCACCCTTATGTACCACCTGGAGCCGCAGAAATGGATCTAGAAGGGTACAGGGAAGAAGAAGAAGTGGAGCCTGAAGAAGAAGTAGAACCTGAGGAAGGAGATGATTCTGCGTCTGACCTCGATAGTGATCATGATGAGGATTAGATCGCTTAGCATGTAGTGGGAAGCCTAATGTATCACCTTTATTCCTGTAATGGACCTGTAGTTCCAAGTTGGCATTAGTAACCAGACTATCATGTAATGTTAATTGCACATTTGGATGAATGTCAATGCAATTCCAGTACTTTGTCGGTAATCACGCTTTAAAATTGCATGCGTTATGAGCATGATAAGTGGTCAAATTGGCGATGTCATGTTGCGAGAATGAATTGTTATGCCTCTGTTTTTATTGTGCTTTTGAGAATTTTCTCCAGTAATTTCAGTTTGGCATGAGTAACTAATTCATCTGCAATCTCTTGGCATCAACCAATAATCACTTATTGTTGCAAATTCGTAGATGACGCGCACTCGTGCAGGAGCTAGTAGCAGCCAGGATGGCAACCAGGATGACTTGCCACCCCCAACGCCACCGTCTGCTCAGGAATTCTTTACCCAGTTCCTAGGGAGCCAAAGGACAATGGAGGAAGCTTTGCGCCTTATCGCGCAAAACACTGCTCGTGGCCACCCATAGCAACCAGGGGCCGAGCCAAATCAGCACAGTTCATTTAAGGAGTTTCTGGACACGAAGCCTCCGATCTTCAAGGTGGCAGAGGAACCACTGCAAGCCGATGAGTGGCTGAATACCATCAAGCAGAAATTTCATCTGCTAAGGGTCACAGAGCACCTAAAAGCTGAATATGCTTCTCATCAGCTGCAAGGACCAGCAGGAATCTGGTGGACACACTTCCTATCGTCTCTACCTGCTAATGCGAGAGTGACCTGGGATCAGTTCAAGCTAGCTTTTAGGGGACACCATATTCCCCCGGGCCTGATGCGCATGAAAACAGCCGAATTTATGAGGCTCACTCAGGGAACAAAGTCACTCACAGAATATATGCACACATTCAACAACTTGTCAAGATATGCTCCAAGTTTCGTGGATACTGAAGAGAAAAAGATTGAGAGTTTCAAGCGAGGTCTGGGTACCAAATTAATGAAGACTATGGCAAATTCTAGATGTGCCATGTACAATGAGTTTATTAGTGATGCCTTGACCCAAGAAAACCACAACAACATGCATGCAGTTTCTAAAGGTCGCAAGAGAGCATATGAGGCCAGTGCATCCATATCTTTCTAGTCAAAAGCGCCTGTCACAGCTAGGCCATAATTCCATCCACCTGCACCCAAGTTCAGGCCTCCACCACCGAAAGCTTAGAATAACAGGCCACAGAAACCGTTTCGTAAGGCGTTCACTATTGCCTTACCAAAAGGAAATGGTAATCAGGACAGCTCCGCCGGATTCAGAAGTAATCAACCATGTTTCAACTGCAACCAACTGGGCCATTGGTCCAAGGAGTGCCCCCACCCCAAGAGGAATAGCAACCCAAATCAGAACAATCAGAGGCAGGTGAATGCCAGGGCACATCAGGGACAAGTGCATTATACCGCTATGGAGGAAGTGCCCGCCAGAGAAGTTGTCAGGGCTGGTATGTTTCTCGTCAACAAGCATCCCGCTGTTGTTTTATTTGACTCCGGAGCTTCTCATTCATTTATGAGTCAAGCATTTGCATCTAGACATGATCAAGAAATTATAGAAGTAAGTAAAGGGGGTTTTAACATAAGTTCAGCAGGGGGAACTGTTACTACCAAAAAGATAGTAAAAAATGTACTTATCTTGATACAAGAGAGGGAGTACACAACAGATTTGATAATATTGCCGGGGTTGTCGATAAGTGTAATCTTAGGCATGAATTGGATGAAGGATCATGGTGTTCTTATTGACACTAGCACCCGCACTATTATGTTGAGAGAACCCATGGGAGGGAATGCTTTTCTAGTCCCACTCTCCCGCGATTTCGAACCCCAACATTTAGCCTGTGCTATCCAAACCACCACCATATGTGATATCCCCGTGGTTTGTGAGTTTCCGGATGTATTTCCAGAGGAATTACCAGGTCTACCACCAGATAGGGACGTGGAATTTAAGATTGAATTAGTGCCAGGTACCACACCCATATCCAGAAGGCCATATAGAATGCCACCCAATGAGTTAGCAGAACTTAAAGTTCAATTGCAAGATCTATTAGACAAAGGTCTTATCCAACCTAGCTCATCTCCGTGGGGATGCCCAGCATTGTTTGTGAAAAAGAAGGATCAGTCACTGAGAATGTGTGTAGATTACAGACCACTCAATGCTGTGACCATCAAGAACAAATATCCATTGCCCCACATTGACATCTTGTTCGATCAGCTAGCAAAGGCAAAGGTATTCTCCAAAATTGACTTGAGATCAGGTTACCATCAGATAAAGATCAGACCGGAGGATATACCTAAAACCGCTTTCTCTACTAGGTATGGCTTATACGAGTATTTGGTTATGTCTTTCGGACTAACAAATGCCCTAGCCTATTTCATGTACCTAATGAACTCAGTATTCATGCCTAAACTGGATAAGTTCGTGGTCGTGTTTATCGATGACATATTGATTTATTCAGAAAATGAGTCAGATCATGAAGAGCATCTGAGGATTGTCCTATCCAGATTGAGAGAGCATAAGCTATATGCCAAGTTTAGCAAATGTGAATTTTGGATAAGCAAAGTACCTTTCTTAGGTCACATTTTATCAAGAGATGGAATCTCAGTAGACCCATCAAAAGTACAAGAGGTCATGGATTGGAAAGCCCCAACTTCGGTCCATGAAGTTCGGAGTTTCCTGGGGTTAGCAGGATACTATCGTCGATTTATTCTAGATTTCTCAAAAATAGCTAAGCCTATGACCAGACTACTTCAGAAAGATGAGAAATACAAATGGACACCAGAATGTGAAATAGCTTTTCACACCCTCAGAACTTTGTTGACTACAGCACCTGTGCTAGCACAACCAGACATTGAAAAGCCTTTTGATGTATTTTGTGATGCATCAGGAATAGGTTTGGGATGTGTGCTTATGCAAGAAGGGAGAGTAATTGCATATGCCTCTCGGCAATTGAGGAAACATGAAGTCAACTACCCCACACATGATTTGGAACTGGCAGCCGTTGTCCATGCATTAAAGATATGGAGACATTACTTGTTGGGCAATGTATGTCATATCTATACTGATCATAAAAGCCTCAAGTATATCTTTACCCAGCCAAAACTGAACATGAGACAACGTAGATGGCTGGAATTGATTAAGGACTATAATTTGGAAGTGCATTACCATCCGGGTAAAGCTAATGTAGTAGCCGATGCACTTAGTCGGAAGTCCCATTGCAACACTATGGAAGCACTATTGGAAGATGGATTCAACTTGCTACATCCTACTATACTACACAATATCACCATCAGTTGTTCGCTTGAGGGCAAAATCATAGAGCTACAGCAGACAGATGTGGGAATAAGTCACATTAAGAGAAAAATGCAAGAGCAAGACACCAAACATTTTAGATTGGACGAAAGAGGTGTATTATGGTTTGAGGACCGGCTAGTGGTACCAAAAGACCGTGAGCTAAGGAATCAAATCTTAGAGGAAGCTCACTCGTCCAAATTGTCTATCCATCCGGGTAGTAGTAAGATGTATCAAGATCTAAGAACCCGTTTTTGGTGGACTAAGATGAAGAAAGAGATCGCAGCCTATGTTGCTAGGTGTGATAACTGTAGTAGAGTGAAAGCCGTCCATATGAAAACTACTGGATTACTTCAGCCACTGCCTATTCTAGGATGGAAATGGGAGGAAATCAGTATGGACTTTATTACAGGCCTTCCAACAACACCACAAGGTCACGATTCAATCTGGGTCATTGTTGATCGTCTTACCAAGTCAGCACACTTTATACCCATGAATACACGGTATATAGTTGGGAAGTACGCTGAGATATATGTGTCCCAGATCGTGAGATTGCATGGAGTACCCAGGACCATAATCTCAGATAGAGGACCACAGTTCATAGCTCGTTTCTGGGAACACTTACACCAAGCTTTGGGAACCAAGCTAATCAGAAGTTCAGCTTATCATCCACAAACTTCAGGACAGACAGAGAGAGTAAACCAAATCCTAGAAGATTTACTTAGAGCTTGTGTTATATCTTCAAAAGGGTCATGGGAGAAATGGTTACCTTTAGCTGAATTCTCCTATAACAACAGTTATCAAGCGAGTATCAAAATGGCTCCATTTGAAGCCTTGTATGGCAGAAAGTGCAGAACTCCATTGAATTGGATTGAGCCCGGTGAAAGGAGATACTTTGGTATTGATTTTGTCAATGAAGCCGAAGAACAAGTACATATCATCCAACAGCACATGAAGGCAGCTCAATCAAGACAGAAGAGTTATGCCGATAGAAGAAGAAGACCACTAACTTTTGAAGTGGGCGACTATGTATACTTGAGAGTATCACCCATGAAAGGTGTGAAAAGATTTGGGATGAAAAAGAAGCTTTCACCAAGATATGTAGGGCCATACAAAATTTTGGAACGAAAAGGAAATGTTGCGTATAAGCTACAACTACCACCAGAGATGAGTGCAATCTTTGATGTGTTCCATGTTTCTCAGCTAAAGAAATGTCTTCGAGTATCGGAAGAAGCGATTGCACCCACCAACGTGCAGCTTCAATCGGATTTGACCTATGAAGAAAAGCCAATTAGAGTATTAGAAGAGATGGAGAGAGTGACAAGGAGTAAAATCATTAAGTTCTATAAGGTGGTGTGGAACAATCATAGTGAACAAGATGCTACGTGGGAAAGAGAAGATTATCTACGAGAAGTTTATCCCGCCTTTTTCCGAGAATGGTAGGTCTTGCAAATCTCGGGACGAGATTTTTATAAGGGGGAGGGGCTGTAACACCTCGGGTGTTAGCCTTGCATAACTTGACTTGCATAACATGAGCATGAGCATCAAGCTTTCATAAATCATCATTTACAATTGAAACATTTGATCGAAACATATGAAACATTGCTTGTTATCTCGTGTTTCTTGGAACATATGCATATGATCTTGTACAAATGAATGCAAGTGGGTAATGCTAGTCACTAAAACACCTTAGCTACACTTAGGTTAACAAAAGTAACCTTGTTCATGAAGGCCACATTTCATGGTCAAGTCTTTAAGGCATATTTCATGTGTTGACCTAGATAGCTCTATGAGTGACCATTGCATAAAATGATAGGATGACCTTGGAAATTTCTTAAACATGCTTAGGATATCATCATGAACAACTTTGGTATTTAGGGCTAGGGCTAAATTGGTCATTTAGTCATGGTTTGAGTATGTATCATGATTTCAAAAGTGACATGTTTGACTAAAGTTGAACTAGGTGTTAGGGATCTTGCATGAAGGAGTTCACTAAAGCAAAGTTGGAGTGTTTGACATAAGGAACAACTTTTATTTTTGGGTCATGGACTAATTTAGCTTCTAACATGCTTGAATGGGTCCCACAAAAACCAGCAAAACCCAGCTTTCAACACTTAACAAATTTTCTAAGTGGTGGATTGACTGACAGCCTGACAAGCCAACTTTGATCATGATATTACTTTGTTTTGGTTGCGATTTAGCACAAGTTCACTGAAAGAGAGTTGTAGATGGTATAACGGTCTACAAGTTCCATTTTTATGGTTCACGCAATAGAGCTATGGATTAGCAGTTAAATGAACATCAAAACACGCTGTCAGGCATCACGCTACTTGTCTGAATCGACTAAATCGCAAACATTCAGTGGTCGACCATCCACAGGCGCTGGCCACCGCGTGGTGGCCGGTGATGGCCGCGCGCACCATCTGGAGGCCGTACGCCGGCGCAGGGCCCATTCATCAGGCATTGACGGCCAGCGAGCCACCAGCGACGCGCTTAAGTCACCAACGGGCTGGCCATTCACTCTCACTCGCCTCCCCGTGCTCCTCTGCTCAGTGCGCTTGCCATCGCCGTCGCAGCCACTCCACCGAGCTCACCGGCGCTCACCGTCGTTCCATTCACCAATCAGTCGCGCCCATAGCTCCGTCTCCACCTTCCCCACCGTTTCCACCTTGCAACGCCCCCATCTGTGCCCTAGGTGAGCCGTGTTTAGCTTTGCACCGTCGTGGGAACACCCTCGCTGGAGTGCCGCCATGGCCGCTGCAGTGGCCGTGCTTCTCCGGAGCAGCTTCCGCCGTCTAGGTTGCTTAGTCACCGTCGTAGGGTTGCCGTAGTTCTGTAGAGCACGTCGCTTGGCTTCGTCGTGGCCTCCACCGGCATAGCGCCGTCGGCCAGCACCACTGCTCCGCCATGAGCACCGCCGCCGTCGCTGGCACCGATGAGCAGTCCCACCAAGTAGATGGAAGTGTGCACAATGTCGAGTAGAACACCTGGTGATGATGTCACCGCCGGCAAGCTCGCCGCCGTCGAGTTCTAGCCGCGTCAGTCGAGCAGCGCCGCCGTGCTCTGCTGTGTCTCGCTGACCAGTGGGTCCCACTTGTCAGCGACACAAGAAGAAAAAGCTAGTTGAATCTTTTACAGATTTAAACCCTAATTTCATGTGTTTTGTTATTTTTGTATCTTTAGTTTGGTAGCTCCTAAAATTGTGAAATAAATTTTGTAGTGTTCCTTAGGAAGTGTAGTATTTAGGAAAAATATGTTTTTAACCTGTACAGTAAAAATTTCTAGAGATTTAAATAAGGATTTGAGATGTGCTTTTGAGTACATTCAAATTTGTTTATTTTATATCTAGAGTTCCTTTGCTCCAAAAATTATGAAATTTTTGTGGTAAGCTAGTCTTAGCATATGTGAACTCTGGTAAAAATTTGAGGACCAGTGCATGTGTAGATCTATAGTTATAGATTTTTCTTTTATAAATAGTTAATCCTTGCATGAATTTTTATAAATTAATTATGAGTCCAAAATTCATGAAATTTATTGGAGGTAATACTAGTACCATATGGATGTTAAGAAAAATAAGAAATCTGTTGCTTGACACTTTTCAATAGGATTTTCCACTTATGCTATTTCAAGCCTTGCTTCCTTATCATTTTTGTATAGGATGTTCTACTTAGTAAAATGACATGAAATTTTTATAGTAGTCCTTTTATAGCATTAGTAAGGCACTGTAAATTTTTGAGAATTTATGAAGTACATCTGATATATGTTTATTATTTAACCTAGATATCTAAATAAAATAATAAAGGCATTTAAATAAATAGTTTGGACTTCACCATTATATTATCTTAAATGTATTTGGTATGCTTAAACTGGTGGTAGAGTCTAGGTTGTCAAATTTTGAATGATTACATGAAGTAGAAGTATTATTACTTTACATTGCATGTTAAATAGTCTCCAGACTGATTCTAGAGTGTGATGAGTTGCATGTTGAAACTGATGTGTACTGTAAAAATGGTTAATAACGAAGTTGTAGAGAATTTGATAAGCTTTCCAGAAAGTCCTGGATCACTGATTTTGGATTTGTAGAACTCCAGTTATGAGCGAAACAAGTAGCTACTGGTTGTGGCATAGTCGATGCATTGTAAAAGCAGTTAAGTAATAATCGAGAAGAGATATGCACCTACTCAAACAACGTGATGCACTTGTTAACATATATGCATTCATAATACTTATACCACACTCATGCATCTAGGATCAGAGGAAGAGATCACGTTGCTGGAATTCGAAGAAGTAGAGGAAGGGAACCCGCAGGAGGATCCACAAGCCGCAGCTCCCGAAGGCGTGGAGCAGAACCCTAAAGAGCTTCCGGAGTGTCCTGACCATCGCCCTACTTCCTTTCTATGAGGCAAGCCCCGGAGCATTATAAGTCTCCCAGTATTTTACAAATGTTTACTTATGTATTTATGATTGATGCATTAGGTTATAAGAGTTGAATGAAACCACTTGATGCATGTACATTCCTTGTCCAGATATTACACCTTTAACTGGTATAGGTCCAGGATCGAATATATATGCTTAGCCATGCTTAGACCGGTAGAAGTCGGGTGATGTCCTATCACCTACGAGATATAGGTGGATACCAGAGCACGGTTGGCTATATTTGCTATCGTGGAACAGAACCATGGGGTAAAAGTAAATTGAGACCGGACGGGAAGTCGATAGAGAAGTGACAAGACATGGAGGTCTTGGGTGTGGATTTATCCCCGTCTGTGTTGATTAAGGACCATACCGTTGTTGGCGCTTCTGACAAGATTGAACGCATGCCTCTCACTTAGCTGGCCGGATAACTCGTTCCGATCGCGAAGCCGAGTAATTCAACTTAGGCCAGGAACCGTTCTGTTGTGCGCTCCTTCCGGGGAACGATCAGACTGAGCCCAAGGGCAGGCTTGGCCTGAGCATCCTGGCATCTGGTGTTCCAGATTATGCGGCGTGGTACGGACCCACGAAATGTGTACCTGAGTTGTACCAAAGGTGACCTTAGACTATCGTGGCTGGTAGATCTGGGTTTGTGTTAGGAATAAATTCCCAGCTGGTTGAAATCAATTCAAATCGCCGTCTCTCCCAGATAGTGAGAAACTTGGCTAGTCCCAACATCATAGTAACTATATTATGAAACATGATGGTTCAGATGAATATGGAACTACAATACCTGCTATGGTTACTATTGTATGCTTCTAAATGATATACCACATGTTTGGCACAGGATAGTTGCGAATCTAGAAATGGATAGTTATAATTAACTTGATAAAGGAATTATAATTGCACAATGGGTAAATCGCCTTTACGCAAAATGTTGTCAAGTTATGTCCACTTATACAGCCTTGCATAATCCTTGGAGTCATTTTATTTCTGGTTCATGACGGGTAAGTCTAGCTGAGTATCTTCTCGTACTCAGGGTTTATTTTCTCATTGTTGCAGATGGCACTGTGTATCATGGTTATTACAAGAGTTGCTTCTATCCCGCTGTGGATGAGGAGTAAGCCTTGGGCAGGCTTCTTTAGTAATTCCTATCTTTGCTTTTGTGGACCACGATCTGGCTTGGCACTGTATCAAACTATGTTGGAAACTTTATCTTCGAACTTATTTGCTTCCGCTTTATTTATCAAACTCGGTTTGTAATAACTTTTATTCGTACTCTGATGATGAAAAGTATTTGTGAACTTTATGTAATATGTGGCATGTATGTTGAATCTTGTACGATCTTGGTTGTTGTAAATCGTTTATCGAGACCCGTCGTGGTACTCGACGGACTACCGGGTTTATATGGGTTCAAGTATGATAGTGCGACCGCTTGCGGATTGCCATTGTACTTGTATTCTTATAAATTGGTCGGTTCTGCGACACTCACAGACCCGCATAAATCTTTTCTGCGCACTTTGTCCTCACTCATGTGCACCTAAGAAGGACTTCCCGGTCGGTCACCCATCCTGAAATTGCTCTAGACCAAGCAATAACCTTAGAGTTCTTTAGAGATGGGATTCTAGAAAAGAAGTTGCAACTTATTGGTATGAGTATCCTATTAATCATGTTAAGCCCTGGGCTTGGGTGTTACATCCTCACACCCTTAGGAGACCGACGTCCTTATCAGTCAACCCCAGGCTAGGAACATCCCCTCTTGGCCACGTCCGTGTGTCCAATGCCAGCGCATGTG
This sequence comes from Miscanthus floridulus, assembly GCF_019320115.1. Classification (NCBI taxonomy): domain Eukaryota; kingdom Viridiplantae; phylum Streptophyta; class Magnoliopsida; order Poales; family Poaceae; genus Miscanthus; species Miscanthus floridulus. The sequence continues at coordinate 127,171,414 of NC_089580.1, read as the reverse complement.
CCATGCTGGGTGACCACTCTGGGTCCACACCAGCCATGCGCACCATGCCTGCGCAACTGACACATGCGCCCATGAAACCGCAAGGGTCGGTTCTGATACCATTCTGTAACGTCCCGCCTCTACAAGGCCGGGCCCGCTTACATCTGGCAGCTTTTCTCGGACATAGACTACCCTCACAGACCCACATAAGTCTTTTCTGCGCACTTTGTCCTCACTCATGCGCACCCAGGAAGGACTTCCCGGTCGGTCACCCATCCTGAAATTGCTCTAGAGCAAGCACGCTTAACCTTAGAGTTCTTTAGAGATGGGCTTCCAGAAAAGAAGTTGTAACTTATTGGTATGAGTATCCTATTAATCATGTTAAGCCCTGGGCCTGGGTATTACAGACTGCTAAAGAAATCTGACCACTTCGAGTGGACAACCGAGGCTTAGGAAGCGCTTGACATGGTTAAATGATTTTTGACTAAACCTCTGGTCCTAGTTCCTCCATGCAACGAAGAATCCCTCCTACTATATATATCGGCCACCACCCAAGTGGTTAGCTCTGCCTTAGTGGTAGAACGAGAGGAGGAGGGGCACGCCTTCAAGGTGCAGTGCCCTGTATATTTCATCAGTGAGGTGTTATCTGACTCCAAAGCTCGCTACTCCCAAATCCAGAAACTCCTCTACACCGTTCTCATCACCAAGAGAAAGCTGCGCCACTACTTCAAGTCACACCCCGTGACAGTAGTGACGTCGTTCCCCCTCGGTGAGGTTGTCCATAGCCATGACGCTACAGGAAGAACCACAAAGTGGGCACTCGAGCTAATGGATCAAGGCATTTCTTATGCCCCCCAAACAGTAATCAAATCTCAGGTACTGGCTGACTTCATCGTGGAGTGGACCGAGATCCAAATGCCACTAGCACCCATCGATCAAGAGTACTGGACAATGTACTTCGACGGATCGCTGATGAAGAAGGGCGTCAGAGCAGGACTAGTCTTTATATCTCCCCTCGGGGTCCACATGAGGTACATGGTTCGGTTCCATTTCCCCTCATCAAACAATACTGCAGAATATGAAGCGCTCGTCAACGGCCTATGAATCACCATCGAGCTGGGCATCCGACACCTTGACATCAGAGGCGACTCCTAGCTAGTCGTCAACTAGGTCATGAAGGAGTCAAGCTGCCACGACACCAAGATGGAGGCATAGTATCAAGAGGTCCGACGGCTGGAGGACAAATTCGACGGCCTCGAACTCAATCACATCCCAAGGCACCTCAACGAAGCAGCCGACACGCTTACGAAAGCAGCATCTAGCCGAGAGCCAGTCCTAGCAGGCGTCTTTGCCAACGACCAACACAAACCCTCGGTATGCTACATGAGGTCAAAACAAGCCGACGATGGCCCATCTAGTCTGACCCTAGGGGCCGATCCTCCAACTGCTCCACCCAACCCCAAGGTCATGGAGCTCGAAGAGGACCCAGTAGCAGAGTCTGACCCTCCCGATGACTGGAGAACGTTGTACCTCGACTAGCTCCTCCACAACATACTACCGGCAGACAAGATGGAAGCCTGATGGCTCGCACGACGTGCCATGTCCTTCGTTCTTGTAGAGGGCGAACTCTACAAACGGAGTCACATCGGGATTCTACAACTCTGTATCCCTAGCGAACAGGGAAAACTCCTGCTGGGCGACATCCATGGTGGAGTCTGCGGTCATCATGCCGCACCAAGAACTTTGGTTGGGAATGCATTCCGACAAGGTTTCTACTGGCCCACCACAGTAGCCGATGCTGAGCAAATTGTACGCACCTGCGAGGGGTGCTAGTACTACGCTCGGCAAACACACCTCCTAGCCCAGGCTCTCCAGATGATCCCCATCACGTGGCCCTTCGCGGTCTAGGGGCTCGACCTAGTTGGACCACTCAAAAAGGTGCCCGGGGGCTTCACCCACCTGCTTGTCACCATAGACAAGTTTACAAAATGGATTGAAGCTTGACCAATATTCGTGATCAAATCTGAGCAAGTGGTGCTGTTCTTCCTCGACATCACCCATCGCTTTGGAGTACCGAACTCCATCATCACAGACAACGGCACGCAGTTCACTGGCAGGAAATTCATTCGATTCTGTGATGAACAACACATCCGAATCGATTGGGCAGCCGTCGCACACCTCCGAACGAATGGGTAGGTCAAGCGCGCAAACGGCATGCTCCTTCAGGGCCTCAAACCCAGAATTTTCAACCGGTTGAACAAGTTCGATGTGTGCTAGCTCACTGAGCTCCCGGCCATGCTTTGGAGCATAAGGACAACTCCTAGCCAGGCCACCGGCTACACACCCTTCTTCATGGTCTATAGTTCCGAGGCCATTCTTCCAACGGACCTTGACTATGGAGCACCAAGAATCAGAGCATATGACAAACAAGGAGCCGAGGCATCCCACCAAGATGCCATGGACTAGCTAGAAGAAGCCCGCGATGTCGCCCTCCTCCGTTCGGCTAAGTACCAGCAGGCGTTGCGACGGTACCACAACCGACAGGTGTGGGGTCAAGCCTTCAATGTCGGAGACCTCGTCCTCTGTCTTGTGCAGAGCAACAAGGACCGCCACAAACTCTCCCTGCCCTAGGAAGGGCCCTACGTCGTCGTGGAAGTACTTCGCCTAGGCGCCTACCGGTTGAAAACCATCAACGGTGAGGTCTTCACCAACGCCTGGAACATCGAGCAGCTACATCGTTTCTATCCTTAAAATAAGCTTACACTCTTCCTTATCAGATTTTGTCATAACAAAACCCCGATCCTTAGTGACTTCTGACCCCTGCAAATCACGAGGGGTCAGACCTCACTCGGGGGCTGGCATGTCATCATAACATATGACATATGTAATACAAGTATTACGCTTGCAAAAACCTCCTATGTTATGGTTATAAACATTCTCTAAGTTTTCCATTCCTCTAAAAAATGAGTCCTAAGGGCTAAGATTTTGGGAACCAATTCTGAATACGACTGGTAGGACTGCAGGACACCCACGCCCCAGCGGCTGCAACCTCTTTGCTCACCAGTTCAATCAGAATTAGTTCGCCCATGTTCCTAGGTTCTTATGACTTAGACCGTGAGTAGGGTCGGAAAGCACTAGAATCATTTCTACCAAAAGGAGAAAGATAAAAAATTGCTTGCCATAAGCAAAAGAGGTAAATTTGTTCATTTTTTGCACAAATTCGTCACTTACAAAGCGATTTCATTACAAAAAGGAACAATATACTTGTAAATTCAGAGGACTGTTTACTTGGGGGCTTCCCCACAAAGTTATTCAATTACAGTCTCTGCTTAGCTCTACTACAAGTACTACTACGGTCGCCGTGCCACGCTCTCCATCGGTGACGCCCGGGGCATGTACATGGGCCAGCTCGTCTACTGCGGTCACCGTGCCACGCCCTCCATCGGTGATGCTTGGGGCATGTACACGGACCAGCTTGTCTACTATGGTCGCCGCACCACGCTCTCCATCGGCGACGCTCGGGGCATGTACACGGGCCAGCTCATCTACTGCGGTTGTCGTGCCATGCTCTCCATCGGCGACATCCAGATATCTCACCGCTTCATAGGATCCTCGAAGCTACCGCCATCTGCAACGCCTCCGCCGGGGCGTCCGAGGACTATGCCATCATCGTCAGCCGTAATCTCAACAGCGACGCCTCCGCCAGGGCGTCCGGGGACTACGCCATCATCCCCAGCCATAACCTTGACAATGGCGTATGGGCAGGAAATGCCTCCCACCAAAGGAGGAGCACAGCGGACGATGGCGTAGTCGACGACGTACGACACCCACCGGCGCCTCTTCTCCTTTAGCAGCAGCGACTCCTCAGCAAGGGCGGCATGCACCATCTCATCTACGTTGGATAACCTCTGGCTCGACATCATGCTCTAGATTCACGAGCGAATCTATAAGTTTTCTCTCTCTGGCATTACTCTTCCTCACTCAGGAACCACCGCGACGCATGGATGATGACATTCGGCGGAAAGGAAGAAGAAGGAGAGATAGTGGCTCGGAGGTAGAAGAGGAGGTGGGATGAGAACTCCCCTCCCCCTCCGTATTTAAAGAGGAGGTGTTGTAGCTAAGGAAAGGCGAAAGGTTGGACGAAAAACCCTCTCTATTCCCCTCTTTAAATACGGAATCAACACTGATTGACACTTGAGGGGACGCACCGGAACTGACAGGACGCACCCCAGTCGATGAGGCGTCCCCCCTTGGTCAAACTGAACACTGCCTGGGTATGGTCTACCACTGACCCGCTCCGGATGCGGTAATTAAGGAGCCCACATAGGCAGACAACCCTTCGCCTCCCCATGCAGGACCACGGGACGATCCAATGATAGGACCTTTTGGATCTCCTAGGCCGGCCATCCGGCCCAGAAGAGACGACGAATGAATGCCCAAAGAAAGATAAGCATCTCTGCTTTCTTACTTTACGCGTTAAAAATTGATTCTTGGGCTTCCGACCCTGTCAAACGGCAGGAATACGAACATCAATCGAGGGCTGCCGAGGATGTCTACCAATCTAGACTTCCTCCTCACCCGACCCCCTCCATACACTTGAAACTAAGGATGCGAAATATGAGCATAAAACTTTGAGTAAAAACTGGACGAACTAGCAGACCCTACGCCTCGGTAGCTATGGTGTTTCTGTTCACCAGAAAAATCATGCTCAACGCCCCTCGCATCTCTAGCTTCAATGTCTACCTTCTCAAAAAGGGTTCGGAGGGGTCTGCCTACAGAGTCTCTCCCAAAGAAGAAGCTGTCAGGTTGCCCAAGTTAGTTAAACGGCTCGGATCACCACCGAGATATGAAAAACAAAGAATAGCGATTCTTATGCAGGTTACTCCAACCTCATCGCAAACATCAGGGTCCGAACCCCGCATGAACACATCAGGTAGGAGCTTTTCGTCACTCATACCGCCCAGGTAACATTACCGAGCCTTCATTTTGATTATATTATACATATGCAAAACATCCCAACGCTTCGTGTTGCATCACGAAACGGCCATCGCCTCATTCGATATAGGTGACCATAGGCCGAGGTTCGAAGGTCGGTCTGCGAAGGGCTCGAGGCCACCTCATGCCAAACAGAGCCAGGGAGAAATAACTGAGACAAGCCCCAGCAGCCCTGCCCGACTCCGCTCAGAAGCGGACAAGGACGTCTCGACCTTTTCTCGTTCGATTCTAACGCCGAGCCAAACCCACAGAATCTCCATCGAGGAGAGGCCATCGGGCCGCCTGAGCCTATCGAACGGCTCGGGCATCTACCGGGAGGTGGGTTAAGAAGTTGTGGAGTGCCACCAGAGGGCTCTGCCGACCCCATCAGCAAATGATGGACCCAGATTCCACATGAATGTACCCGTTAGTGAGCTCGTTGAGCGCGATACTCAAGCCGTCGAGGCAACTGTCATTTACTCAGCCCCTCCGATTGCGAAAATCGAGGATGGGGTAACACGCAAATTACAGCTGCCCCCTATCAGACCCTGACAAGGCTTGGAGGCTTGAGCCAATCAATACAGGGACACAGGTTCGAAGGTCCCACCTTGCCGAGCCCATAGAATCCCTAGTTGGGGATTTCTGTTGGAAGACAAGGCGGGGAATATTGCAATGTCATCCAAGGACTTCGTCGACCCTATCACCAAAACCACAGTTCTGATCTCCAATAACCCTCGACCCTAGCAAATGCAGGGGGTCGGACCTAGGGCTGGTTAAGGTATGGCTACCTTCCTTTCTTTCTTTCGAAACAATCTCCTCGCATCAAGACCAGCGGCATGATTCGGGGGAACAGATTGGGAAGATCGCAAAAAATCAAACAAAACAAAATTACGACACAAAATCGCGAAACCGCATCCAGACTCAAAAAATACCGACACTTGTCCACATATTACATATAAGTTGTTCTCAAAATTGTTTGACTAACTACTCCCACGAAGGGAGAACCATCTCTTTCAGATTATCCGCTAGGTTTTTCGCAAGGGGAACAACCATCTTCTCCATTTCCTCCAGCTCATCATCCTCATAGGTGGATGAGAAGCCTTCGCTCATCACCTTCAGGTTGATTTCCTTCTCGTAATGAGCATGGGCGACGGTGAAGGACTGGGTGATCCCGGCATGAAAGGCACTCTCCTCAAGCTAGCCCACCTGAGCCATGATACCTGCGGCACGAGCCACAAGCGGGCTGGTCTCCACCGGCTCTGTCACCTTCAGGGCATTGAGGACCACCCCGACCACAGCTTGCAGAAGATTGTGCTCAGCGCTCTCAACCTGAAGGGCCCTTCATGCATAGGCAGCCTCTTTTTCCAGCTTGACGGAGATGTTTTCGGCGCTCAACCTTCGGCTCACCGCATCACTAAGCTCTGCCTAGAGAGAGCGGACCACCTCGACATCCTCATCCACCTTCTGCTAAAGGGCCATGGCCCTACTCTCGGCCTTCTGTTGGAGATCCTGCTCCATCTCTAGCTCCTTTAGGACTTCACTGGCCTTCTCATTAGCCACAACATTCCTCTACAGTAGCTCGTCTCGCTCCTTTTGGAGCCTGGCGATCTCCTCCCCATCCAGCTTGGACCTCGCCAACAAATCCTCGAACATCCCGTGGGCCTCCTCCACGTCTTGACGTGCCTGGGCCTCCCGCTCCTGGGCAGTAGCAAGCTATGTGGCCATGTCTGCTCATAGCCGGGCCTCCTCGGAGAGGCGATCCCACTCTGCCTTCTGCTCGCAGAGGAATCAGGATTTATTCTGGCTACAAGCAACAAGAACCTAAAGAGGAAGAAGACTGGAATCAGAAATGCGAAAACACAAAAACATGCGGAGAAAGAAGAAAATCAAGCGAATACCTAGGTAGTAGGAACGACAATTTCACGCAGGGCTCCTCTGGCCTGGTCTAGGGCCTCCAGCATGGTTGAAATTCTGATGTCAAGACCCTCCCGCTCCATGCTCTCAGAATGATCATCAAGCGAGAACAGAGTTGACGTCGGGTCCTAGGCGGCCATCCACTGAAGCGGTGGCTCCCCCTGCGTGGGGGAGCAGATTCCTCCTGACAAAGGGGCCGAGGGTGGCTCCCTCCTGACCCTGTGCGGCACCACCGCCACACTCAAGGACCCTCCGGCTGGACCCTCCTCCGTCTAGGTTGCTTCGAGCGCCACGGGCGGATCCACCTGGGCCCCTGGTGGCACGGATTGCACTATGCCCTCGAGCACCACCATGACCATGCCCGGCTGATCCTGGCTTGGCGCAGTCACGACCACCTCCACCGGTGGTATGCGGCCCTTGGCCGACTATTCCACGTCCGCCATGGAGGAGGCCGCCTGCTCAGTAACCTCCGCGGGCATGGGAGCCACCACGGACGCCGTTGGGTCGGCCAACGCGGCCCCGACGTCGGCACCACTCTTGCCTGAAACGGGGGTGACTCCAGGCGACGCCATCTATCCCGCTTGAATGGCGAGGCTCTTCTTGGGCGCCAGCCCCAGGGGGTGACCCGTCCGCAAGAACCTGCACAAAGGTATTAATGATTAGATCAAAATAGAAATGGAAAAAGGATGAAAACAGGGGAATTAGTAGCTCACGTTGACGTCCTCGGCCGGCGGAAGCGTTTTGGGGATGGATCCCTAGATCCCTGCCTCGACTCATCTAGGCGGGACCGTTTCGAGCCTACCCCCTGCTCTGGGGTAGGGAGGCTTACCTTGTGGGGCGTGGCACCAAACCCACTCCCCTCCTTCATCTCATGGGGCACGGCACCAGACCCGCTCCCCTCTATTGTCTCATGGGGCGTGGCACCAGACCCGCTTCCCTCCATCGTCTCATGGGGTGTGGCACTAGAGCCACTCCCCTCCCTCGTCGCTTCGGGGTCGGCAGTGGTAGGCCCGCTTTCCTCCACCCACCGGTCCTCGGTCGGCATGCCGTGCGAAGCGGCGGACTCGCCGGCCTCCACCGACCTCATCGATTCACTTCCCTCCGCGTGGAAAGGGAAGGGTCCCTGCATGGATGGGTGCCCACTTGTCAGCGTGTCCTCGTCCTCCAGGACGTCCCAATCCACGCCGATGGCTACCTCGTCGTCATCATCATCGTCATCGTCTTCATCCTCACTGCGCACATCCTCTCCCCGATCCCGTGCCTCCTACTTCAGTCGCTTCGCCTTCTTCATTTGCTCTCTTGCTTTCTTGTCCTATTTGGCCATGAGTCGATTCGCTACCACCACGGCCTTGTCCTTGGGCAGTGGAACCAGACTGTCCTTGAAGACTAGCCCCCTCAGCTGGTTCCAACGCCATGAAGGCGAGTATCAAAAAATAGAGATTCAGAAAAAAGAAAAGAGCACGAGAGAAGAAGGCTTACGAATTCAAAGAACCTAGGCTCCAGCCGCATTGGGGGATGTCCAGGCACCAGATACACGATGTTGAGGACCCTGCCGGTGGAATCCTTCGTCGGCTCCATCGCCTCCTTAATGCGCTACGCCACTTTCGAGTAAGGGAGCGCCTCGTCAACGAGCACCGTCCCTTCGAATGACATCCCGGGCATCATCCGATGTAGGGGAAGCACGCGCGCCATCAGTGGTGCCACCCTCCTCGCATGATAGGCGCCGATAATCCCCATCCCCTTTACACCCCGATCCTTCAGGGCTTGGAGGGCGGAGAGAAGGTCGGAGAGGTGTTTCTTGTCTTTGGACTAGACGCCCTAGCTCCACGACTCCAGAGCATCTACAATAAGGCATCCAGTGTACCTCGGAAGGGTGGCACTCACATCATCCCTAACATAAAACCACTGTGAGTGCCATCCCTTGTTGGATGTCGCCAGACGCATGTATGGGTAACCCCTCGACTGGGTATGGCATAGATGAATGCTGGCACATCCCATCGACGCGTTCACATCTTTCCCCCCAATCTTCCTCTTCGACAAACTAATGTTAAAGAAATATCACCATAGATCAAAATGGGGATCGATCCCTAGGAAACCCTCGCACAGGGCAACAAATGCTGCCATGTGTTGAATCCCATTGGGAGTTAGATGCTGCAGCTCCACCTCGTAATAATCCAGCAGCCCCCGAAGGAATCTATGCACGGGTACCACGAATCCCCGCTCATGAAAGATGGTGAAAGAGACAACATACCCTTCGGGCGGCACCGGCTCACCCTCGTCGCCAGGTAGCAGCCACTCCTAGACGGCAGATAGTGGGCAGAGAAGGCCATGGCGGACGAGGCCCTCCAAACGCCATGAGGTGATGCTAGATCTGCCCCACAACTCCATTAAAGCAATGAGGGAGGAGGGCAGGTGTGAGCTTGATGGCGGCTGCAACACAAGCGCAAGCTGGTCGATGGTGACGATATGGGCACAGGAGGCTGGGGCGATTGGCGGTGGATGTTTCAGAACGCAAAGGCAGGGGAGCAAAATATGGAACCTTAGGGGCGAACCCCGTGGTTTTATAGGGGGCGATGGACACGAGAAGGGCAACTGTCCACCTCGATCACCGGGCCTACCATGAACGCCACCGCATCACGTCGCAGGACATGCGCCCGTAGTCCCTATCCTCTCATCCCAAAAATCACGATGGATGGTTCACCTTCCCCAGGCGAATCCGGACTCTTTACCCACCTGAGAAACACGAGCCACGAAGGCCCCTTTTTCACTTTGGCCCACCTAGGGCCCAGAAGCTTGGCGGTCAGCCCAACTAAGGAAGGATCCGTGAACGATCCAAAATCAAGGGCAGAAGCACCAGTTAGGTCAGCCCTAAATGAGTTCCCCGTAAACGGATGCCACGACCCTCTCAGAAAAACATCCAGTTGACAAAAAACTAAGTCCTTCAGCCTTACCCGCGAAGGGACCAATACAACCCTCCGGGCGACTCTATTCGAATCACTCGGGGGCTCGGGGGCTACACCCATCGGGTGCGCTCGCGCGCACCCTTCGACAAAGTAACTTCGACGAAATCAAAAAACACCCTCTAGGTGGTTCTACTCGAATCACCTAGAGGCTCGGGGGCTACTGTCGGGGACCCAATACTGGGGTACCCCAGAAGGTGGAACCAAAAACCACCGAATGTTAAAAACTTCTGGATGCACAAGAGCGTCGTTTCGTCCCTTGTTCGAATGACAGGGGTTTGGTTCCGCCTCGCCCGACGCCTTTTTGAGATAGCTCTGCCTCACCCGAGGGCTCAGGGTTAGTCTCCATCTCGCTCGACGCCTTTGAGGTGGCTCTGCCTCGCCCAAGGGCTCAGGGCTAGTTTCCATCTCGCCCGACGCCTTTAGGGCGGGCTCAGTCTCGCCCGAGGGTTGAGGGATAGATTTCGCCTCGCTTGACCCCAGAGGGGCAGGGATGGTCTTGCCCTAGAGATAGGGATTGGTCTCCGTTTCGCTCAACTGCAAGGAACGAGCCTCACCCTGCTCCATATCTGAAGACCAGATTCATCTTACCTAACAACTTCTCCCTGTTCCCTCAAGATGATAGGTACAGGGCAGGACAAGACGTTTGGGTCAACCATGGCTCCAAGGACCATACCCTGCGCCCTGGTAGGAAAAGTACTGCCAGGGGATGACAGGACAGGTGCTTTAGACCCTTCTGGGCACCGCAGAGCCCGAAAGGTTGTACAGGTGCGTGCTCCTCGCCCTGTAGAATTGTAGGCACCGCCTTTAGCCCTGGGACACAGAACTCGATGAAGATATACGACAACCGCTATGCTCTAGAAAAGGATTTACTATCTCCATGCATGACGGACATTCCATCACCACGCTATGGACCCGAGGGAGTGGCACCCGCTTCCTGACCCCTTAGGTCCGCCAAGTCAGAAGGCCTTGACCACGGCGTCGCTCCGGACCCTGACCCCTCATCCCTCCGACAAAGACTCACAAGAACTAGAAGGCGTGCAGAGCAAGGCTAGGAGAGGCCAATAAGTCAAAACCACTGTACTACAGCCCATACCCTACACAGGGCAGCATTCTATAATCAACCTGACATTCTACAGAGACATTGACAATATTGTAGGCGCTTATCTTCCTTCGTACTCATCAGAATGAAGAACCAGGCCAGGTAGACATGAGCCACAAGACTAAGTAGAGTATACATCCTAAACCCTCACCCTTGTAAAAGCCAGCCCCTTCCTCTATAAAAGGGGATGCGCTTCCTCCATCAAAGGGGACGGACTTTGAACCGAACAGGAAGACACACATACACACAGTCAAGTTGCTGTGAAGCTCTTGACCTCCTTTCAACCCTTCCATCAGAGACTTGGGATCAGTCCCTCTCTTGATCGTTTATACCCCTTACTACAGACCGTTCATGGTGCTAATAACATGAGCAACAACAAACTGGATGTAGGGACATTCGGCCCGAACCAGTATAAATCTTGTGTCCTTTAGTGCACCATCCGAGCCTAACGCGCATTACTATAAATTTACTTGCTAGTGCTCGTACGAAACACCGATAGATGGTGTATTTCTTTAGATGAGAGTCAGACTCAGGGGGAGACTGAGCAACAAACATAGCCGGTAGAGTAGACAGAGGGTACTTAGTAGGTAGAGCATGTTGAGGAGATAGTGCAGGCAACACAGCCACAGCTTCGACGCTCTAGTCACACACGTACTTAGGTGTCACCGAGGCCTGAGACATAGAGGAGGGGCTCTCATCCACCTCCCAGACCATAGGGTCCACCTCCAGTGGTTCACCTTGACCTCAGGGCAGCCATAGCTAGACAGGTGCAGTAGCTCCGCTTCATCTAGTTTGAGGATTGGTTTCCACCGAGGTAGGATGAGCGTGCTTTAGAGAACTTCTACACCGTGCTGTAGGAGGATTTCTATAATGCTTATCTTAATAGTGGAGTTGCCTTCAGATCTTAGAGAGTCTACTCCATAGAGTCTCTAGTTGTAGCTGTAGGCAAGCAGATCCATCCTCTTCTTACTTGCTAGGTTTGATAGATCTTCTTGGATGGGCTAGCCACTTTGTTTTATCATGGGTCCATGAGTTTTACTCCTCTCTTTGGATTGACCCGAGGCACAGATTCATATACTTTGCTTTCAGAGGCCATGACTATAGGCTCTAGAGCTCAAGGGTTAGAGGGATACTGAGGATTCTTGAGTGCCCTATTTGCCTTCATGAGGTATGCTATGGAAAGACAGAGCCTCCAAGACGCCCTCACAGCGGACTTGTGCCACCTATAGATATTGTCAGACCTTGCTTCATAGAGCCATTTGGTGAGGGGTCAAGCAGGACACCACGTGACCTTACTCCTATAGCTCAACTTCTTGATGCTATTATGAGGATGACTCTGCTCCTGAGGATGGGTTACCATGAGGGTTTGACTCGCATTCAGTTGTGGCTAATGTATCACCTGGTGTCTCAGTCAGTCTTTGATATTTGGGATGTGATACTTTCAGAGATGGAGGATACACTAGTAGAGGGCTTCAAGGGTCATTGTTAGCTATCTTATGCTCATTGGATCACTTTCCTAATCTGAAAGGCAATTACATAGAAGTCTCCTAAGACAATGGCAGAGTACATAGGTGTAACTACTGAGTTTTCATCATATGACATGACCTAGATGCTGTGTCACAGTCATGCCAGGATTCCTCGACATTCGAGCCATCACCCAGAGGTACCAGAGACAGCAGCCTAGCAGGATGAGATCATCAGGGGCATTACAGCGATAGAGGAGCAGCTTGATGCTCAGCAGGAGGATGTCGTCGAGAGAGACCTAAGTGACAGCTCTGATGATGATTATCAACTAATTCCATAGAAGGCTCCTCGACCATACAATAGAGAGGCTAGTGGCTCTAGCTTTGCTCCACCATAGACAGATCCAGCACTTCTTGTAGTACTTGAGCGGATGAGACAAGACTAGGCACGCCAGGCATAGGAGGCAGCAACTGCACTTGCTCAGGTTTAGGCTCAACAGGATGAGTTCTAGAGGCAGCAGCAGGCCATGCAGTAGTAGCTTGTGATTCAGCAGCAGTTACTTGGCTTCATGTAGCATGTATTCACTGCTATTGGAGTTGCTCCTCAGCAGTCTACACCTCTGTTAGGCTAGCCTACTACTACCACTCTAGTGACTCTAGCTGTATAGCCCAGTGGGCTTTAGAGTTAGGGACCATCAGCTACTCAGTTTGCTTCACCTATAGAGAAGGTGTCCCAGTGGTTTGCTTCACCAATGATAGCTCGGGGTCCTCACTTCACTCTTATTATTATGGGCTTCACTCTGACTCAGAGTTCTTTAGTGTTAGTGATGGACACCCTAGTCTCCCGGAGTCTTGGTGCTACCTTTAGTGAGCTTATAGGGCAGCCTACACCTCCTGAGTTATGAGTCCCTGTCTCTACCATAGTTGCTCCTATTATCGGGGCTATAGAGACGATCCCTTTATCTGTTGCATCATCAGCGATAGCGGCTGATGTGGCTCCACTTCCTATAGTGATACTTCTAGAGTCACAAGCTACGCCAGTTACTGAGTAGACCTAGACCACTTCACCTTCACTTCTAGTGATAGAGGGTCAGACTGCTCAGAGTTTAGGGTTAGAGGATGCTGCTGCTTAGTTCTAGATCTCTCATCGCACCTCAACGCCTGACTCGATTGCTTCTATCCCATCGTCTGACCCTTAGGTTTTGGTGCTTGACACCAAAGGGGGAGAGGGAGCGAGTATGTTAGATCTAGGGGGAGTGTGTGATTCGTTATTTTTGGTTCTTTGTGTGTGATACTATGTGCATTCACATTTTCTTTCATGCATTGCATTACATACTTGTGATGGTGAGACTTATGTGACATGTGTGCTCTCTACTTGATATATTTATATATGTCATGTCACTTGGTTATGCTCATTTGCATTGCTTCCACATTTTACTCTGATTCAAATGAGCTTTACTTCATGTACTCATGCTTATTTCATATCTTTTGAGTACACCATATTGGTTTGGATCATATAAGCATGTCTAACCCCTTTGCTCTTACTGTCAAAAGCTTATATGAACCAAGCATGTTGAAAACCTCACTCATCTCTTCTACATACTCGAGGTTGTGTTGTCATCAATCACCAAAAAGGGGGAGATTGAAAGCATCTAGGCCCCTAGTTGGGTTTTGGTGATGAATGACAACATGAGATTACTATGATGAAGGTATATTTTGTAGAGGCAATTTGAGTTAGGTCATGGTAATGGCAATTGATTGGGCAATCATGGTTGTCATGCCCCTATCGATGGAAATCATTTTAGTTTTCAAAGGATGAACGACAAGGTTAAGGATGGACTAGTTCTAAGTGTCATTTGGTGATGGAGAGACACTTAGAGTAGTTTAGGACTTTGTTTTTTCTTTGGCCATACTATTAAGGGGGTATAGACTAGTAACTTGACCTAGGTAAGTCTAGTGGGTTAGGTGTGGTGCACACTTGTCAAACCTAGCACTAGGTAGCTCAGGAATAGCCCTAAGATCAATTGGAGTAAACTTCATTCACATATGATTTCGAGTTGGAAGTGAATGGAGGGTCAAATGATTGACTGGACGCTAAAGGGTGAGTCCGGTTAGTTCATTTGATCAATTGGAGTCATCTGGTACTGATCGAACGCTAAGTGAAAGTGGACCGAACACTAGGTGCCTGTGTTTGGTCAACTCCAGTAAGGTTCCAGAGAGGGATTTTCTTGACTAGACGTGTCCGGTCAGGGCTGATCGCACGCTTGTTAGGATCCAGTAACTGACCGGACACTGAACAGTGAAGTGACCGAACTCTGGGTGCCAGCGTCCGGTCAACATCAGTAAGGTTGCAGAGAGCATTTTTCTTGACCGAACGCGTCTGGTCAGAGTCCGGTCGGAACTTAATGACTCTTTCTAACATAGTGGTGGGTATATCTGATTGGAGCATCCAGTCACACTGACCGGAGCGTTTGATCACCCAGCAGGACGCTAACTCAGCCTCCAAACATTATGTTTTGAATGAGGGGGTATAAATACTTACTCCACTCGTTCAAGGGAGGTCTCTTACCCATTTGTTCAGCTGAGAAACACCTTGAGAGTGCAAGGGAGAGCAAAAGCCTAGTGAGGTGATTGAGATTTGAGAATCCAAGATTAAGATCCTCATTAGTGCAAGGAGAGTAGCAAGTGTGCATCCACTCTTCTCATTAGGTTTGTCGTGGTCAAGTGAGAGTTTGTGCTTGTTACTCTTAGTGATCGCCATCACCTAGATGGCACGGTGGTGATTGGGAGTATGGTGATTATCTAGCGGAGCTTGTGGATGACCCAACTTAAGTTGTGAGCAGTTGTGGGCGATTCACCATGACGAAATGTCGAAGAATCAACCTATAGAGAGCACTTGATCCTTGCACGGATCAAGAGGAAGCTGCACCCTTGCACGGGTGCTCCAACGAGGACTAGTGGAGAGTGGCGACTCTCCGATACCTCGAGAAAATATCACCGCGTTCCTTTCCCTCTCTTTACTTTGAGCATTTACATTTGAGCAATTCATTTCTTGTCTTTATATTCCTAGAATTACCATGCTAGAGTAGGATTGGAACCTAGGGTGCAAACCTTTTGTGCAGTAGAACAATAGAAACACATTCTAGGTATAAGGGGTGAAGTGGGCTAAGTGTAGGTTTAATTATTACATAGAATTTTAGAATTAGCCCAATTCACCTCCTCCCTCTTGGGTATCTTGATCCTTTCACACACCCCAGTTTGTACCAGATCTTTGTAGTCCATCCCATGGCGGGGGTAGGCTGATCTTCTTGAATGACGTCCTCCTCCTCTTCATCATCAGACAATACAATGACCTCCACTTCTTCGGATTCTTCTTCTTCGGACACTTCCTGAAATGGCTCAGGCGTAGGTGCAGGTGCTGGCGAGTCAACTTCTTGCTCCTAGGGTTCCTCCTCCTCACGTGGCTCCATGGACTCATACAAGCTACGAGGCAGGTAGTAACCTCCGTTGCTGATGCAAGCGGTCTTATTGGCACGAGGCATCTACAAAATTAGATTTAGTCAGATTAGAGGCAATAATTTTCATAACAGAGTGAGGCAAAAGAAGCATATAATTTAGCAAATAACAAGGGTGAGATGGGAAGCATGAAATGAGTGAAGCAAAAGAAGCTAAAATGACCATTGCTAACTAGGCTTGCGTCCTACAATCAACACGGCTCTGATACCAATCTGTCACACCTGATTTTAAGAATAAAATGGGATGCAAAATCTTATGTGCGCCCAGAGATCAGTCACACATATAAGCCGACATATTATAAATAGTATCATCACAAGTTTTTATTACATCACGAATAATAAGACAGTCTTCACATAAATGTAGCAGAAGTATAAAGAAAAATTCTCGCGGAAGCTCCATATTACAGGGACATCAACTGGTTGACCACAAGTCTAGTAATCCTCAGGAAAGTCATCATTACCATAGCCATTTGTTACCCATCTGGGATTTTATCCAAATAATGAAAATAAATAAGCGTAAGTACGTACCGTACTCAACAAGTGTAACATGGGGTTCATGAGGCTCAAAAGGCTTGACATAGGTTTAACAGCATTCAGCTTTTAATTGTCATAATTTTAGCATAAGAGTAGCAACAAGTTATTTCAATCCCATAGTAAACTCATGATCAATGTAAACATGAATAATGAATAGCATAAACAGATAATTTTTAGTGATCATCTATTCCATAAGGGTTCCAAGACCGCTCGTGATCGTGAGCACGACTAATATACCAGTTTTACACTCTGTAGAGGTTGTACACTTTTACTATAAGTTATGATACCCATATGCCTAGGTTAATTACTCCCAAAACACTTCTAAGGTGAGCAGGCAGGGGTCACTATGAAGCCTTTCAAAGGTTCATCTAACAAGTTAGGGCCATTAAATTTACTCGGCAAACAGATGTAAAGCCCCCCTTCCCAATGGCACATTGACGCGCATCCTATACACATGGGGACAGAGGCCGCACTATACCTGATTCGCCAAGCCATTCTTACGCCAATAAAGGTAGCCTCGAACAAGCTAGAAAAAGGTCCTCATACCAAGCTAAAGCCAAAGCCATGTAGCCCTCATAGCTGTACTATAAATACCAGATGATCACTTACAGATAAGTCCTTTGGGAGAGGAATCTGAAGCATTTAAAAAGTAGCTAAATACTCCAACCCCCTGTTTTCAAGTTGCTAAAAAGTCATGTTTTAATATTTATTGTATATACCATTAGTTAAGTTACAAGATCATGGTTTAGTTGAGCACTAGTAAAGCTACCCAATGCATAACCCATAGGAGACAAGGTATAAGTCCAATTCTAGAGAAATCCCTATCAAGGTGACACATGCAACATGAATTAAATGTATTAAAGTTGATAGGAAGCAAGAATAATCCCATGCTATACTTGCATTGAACAAAGTGTTCTTACTGATCCTGCTCATCAAAGTAGTACTCTTGATCACCCACGAATTGCTCACTGTCTATATTCGATAATCACAGCAATATACAAGCATCCATAAGCAATCATGCATAGCAAATAAATGCTATAGATTAGAACTATACAACAATAGCATAAAATCAAGATGAAAAAATTTGTAAAACGAATCTACGTCTCACCACGAACATACATAAGCGAAGATCACAAAAATCAGAGCTAAAACGAAGAAATTATTTATTAAACAAGATTTTATTTATTAAAATAATAGATTAAATCTAACCTCGAATTTTAAAAGTTGATAACATATATAACAGTAGTATGAACATGTAGATTATGGAATTACGAACCTAACGCAAGTTGAACGGATCAAATCGGAGTTAAAACGGAGATTTTATGGCCTACAGAAGGTAGTGGCAGTTCTGTAAATAGATGAAACTTAATTTCTGAATTTAAATAATTAAAACCTGATTTTCAATCTGCCTAAGGATTGCGGATACAATTTAAAGAAAAGGCAGGGGCTCTTTAGAATAAATGCAGGGACGAAGGATTAAGATCCAAATAATTATAAGGGTCTTGTTGCAAAATGACAAGCGAAGGGGTATGTTCTAATCTTGGCCCTTGATTTTGGATCGCACGGTTAGAAATAAACTAGAGAGAGAGAGCGGACGGTGAGCTCTGACAGCGGCGCCATGGTTGGAGGCGGGCGGCACACATGGGATATGACGTATGGACCACAGAGAAACAACCCGAACGCACCGAGAGAAAAGAGGAGAGCAAGGCGAACTCGACTAAGTAGCTTACCGCGGGGTGAAGCGAACGGGAGCGGCGTGGTGCTCGGCGAGGCGGGCAGTGATGGCGGCGGTGCTAGGGTGGCGGCGACTGGCGCAATGCAAGGGCGGCGGCTGATGCTTTAAGGCTAGATGAGGACGACGCAACGCAGGGGCGCTATTTATGGGGGCCTCGACGTGCGGATCAAGTCAGGCGTGGCGGAGTCGGGGCGGAGGCGGACTCATCGCTCAGTGCGGTGTCTTGCTCGGACACGAGCGGAGGAAAGAGGAAGGCCCTGACATGCGGGACCGGCTCGTCAGCGTCACAGGGCGCGGAAGGAGAGAAGTGCAGCGCGGGCGTGCTGCTCGGCTAGGCCGAAACAAAGGAGCGAGCCGCGCGGAGATATGGGCTGAAAGGGAAAAGCGGGTTCGGCGGAGAAGAACTGGGCCGGCCTATAGGTTCAGTGGGGCAGCGGCGGCAGAGAATGCTGGAACGAGCCAGATTCAAGAGAAAGAAAGGAAAAATAAAAAATCTTTTTTCTATTTTCTTAAACACAATTTTAAATCCAATTTCAAGTCAAATTCAAATTCTTTTGCAAATTTCAATCAATCCAAAGCATCACAAATAAAATATGCAGCAGCATGCATGCACATACATGTGTGTGGACCTTGTATTTGATTTTAATTTTAACAAAGTTATTATTTTTCTAAATTTAAATGCTCACAAAATACATAATTAAATCAAATTCACATATTTTTAAATGATGCAAATTTTAGGGTGTTACACAAGCCCATCATGCTCTTCTATCACACTGTCAATGTGATATTTTGAGAAACTTTTCACCTCCACTTCAATCCCTCTTCTCAAAAAAAAAAAAAGAGCCAAACCCCCGCTAGTTCCCACAGTCAACTGTCACCAAATTCGACATTTCTAGCTTCCACCTTAACCAATCCAACCATTTACATCATGTTTAGTTTTTGATAGGAAAAGAATATCAGGGGCCTCCCGCTTCTAGATATCCAAAAGTCCTTGAATTGCCGGGCTGTTCCTCAATCCTTGGCACGCGAGGATTGGGGAACAGCCCCACGTTTTCATTTTTAAACTTCTTAGAACTCTCAGAAGCCCCGCTTTCACTTCTATCTTGAGGAACAAAACTCCCTTTTACTGTCGGAACTAGAGCCAACGACTTCCCATCAAACACTTCCATAGCATCTCCATCCACTTCTGCTACATTCTCCATCAGGTTTTCATCAGATTTACGTTTTTTTGTGTGGGCAGGAATCTGTTTACCATATACTGAATAATCTTGCAGAAACATATCATTTGCAGTCATGTTAGCATCATTAAGCACATGGTTCCTTATTGGTGAGGATGCCTCGACACCGCTACCATCTCCAACATCTTTTCTAGAATCTTTGTCTTTATCGTCACTTTTTTTTAGAAGATTTTCTGGAATCTGAACTTCCACAAGCATCAGAGTAGTAGCTTTTCCTACAGGGGCTACCACCCTGGGCAAACCATTCACTTTGATTCTTTAATCTTTTCTCCTCAGGAGCACGCAATTTTTCACTATATGGCAAACAGCCTTTTTCATCTCTAGGAGCTGGCTTAGGACAATCAATTTCTGAGTGTCCAATAATACCACACGCAAAGGAAAACAAATTTCTCGCTCGCTCTCTCAGTCATCACGGCTACCCGCACTTGCATGTTCTTCTCTCCTTCCTCCTGAGGCTTGAGCTGATCGATTCACAATGCAAATCGCAACCACTGCCAACGGAAAAAAAAAACCATCGCTAGGAGGAATTCTGGAGAAATTCGGATGGTTTGGAAGAATGCTGGAGGAATTTGTGAGAGAAAAATACTGTTCCGGATGAAAAAAGAAGCGGATCAAGCCGGGTTTAAGGGCACCGTTCGCGTGTCCTTAAACCCGGCTTGATCCGCTTCTTTTTTCATCCCGAACAGTATTTTTCTCTTACAAATTCCTCCAGCGTTCCTCCAAACCATCCGAATTCCTCCACAATTACACCAAGCGAACAGGATCGTGGAAGAAGCAAGGCAATAAAGACATGCCCCTATCGTGGATGGAGCTTGCGGCCTCTCCATGAACTCATGCGCCGAGGACAGAAAGTATGAGGAAGGGACATAGAGGGAGCGGCCAGGGAGAGAGAACACAGAAGAAGATATGAATGACGTCCACGGGAGAGAACCCAGAATCCTTTATTCCAAACAGGTTCTAAAAATCATGATAGGTCTGGTCTGGCATCGAAGCGAATGTTCGAACCATGGAGCTCCATTTTAACTATGAACACTTACCAATTAAAAGATTCACTTTGCCAACAAACATGAGTAAGCACAAACAGACATATAGATGCGGGAAGTACATACATTCTCATTGGAATCCATTAACAAGTGAATCTATCACCCACTTTTGTTAATGCATAAGGATTGAGCTGATCCGTTTATTTGTGTTCTGAGTTCTGACTCGTTGGATGGAGAAGAAAAAGCAACACCGGCCGCATCATCTACAACAACAAGCTGCTCGCTCAAGCATCCTTGGTTGCGGCGACGTGCGTCTCGTAGGCCAGCTGCGCCGCCAAGAGATCCACCACGGCGGTGCCCACGGACTTGAACACGGTGATCTCGTCGTCGCTCCGTCGCCCCACCACCGTCCCGGCGGCCAGCTCCGAGAGCGTCCCGGCCACGTCCTCCCTCCTCAGCACGCCTCGCTGGACGGCGCCCACCAGTTCCCCGGCCTCCTCCATGGCCGCCTCGAAGTCGATGAACACCCTCCCGAGGCGCAGCGCGTCGTCGTCGCACTCCCGCATCGCGGGCGTGAAGGACCCCACCAGGTCCAGGTGCGCGCCGGGGCGCAGCAGCGCCCCGCGCACGATGGGCTCCCGCGACCCCCGTGGCGCAGCTCACGACGTCCGCCGCGGCGACGGCCTCGTCCATGCCGTCGCCGTCCACCTCCTCGACGGCGAGGCCCGGGTGCGACTCGCGGAGCCTGGCGACGAGCGCCGCGGACTTGGCCCTGGTGCGGTTCCAGACGAGGACGCGGGAGATGGAAGGGACCGCCGCGAGGTGCGCCTCCGCGAGGTAGGGCGCGAGCGCGCCGGCACCAGCGAGCGCGAGCACCGAGGGCGGGCGGGACCGGGAGGCGAGGAGGAGGGAGGCGGCGAGCGCGGAGACGGCGGCCGTGCGGCGCAGCGTGAGCGCGGTGCCGTCGATGGAGGCGAGCGGGGCGCCCGTGGCGGCGCTGAAGAGGGAGACGGCGGCGTGGACGGACGGGAGGCGCGGCGCGTTGGACGGGAAGGAGGTGACGGCCTTGAGCGCGAGGTAGGGGAGGGATGGGTGCGCGCACCAGGAGGGCATCAGGAGGAGCGCCGCGGACGGCGCCGCCGTGGGGAGCGGGAAAGAGACGCGCTGCGGGCACTGGATGCAGGCGGAGAGGTCCGGGTGGGCGAGCCCCGCGCGGAGGTGCGGGATCAGGGACGTGAAGGGGAGCAGCGAGTGGAGAGCCGCCGCGTCGATGTAGACGAACGGGTGCGACGGCGGCGCCGCCATGACTGCTCTGCTCTGCTCCGCCTCCGTTTCGCTTGTGTTGTGGAGTCGTCGGTTCGCGGATGCGGTTTGGCCGGCGTTTGGGGATTGGGAAACGGAAAGGGTAGGGCAGGAAGACGAGACCGGGAGTAGCGTTGCCCGGGTTGACTCGGCAGTCTACTGAGGGTTCATACTGATGCTGTGTCAAGCAGTCAACGTGATATTTTCAGGTTGCGAAATTCCCATTCCTAAGTTCCTATCATATGTTCAGCAATTTACACGGAACTCATGCGAAAATGCTTCTGTTTAGAAGAGTGCTAAAGGTTGGTGTTGTCCAATTTGTCGTCGTAGAAGGTAGAATTATGCTTGGGGATTATTTAGCGACACATTGGCAAGCCGAATTTGCTTGGCATTGTTTCACTCCAAACGAATTTTCATGACCGAAAAATTTATGTATACCTCTTCGTGATGAATTCGCTGCTATGGCATTCAGCAGATTGAGTCTCCGTGAGTGGAAGAAACACTGCACTGTTAAACTGGGCACAAGACGAAAATTTTCAAATAATATTTTTAATGATTAATTACACATGTAGAAGTTGTTATACAAATTTTTTTTGACATATAGCAGCATGTCGAATGCTCAACGGCCGATAAGACACCTGTCGGCTTCTCATAAGCTGATAGGACTACGTGGCGCAAGTATGGTAGCCGACAAACGCCAAAGTAACTTGTCGGCATCTAGACGGCCGACAGGGCCAGTCGGCCCTTGGAAGGCCGACAGTACACCAGGAAGTCAGCCACCCACACGTCGATAGGTCTTTCGGGCCCCATATGGCCGACAACTCGATTTCATAATGTATTCCTTCTTTTCTAGACACAACCACCACCCGATGTGATACTTTTTCACGTCACAACCATCTTCGGACAGAAAACTAACTTTGCCAATTTTTGAGCAACACTAAAAACATTAGATTAGTTCGCATCACAAATACCCTTGTTATGCTCAAAAAAGGATAGAATACTCGCTGCAAAGGCTAAACAATATCCGTTTATGTTATAATTGTCCTTTGCCTCGATGCAGGAGAGGGACTGTATTGGAGCGTTGCCTCAATTGCAAAAGTGCGCACATTAGTTCATTAGTTCGTATCACAAATCCAAGAACACATTAGTTCACATGCATATATCCATGCTAGCATACAACCATATAGTCCTACACGCTTAACCTACACAACGACCACGCTTAGGTGCCTGCGCACCTCAGTGACGAACCTAGGCCGTAGGGTAAGTCCACTGGTCTGGAGGGCATCGCTGTCATGCCGGTGGGGTCGACTCCATATGCTCAGTACCCTAAAAGCTGTGAACGCCCTACCACCTCAGGGAACCAAGGAGGCGTGTCGTCCGTGTGAAAGGTCCCGAAGCTGCTAGTACCCTCTGTGTAGTGACTGCAAGAAGCACGTGTACCTATACAAAAAAAACTAGGTTAGATAGAGCATGTTACATACATAGTACATGAGAAATCAGGAAGGTAATCTTTGAATTACCTAGGACTTGAACCCTCTGCTGCAGCTAGTGCTGGGATGGATGAGAACGTCCTCTTGATCCGTCGACTGGAGGTGGTGGTGGAGGCACAGCCTGGTGGGCATGAACAACTATGTCAGTGGTGTGGCGGCATGATGCCCAGCGTACTCCCGCCAATCAACGTTGCCCTAGTCATCGAAGGGCGGCAACCAACTCCAGCCTTCCAACCGTTGGGGGGTTGTGCTTGAACTGTTGGGCATACGAAAGCAGCTCGTTGCCCACATCACTGCAGATATCTGTCTGCAAGCAAGGCATGTATTATCTCATGTATTGTTATGTTTCATTTGCAAAGTAAGGATAGGACAACGTATGTAAGAAATTTGCTTACCAGCGCATGGAAAGCAGCTGGTGAATCCATCGCGAACGTGTCGGTGATCTCGGCCTCGTGTGGCGTGGCCTCTACCGACACGGGGAAGCAACCGACGCGTGTGGCTCCATGGAACCAATGAAAGTACTCTCGGTACGTGGCCTCGTCGAATGGCCCACCAAGGTCGTGCACGTCGGTGGTAGCTTGTGCCTAGTCGTTGACCCAAGGCACCATCCTATCCATCCACGACTGCTCGAACGCTACACCTTGACCTTTCCTTGAATGCCTGCAATACAATTAATAATGAATAATACTATTACAACATATAGACGAACGCTTAATGCAACAAGACTTACCCGTGGGACCGTCAAGCTGAAGTCGGGGAAGGGGAAGACCTACGCACGCCCGGACTTACGTGCCACCTGTTGTGGACAGTATGGCTCGATGAAGATGTCGAACACTAGTCTTTTCCTCATGTACCATAGCTCCTGGTCACGGTAGCACAACTCTGACAAGCCATACGGAGCACGGGACTGCATGTCAACTACTGTGTATGGGGTCCACCGAACCCTGTCAGCTGTGAGCTGGTCTAACGCAATGATGTACACATTGTACGTGCCTCTACCCATGCCTGTTGCCCACCTCGCCTACAAAGAACAAAAAATTTGATGAATGTTAAAAGCATAATACTAGTATGTAAGAAAAAATAGTAGAGATGAGATACTTACGTCACGGGACAACCAGAGTGTGTCCATCATGGGGGCGTCGAGCTCATCGGCCTCACCAAGCTGGTCGAAAATGTACATCTCATCGCCGTATGGATCGTACGACAACAAGGTCGGCCTCCTGATATCGAACCGCTCGAACGACCACAACATCAGCAACAAAGGCGAACTAGCCAACATACCTGTCAAAGTCCTCCAAGTGCAAGTGTCACACAGAGCTTGGTACATAGCTTCAGGCACCACAGAACCCCAACTGTACTGGGGAATTTCCTCAAGTGGTGCGTACAGTATCTGTGCCATGTAGTGGACGAAGTGCCGTCGACGATGTTGTGGTGAGAACTAGTGAAGAGTACCCAGCCAAACAGCCACAGTAGGTATGGCTCCAAGTGTTGCATCACCCTCCAGTCATCCTCATCCTCCGTGAGCCTCTCTGCACGGAACTGAGACAACCAAGCCTTTAGAGGCCCGTGGCGGTCGTGGAAGCCAAACTGCTCAACCTCTCCGTCCGCTGGCTGCAAGACACCCTCAAAACGGTGTAGGAGCTGCTCCTCCCAGTCCACCGACACGACAACAGGGCCAATAGGAGCACCGTCGAGAGGTAGACCGAAGAGCATGGTGACGTCCTATAGAGTGACAGTCACCTCACCTATAGGGAGGTGGAACGTGTGTGTCTTCGGTCTCCAGCGGTCCACCCAAGCAGAGAGGAGTGCACGGTCCACCGAAAAACACGCACTCCTATGCCCGTGTCACTCAACCAGGCATGCAAACGGAAGCAGACCAGCATCACGTAGACTGTGATATGAACATATTTAGTGATTAAATAATAAAAATTTGAACAAGTAAAGCTATAACGTAAAAGCTATGAATTAAACAAACCATGGAACCTAGCGTGGGTCAAGTATCCACAACTCATCGTGGGTACGAAGACGTAGGGCTGCGGGAAGCTGCCCGTCTTGTAAGGGCGCATTTGGTTGGCTTCTCTGGACAGCCTGCATCGCATTCAGCATACAGGCTACCGTCGGCCAGGCTCTAGTGATACAAGTACTGGTGTTTGGTTGTTTGGCTGTGCAGATACATGATAGCAGAAGAAGTTGTATGGTTGCCGGAGACTATAGCGTGGGGATCGCATGGAAGTGCCTTGCCACCAAGCGCGCGCGTGCGATGGGAGCCTAGCTCTGGAAAAACGAGTTTCGATTTCGTTTCCTAGGACCCTGGCCATAGGGGTCTAGTTGCATGAGTTGGGCCTAGCCCAAGGTTTGATAAAGGCATCCAAACACATCTGTCTTACATCTTAGTAACCTGGCCCAGCCATATGCAGGCAACCAAATGCGCCCTAAGTTGGAGCGGTGCCTCTAGTCAACAACAGGGTCGATGAGCTACATACCTGCCATCCTACGAAAATAAAGATTTTCTAAAAATACAAGCCATATTATTAAGTAATTCAAAAAGCAGAATAGTCAAAACCTAAATATTACCCAATAGTCCGAAACTAAAATCTTAAACACAAAATGGTGCCAAAGTTAAATAATACATAATCTTTTGAATGGTCCATGTAAACCGAATGACAGTCCTAATTTAAAATATTACAAGACATAATTCAAACCCTAGAGTTGTGTTTTGGAATTTGTCGCTCTTCCGTTCCATCAGGAAGCCTATATGTTGGGTACGCATCACAATTTTTCCTCAGATGATTTCCACCGCACGTGAGGTAGAAAGGACGCTTGTCTGAAGCCTCCAAAGCATCCATATCATTCCTAATACAATGACTCTTGTGATGACCTCTTGCCTCCACCCTTTTGTCTGGATCCGGACACTAATTACGGTCAGAGTCATGAACTTCCTTAGTGAAATCAGAAATGGCCCTGCAACCTCGAAGCTCACCACACCTGGTGTTCAGTATGACCTCCTTCTTGTAATATGGCGACACAAATATCATGGGAACTTTGGCTTTCCCAATAGCAGCAAGCACATGGGAGCATGGATAATGGTAGTACCTCGGCTTGTTGCATGTGCATGTGCACTTGTATGTTCTCCGATGGCCATAACTGACACTCCATAGTTATTTCGCTTGGACCAATGCCAAGTTCACCCTGGTCACACAGATACACTTCATACACAAGGTCTAGATTGCCAACATAAAAGACCCTATGCAGGGATTCTTTGGCACTCTTCTCTTCAATGTATGTAGAAATCTTTGCTGAATGTGTCATGTGTGGATTCCAAATGACTACAATTGTCACTTGACAACACTCTCACAGATACAATATTGTGCCCCTTAGGATACCCTACACAATGGCAACCAATGGAAGGGAATGTGTATCTTTGAGCACCCAGTTGTAAACCTCAGCGAGATTCATTGTCATTATGTCATAGCGAGCTCCAAAGGTGCCATACAACAAAGACCACTTATCCAGGTGTTCCTCTTTAATCCAATTTGAGAAACACTTCAAAGACCTGCCCCCTTATGTCGGTGAGTTTTGCTGTTAGGCTCATTAGGATCTGGACCAAGGCCTTGCGGCTCCTCCTCTTGTGCCACAATAGGTTGATGACACACCTCTTTCATGTGGCTTGTAGTCAGCTCATCCAACTATTTCCAAAAGAAATCAAATTTTTATTTCTGATTCTGCTTGCATAGTCTCTTGAATAAGTCGATCAAGCGCTTGCTCTTGAACTGCTTGTAGAAATTAGCAGCAAGATGCCTCATGCACCACTGACTTTGTATATCGAGCCATTAGACTTCTAGATCAGTACGGTCCTTCAACTTTTCCACTGCATTCAATAAACTTGCATTATGATCATGCAGGACACATTCTCCCTTTATTCGATGAGAGCTCGTTTTAGCAACTTTAGGAACCACAACCAACTTTTGTTGTTCTTTGATTCAACTATGGTAAAGCAATAGGCACAACCTGGTTGTTGCCATCAATCCCTATGGTTGTTAGCAACATACATCTATACTGCCCAGTCAAGAAAGTGCCATCGACACATAGTAGAGGTCAACAATGATTGAAGCCCTATATCATGCAACCGAAAGACCAAAAAGCTCGTTGAAGCACATGGTATCCCTTCTCGTTTATGTAGTCATCAATATCAATTATAGTGCCAGGGTTTCTCGATTGAATGGTTTCTAGAAGAGTTGGCAGGTGATGATATGGGTCCTTGTATGTATCGAACCTCTTTTCCACGGCTAGCTATTTAGCTCTCCAAGCCATGTCATAGGAAATCTCATACCAAAATCTATTCTAAATAGCAAGCATTATCCAAAAAGGAGACATGCCAACTTTTTCAACAACCTCACCGTACATTTTGTTTGCAACAAAAGTCGCAATCATGTTCCTATGCTTGTTCAGCGAAGATTGCAGCAAGCAAGTGTGTGGTTCAACAATAGTGGCTATGAAGTTGCTGTCGGTACATGGCATATGACCATGAACATGCCAAGTACAACCCAGGGTGACACACTTAATGTCCCATGTCGTGGGGTTAGAAATGACCACCATAAACCGCCTCTTTTTGGAAAAAGCCCATCGCCGAATAGTGTGTTGCAGATGAACCTTGTCATGAAACATCTGCCCTTGTCTGACCTTAATCCTTGAGTACTCCCACGAAGAATGATGACCATCATCGACCATCATGGCATCAGGTGTGATGTGAACCCAACCCTCATGGATGTCGGTCTCATCGTCAAACCTCCTGCTAGCAAATTCATCCATGAAGGCTACATGCTCCACATCGTTAGCGTCCATCTGTTTGATGATTCTTTCATCCTCCTCACCTAGGCCAGCTTCCATGTAGGGACCATACTCTTCTGCTTGTCCACCCTCTGTCATGTTCTCAACCGCTTAAGGATCTCAAACATAGGCCTGTTAAGCAATTGCTGACTCTAAGTTCTCTACTACACCTATGCTGCTACTCTCACCCTGCATGACACCATCCAGGAACTCAACAAGCATGATGTTGGAATAATGACACTCCAACGCCTTGGACACAAGAAAATCCACTTCTTCGTGTTACTGGCCTCGTACAGCTCCCACCTCCATCCATTCTCCCACTTTTTGAGCACCAACATACTAATCCTAAAATGGTGCTAGGTGGGTGGAACACCTAAGTGGTCATGTAGCTAGGACATAGGGTATTATGTGAAGCTGACGGCCCAAACCTATCTAATCGTTGTCTCTCACATTCTGTGTCACCATTTGGCTCCCTCACGCGCACCTCCACTAATTCATGTACTACCGTGGGCATACCCCTCGGTAGACTGTCGGATGTATTTTGTCGACAACAAGGTAAATATATAACCTATAAGGCATTTCATTTCACCGGTCATAGGTATGTAGAGAATTTTATGATCGAGTTTAGGATAGATGGCCATACTATCAAGAGGGGCAAACTTGTTTGCATATTGGTCATCTAGTGCCACTCGAGTGATCTAACTTTGCATTATTGCTGGGATCGAGTGGCATGGCAAGTTGAGTGGCTAATCCTTTGAAAAATGTTTGGGAAAAGCTAACACACTTGCACAAGATGGTGATCACCTGGTGGTGTTAGCACATTTGCAAAGGAGAAAAGTTGGTAAAGAAAAGGAGTTTAAAGTGCTGGTCATGGGGTGACCAGACACATCTGACATAGCTACCAGACGCGTCTGGTATTTACCTAGGCGTGGGCAAGCAGACATGATCGGACACATCTGGTATTGTGACCAGACACGCCCGGTATTTGGCCCAGGTTTGAATAGTGGCTGTAGTTGTGATCAGACTCATGGGAGCATCTGATCGGATGTGACCTGATGTGTTAGGTCATAGTCAGGACCTCTCGGTGTAGTTTTTCGACATGATTGGACACTCTGTACTTTGAATGACCTGACACTAAGCATCATGTCTGGTTAGAGGAATTGAAACATGTGGTGGTGTGTGACCTGACATAGGGGCATCTGGTTAGGAGGACCGAACACGTCTGGTCAGTCCTGAGGCGCTCTAGGAGCTCTCTAGACTTGACCTGATGCTGCCTCGCATGCGTCCGATCGATTTCTAGTGTCACATCCGATCGTGTTTGACAATGAGCATAGAAAGAGCCATTGGGCGCCAGTGGCTTTACAGGTTTGATCAAGACATGTGGCAGCAGGGCTACGACTAGACACAGTGACCGAACACGCCCGGTCAGTTCATAGAATGCCTAGTGAAGGATTAATGTCTCTATTCATTCATGGGGTTATAAATAGGAGCCTTAGCCAGCCTTGGGCTGGTAGCTGAGCACACTAGAGCCTTGGTGGCTTATGTGGTGGTGCTTGGGAGCCCTCTAACTCACTCTTGCTTGATAGTGTTCATCTGATTGAGTGAGTGAGCGATTCTAATACGATTGCATCATGAGATTGCATCGAGTGGCACTAGGTGATCGTGTTGCAAGCTGGTGGTGTTTGTAACTCTTGGAGGTTGCCACCTCCTAGATGGCTTGGTGGCTTGTGACTTTGTTGAAGCACACAAGAAGATTGTGTGGTGCTCCAGAGGAGGATTTGTGAGGGGGATTGTGCTCACCCCATAGGGATCGCGAAGAGCAACTCTAGTAGAGCATGTCATTAAGCTACCCTCACTTTTGGGAGAGGTTCTTGTGGTGCCTGTTGATGGTAGTTAACAACCATTATAAACCATCAATAAAACTTGTATAGGGCATAAATATAATCACCAATGAAGATTTAGGGGTTTAAACTAATAAATTCCATGAGTTTTGGTGAATCTGTGTTTCTAGTAGGGTTTAATCAGAAAACCATCAAGGAGGACCTTATCGTCAAAGGAAAATATGGAGTTCCGCCACGGTACCTACGTGGGAAGACTCTAGAAGGGTCCAAAAGCCATGTCACCAAAGCAGAGGGCCACCCCCTAACAGGTGGGGCCACCTAGCCTCTTGGTGGGTCCGCTCAGCCCCTATGGGCCCCACCTATCAGCCTCATCACTATGTCGGTTTCCCATGGCCTTTGAGGATGCATCTAGGCCTTTGCTTAAGTCAGTTTGATCCAAGGGATCACCTTAGACCCTTAGGGCTATATAATCGAACCCTTGCCTCTCCCCCTAGGCATAACCCTAGTCATAAGTTATTTGAGAAGACAGAAAACCTAATCATCCTCAGAGCTCCAGCATATTCTAGGGCATAGCTAGTTAGGCTAGGTCTGAAGGGAGACAAGTAGGCTTCGCTTGGATTCCCGATTATGTCAAGAGCATGGTTCGGTATAATCTTTATACCCCCTCTCTTTTGTATCTCCATTATTTTTATATGCTTGCTACAATTGTTATGGCAATATTAGTATTCATCTTATTCATGTTCTTCGTTATAATATTCATCGTCTACTTTGATTATATGCTTAGTATAGTTGGATTATCATCATGTTCATGTATAAGTTCATATAGCGCTCACTCTAAGGTACCATGGGTGGGTGGTCGACATTATGTAAGCGTGGTGCTTATACATTGTTTACCTATGAATACACCCTATATTCTAGGTCATGTGGTAGATCATAGACGTGACACTCCCATTGAGTCCTTTGTAGTCCACTCCCCGATGTAGGTAGCACGTAGGTTCTGATTATGTAGGAAGATAAGCTCTGTTCTTACTTTTCCCTAGTAATATCCCTTATGTGTAGATATGAAGATGATCTTAGCCATGATTACTAGGTGTAATTGCACTAATCAATGTATGTTTTGACTTGTAATTAAGGATAACTTAGGAATTATTCCTCTAATATTCTACCTGCCCATGCTAATGTTATAGAAAGAAGTACTCTGAGTGATTTATCATTATCATTGATCAATACTTATTATATATATATCTTATCCTATGACTTACCCCTATTAAGAGTAGAATGTTGGTTATTTTTTACTTCTCCATTAATAGTATAAGTTATCAATACATGTCAATGCTATACCTTCCCTGTGGTAAAAATATAAATAAGGATATCTAGAATACTCTCGGGTGAAGTGCTACAATATATTATCTATGCGCTTGTAGATTCTTTTTCATTCATATCTATATATTCTTTCTAGTCACATAAGATGATAAAGAACTACTTAGTATCATTCTAGTAGTGATGCTAGGCAGCACCAACAAGCATCTCTGGCACCATTACTAGGGATGACAACCTAGAAAAGTAATGTTAGGAGATGTAGGTAATTAATAGATGGCTATTAAAACAAGTGACAAGTTAATAAATACCAAAAAGTATTTCTGGCCAAAAGAGAATTATGGAAGGATTATCTAAGAAGGTAGCTACCAATGATAAAATATTAAAAAACATAAATAATAGAATTGATAGCTTTGCTTCTGCCATTAAGAACCAACATAGCTTTAATAAAATGATAGAATCACAAATAGCTCAGCTGGCGGCTGCTGTTCCTCCATCCGACAAAGGTAAGATTCTAGGGCAACCGAAAGATTTAGAAACTATAAATCTTGTCGATATTCAGAATGCAACTTACTACTACACGGAGCCATCGATGGGTAGGTGGATAGATTACACCTTGCCTGACAAGAAAGGTGATCCAAGGAGACCTATCATCCCTGTCGCCATTGGACCTCACATCTTCTAGGAAGCTGTCTGTGATTTCAGAGCTAGTGTCAACATCATGCCTAAGGTACTTTATGAGAAAATTTTAGGAGATCCTTTGTTGTACACAAATATGCGTTTATAGCTTGTAGATCAGTCACTCTGCTACCCTAAGGGAGTTCTTGAAGATTCCATTGTTTGAGTGGGACAATCATATGTTCCCGTAGACTTTGTGGTTGTGGAAACATGTGGAGATGAAAGGGCACCCATCATCTTGGGCTGATCTTTCTTGAGCACCACAAAAGCCATCATCTACGTGGATAGTACCAAGATCTGCTTCACAATCAAGGATAAAAAGGAGAAGTTCTCTTTCAATAACCGCATCTTGCAATCTCCTAGTTATCCACAAAAGGCATACCTACCCAAAGAGATAACAGTGACCAAGAAGAACAACCAAAGGAGGAAGAACAAGACCAGTCAACCACAAGGAGAAATCATCAACATGATCAACACACTCTGATCTAAGTATGACCACCTCCTCGCTTCATCATTCCTTGATAAGAAGGATGATCCTAGCATACCGACGATCGAGTGTACCATTGGAAAAAGAATCTTCCACAAGGCCTTCTGCGACATTGGATCGGGCATCAATATATTGTCCAAGGTAACATATGAATATTTATTTGGTGACGAACCTTTGTTCCCAACATATATGCAGTTGTAGATGGCGGACCAATCAATCTGATTCCCTAAGGGAATAGCGAGGGAAATTATGGTAAGAATACATGACCACTTTGCCTTTGCCGACTTCATGGTTTTAGACATGGGAGAAGAAGAAGACGATACACCCATCATCCTAGGAAGATTTTTCCTCAACACCACCAACACTATCTTCTTCATCAGATCTGGACAAGTCCACTTCCAATTCCCTAGAGAAAAGGTACACTATTATTTTAATAGTTATACTACTTATGAACATCCGAAGAAGAGCCACTCCAGGAGGAGACATCGATCATCCCAACATCAAAGGAATGAATCCCAATGGAATGAATGGGAAGATGAAGAACCTAAAGCACCTATGAAAGATGAACCTACTCTACTTAAGACAAGTCCACAGTCTAGGCAGGTGTGGAAAGAAAAGGTGACATCATCATCGGAATCACCATCATAAGATGTGTAGTCATCTGGGTCTCCACCGCTGAGATCGGATGATGCACCCAAGGAATGAAGGACTTCTCCCTAGTCAAGTCCTATCCAGAGGACTTAAAAATCCAAACCCTCACCGTGAGGTAACAACGGTAGTTATCCATATTTACTTTCTAGCATTGCATAAAGTATTTTTCACTTTAGCATATTTACTTTTCTACATTTGTCTTGCATTAATAAAAGAAAAATAAAAAGTTTCATTATTGCATATCATCATTGCATCATAAAGCTCCATGTGAATAAATCTATGGTGTGTAAAAACCAATGGGAATATTCACTATAGTGGCATAAAAATTAAAAATACTATGCATACATGTTTTTTGTTCTGCATATCATAAAATAGAAAATCTAAAAATACTAAATGGACATCATGCTAAAATTCTATCAAAAGAAAATCTATCAAAACCCACAAGAACAACAAATCTTTGAATGGCTGACTGCTAACCCCTTATCCTAATCTGTGCCATGAGTTTTGGTGTTCTTGTTGGAGTATTTTATAGGATGACACATAAGATCAAGAGCAAGTTTACCCAGCTATCTTCATCCACCCAAAGTACATCTTCCTAAATCGCTGCTGTACTCGCTACACATGAGGAACCCAACTTCTAGATGAATGAGAAGGACATCAGCTGGTAAACCCGCTCCGAGAAGGATCACTCAACATTTAACAATCAACCACAACAACATCCAATTTGGGGGAGGAGCATCCCCCATGTATCTAGCTAAGTATTTCTTTCCTTTAGTTTTACTATTTTTAAGTTTGCTTTATATTAGCTAAAGAAATAAAAAGATGCATAACAAACTAAAAGAAAATAAAAATTTGTCCTAGCTAGTTATATATATATTAGTAAGGTGTGATCTTAAAACCTGAAAACAAAATAAAAAGGTGTGTTTAGTTTGATTCTTAAGAGCTGAATAAATAAATAGACTCTGAGATAATCTCTTGCAATGGAAACGATGAATAGTTGCTCTATTGTAATTCCTTTCAAGTACCTAGTTTTCAGCCTTGAATTCTCCTGAGTTTTGGATACGACTGTCTTGATATAAGAATTTACTCTGAACTTGCAACTCGTGGGTAGCATATGCTTGATCTAAGTCTAGGTAATTGACATATATGATATGAGATGGTCTGAGCTGCTATTTATCTTGTTCCCAGTGATACTAAAGTTCTAGAGATTTATCTTTTGAAAAACATAAAAAATCTACATGATGAGTTCCTTGTATGACAAAGCTTGAATTCCTACCAGAGCCATATATGATATTTAGAATAGGAAAACTTCCTCATATATGCTGCTTGCATTGCATTGAGTTTAGTCAAGCTTTGTTTACCCTTATGAGAGGTTTGTCATGCTCTTAAAATCAAGATCATGTACACACCACCCACATATGCACTACTCCTACACTAGGGGTAGGCGCAACAACATGCCATTCCATCTAGATCCACCCAAAAATATTTTACTCTTACACTAGGAGTGAACACAAAAAATATACACTATAGGATATCAACCAAATAAATGCTCCAAATTCTTGTTGCTATCTCTCAAAAGTTTTGTTGCAGTCAAAAGAAGCATGAGGCTATGCAAAAAGTTATTCATGAAAAGAAAAAAAGAAAGAAAAAATGGACAAGTGTCCAAGATATTGAAAACAATGGGTACTCAATGCCCATCTAAAAAAGAAAAGAAAAAGAAGAGATGAATAAGATAGCCCATGTTTTCTTGTAAAGTTGTTTCCAAGTTTTCAAAAGAGAAATATGTTTTCAAGGAGCAAAGTAGAATTAGGTTAGCCACCATATATATCCACCATATACATCCACACACATGCACATCTTGATTTGATTGTATGACTTAACTCTCTTTGGATCCGAGGTTTGACTTTACAATACATGCATTGCAAGTATGCTCTTTCATGCTTTTTCCACTCCTATGAGCTCCACATAAGCCTTAGTTGTAGGAAGAGAAAGGCATAACATTATTATTGCCTTGGTGAGGATCCATAAATACCACATATATTGAGAGACTTGAGAGTGTCATACAATGGAAGCTCTGAGTTTTATTTTAAAAACCTATAAAAACTCTAGAATAATGGTTGAGCAAAGAACTTGAGACATAGTGCTTGACTTGATTGTTCTATCTTTCAATTACTCAAGACCCAAGTGAAGGCTAAGGAGCCCCATAGTTGAAGGTAATACGGGTAAGTTTGAAAGTTAGATCGGTTTATTTTAATCTAGAGGAGAACTCTTGTTTGAACGCATGTGTACTTTTGAGGAGTGAAAGCATTGACGCAACTCTTGATTCATTTACTGAGTTTAGCTTTGCTAAGGGACTAGCAAAGGTTAAGCTTGGGGGAGTTTCTTGATGGTAGTTAACAACCATTATAAACTGTCAATACAACATGTATAGGGCTTAAATATAATCACCAATGATGGTTTAGGGGTTTGAACTAATAAATTCCATGATTTTTTTGTGAATCTGTGTTTCTAATAGGGTTTAATCAGAAAACAACCAAGGAGGACCTAATCATCAAAGGAAAATATGGAGTTCCACCATAGTACCTATGTGGGAAGACTCTAGAAGGGTCTAGAAGCCATATCACCGAAGCGGAGGGCCACCCCCTGACAGGTGGGGTCACCTAGCCTCTTGGTGGGGCTGCTCAGCCCCTATGGGCCCCACCTATTAGCCTCGTCACTATGTTGGTTTCCCACCTCCTTTGAGGATGCATCTAGGCCATTGCTTAAGTCAGTTTAATCCAAGGGCTCATATTGGACCCTCAGGGCTATATAATCTAGCCCCTGCCTCTCCCCCAGGCATAACCTTAGTCATCAAGTCATTTGAGAAGACAGAAACCCTAATCATCCTTAGAGCTCTAGCATATTCTAGGGCAGAGCTAGTTAGGCTAGGTCTAGAGGGAGGCAAGCAGGCTTCGCTTAGATTCTTGATCATGTCAAGAGCATGGTTCGGTATAATCTTTGTACCCCCTCTCTTTTGTTTCTCTATTTTTTATATGCTAGCTACAATTGTTATGACAATATTAGTATTCATCTTATTCATGTTCTTTGTTATAATGTTCATCATCTAATTTGATTATATGCTTAGTATAGTTGGATTATGATCATGTTCATGCATAAGTTCGTATAGCGCTCACTCTAAGGTACCATGGGTGGGTGGTCAACATTGTGTAAGTGTGGTGCTCATACATT
This sequence comes from Miscanthus floridulus, assembly GCF_019320115.1. Taxonomy (NCBI): domain Eukaryota; kingdom Viridiplantae; phylum Streptophyta; class Magnoliopsida; order Poales; family Poaceae; genus Miscanthus; species Miscanthus floridulus. The sequence goes on along the minus strand of NC_089580.1, from coordinate 127,135,196 downwards.
GTTTACCTACGAATACACCCTATATTCTAGGTCATGTGGTAGATGTGACAGAACCGCCCAATTTATACAAGATCAAGTACAGTTGTCCCATTAAACACGTTGACATGCGCATACTTTCACTTATGTAAACCCAAGATCAAGTACGACTGTCCTAGTTAAACACGTTGACACGAGCATACTTTTACTTATATAAGCCCGGTAGTCCGTCAAGTGTCATGAAGGACCTCGGTAAATCAACATCACAACTAAGATTGCATGATTAAGCAAATACACATCACATACACTGAGTTGCAACAAAAATAATATTACAAATGGGTTCACAAATAATAGTACAAGTTTGGGTTTCAAAATTGGTTAAAAAACAACATAGCTTTCAAATGATTACATTAATATAAGTTCCAAATACATTGCTAGCATAAGTGACCTCCTCTGATAAAAGCATATAGATGAGAAATAAATATAGAGTCACCGAGCCCACCGACGGTTAGCCACCATCTTTAGCAGGCCAAGAACTTCACCTACAACATGGTGGGATAAACCTTGAGTACTCAAATGTACTCAGCTAGACTTACCCATCATAAATCAAAAATAAAGTGACACCAAGGATCATGCAAGGCTTTATAGGTGGAGCTAGCTTGACAATATTTTGCATAAAAAGCCACTAATTCAGCTATACTTTTTATAATTCGGTCATCAAGTTAATTATAGCTATTCATCTCTAGATTAGCAACTAACCTATGCCAAACATGTGGTATATCATTTAGTAGCATAACAATAGTAACCATAGCCAATGTAACATTTCCATATTCATCATAACCATCAAATTCCATAGTTCAATTACTACGATGCTGGTGTGAGTCGAGTTTCTCACTATCCGGGAGAGACGGCGATTCGAATTGATTTCAACTAGCTAGGAAATGTATTCCTAACATAAACCCAAACATACCTATGCCAAGGTACTCTTAGGTCACCTTTGGTATAACTCAGGTCCACATTTCGTGGGTTCGATCAGCACCGCACAATCAGGGATAACCAACTTCCAGAACAATTTGGACTACCCTATCCTTGGGCTAATATCTGGCTCCCCACACATCCTTACTACTATCTAGAGTGCGCACTCTTACAGAATGGGGCCTGGCCTAAGTTGAGCTACTCGGCTTTGTGGTTAGAACGAGCTATCCGACTAGCTAAGTGAGAGGCATGCGTTCAATCTCGGTAGAAGCGCCAGCAATGGTACGGTCCTTAATCAACATAGATGGGATAAAACATGCACACAAGACCTCCATGCCCTGCTGCCTCTCAATCACCAGATCCTATCCGGTCTCCATTTATTCATCATCACATGGTTATTTTCCACGATAGCAAATATAGCCAACCGTGTTTTGATATCCACCTATATCTCACCGGTGACAGGAAATCACTCGACTTCTATAGGTCTAAGCATTGCTAAGCATATATTCGATCCTAGACCTACATAGGGTTCAATGTATATTTCTAGACAAGAAAATTATATGCATCAAGTGATTCCAATCAACTCTTATAACCTAATGCATCAAACATAAAGGACTCAAGTGGTATTTGTAAAAACATAGGAGGCTTAGAATGCTCCAGGGCTTGTCTAGGATCCAACACTAGGTCAGTGTTTGTTAGATGACACTCACTTGGTGAGCATCTCCTATTTAGGCTTGTACTCTCGAAGTCATTCCATCTTCTGGATCCATCCACTAAACCTCACCTTCGGGACTTATCCACCAACATCGTCTTCTGGTTCGACATCAACATCATGTCCTTCATGTGGTGCATCTAGCGTACCTAGCTGAGATGCAAGATGCAAGTGCATGAATGCAAGGAATGGTAGCATGAGATGTATCATATAAAAGCATTCAAGACGAGCATCGGGTTACACCTCAAGATATAAGCACTTAGAAAGCAAGTCGTTTAATTAATTATTGCACAAACCTATCATGGTAAGTTAGAAGAAAATAACACCAAGCTCTCACCAATGAGGCACTCAAGTTAAGATACTTTAAGCAATCATCTAGCACCAGCTAATCCTAGCCATCACACAATCAAGATCAAACATAAGCAATCAACTTTAAGTATATGCACAAAATCTGGACAGCAACATAGCAGCTATTCAATTTAACCATAACTAGATTTATAAGCCTCCAACAAGGGTGATCCTAGACTTTATAGAAAGATAATGAAATTATCTAAAACTTTGTTATTAACACCAAAAGCTGATTCAACAAATAACAAGGTCAAAATACATCATGAAGCAGAGCTTATACAACTAAGGACAAAAAACTGATAGTAATTTCAGAAATGCATAACTGGAGTTCTAATCATCCAACAAACATGATTCTTAACTTTTTAGAAATCTTATTAAGTTATATATAACTTTATTATTATAATCAATACATGATTTCATATTTAAATATGCCAAACAATACAATCATTCAAATCTGTTTAGAGCACATACAAAAGCTAACAACAAACTTGTAAAATCTATAACTCCTAAACCTGTAGGCCTAAAATCATGAAATTTTAGGACAAGCAAGATAAGGAATTTATATACAACTTTTGTATTCAACATATTCACAGAAAACATAATTTGCATCATGAAGTTATCATCACAACAGAAAATGCACATGCAGCCATTTCAGAATATAACAATTTGATGTTTCCCTTATTTTGCTAACAAAGAGCATACACACATGAGCCATTCAAGAATTTCAACCACAACTAACATACTTAGCAAGAATTTATTGAACAACAATCACTCAAAGCATCACTAAATACAATTACAAGCTTTATCTATAACTATGCTTTTATAAATCCTTTCTCCTAATAAACATATATATAATTTTAGTGATATATGAGAACAACTAGTTAGGGGAAGATATTTTTATGAGTGGTAGATGTTATCAAAACATGGCTACTGCATGAATTTCACATGCTCAGGTTTTATAATTTAATTACTATGAAAAAGACAAATTGCTATTGCAAAAAAACATGTAAAAGCAAGAAAAAATCTAAAGATCATCATTTTCTATAAACACATAGCCATATTATGGTTTTTCCCATCACAATATCACCATGCAAGGGAAAGGAACCATGTTTCACATTTTTGCATGTATAAATTATTTATAAACCATTTAAAACCGTTTATCAAGCATTAATCAAGTTCAATTCATAACTCAGCCATAAATGCACCAAAAATTATGGAATTTTAACCAGAGCTCACACATGCCATAAGTATACTAGCATAAAATGTTTAGGTCATTTAGAGCAGTACAATAGTAGATATGATGATAGCAAGCAAAGGAAGCTAGAATTAACCATTAATCATGATTAAATCAAAACATCATAAAAATATGATAAAAAACATGTTTAATATTTTTCTTAGCCAACACATGCCAAAACAATACTCATAAAGCTCGAATCACATTTTTAGGACATTCCTACCTCGAGATATGCATCTGACAAACTTAAAAAGATTTCTAAAATCACTTTATAAGAATAAATAAAAACATCAGAAACTTTCTACTAACACATATCATATTATGACTCTAATGCATATATCTACTCACAATGATTCCAAAAAGTCTTTATTTTCTATTTTATGATTTTTCTATGATTTACTATGATTTTCAAAGTTTAGCCGATTATATGCATATAAGGAAAAAGAAAAGGAAAAACACTTTTTCACTGGGGTCCCTGTAGATTTCCTTAATTTATCAGCAAAACAACCTTTACTATTCATATGAGTCAGGCATTATGCACTTAACCTCTTGAGAGACTTTCTATTCATGTGCAAACTCCATCTTCTTCTTCTCGATGCCAGAACAGGGGAGGTCAGCTTTCGGTTGACTAAGGTGGCGCTGGCGGCAGGGAAGGGTCAGCCAGGCTTGAACGCACCTAGGCCCTTGCTTGGCCAGCGATAGCCAACATAAGCTTGGCCGTGGTAGTAGGCGGCGATGACTATGATGGAGGAGGGGCCTAAAGGACAAAGGCGGTCGGGCTTGATGTCCACACCATGGACGTAAGGCCGGTGGCTGGCAGCAACAAAAGGAGGGGCTTGCTACAGCAGTGGCTGTAGGTCATAAGGAGGTACGAAGGTAAGGGAGTTGCGGTGTCTTGGAGCTCCACCTCGGTGTTAATGGTGGTCATGCTCTAGCGCACGCACGTGGCACCAAGGGCGAGAGAGAGCATAGAGGGAGTGGAGAGAGTGAGGGAGGGACTGAGATGGGGCTCGGGCAGCTCCAAATCGAGGCGTGGAGAGGGCAGAGGCGTGTGGCATGGAGGAGGATGTGCGACGCTGAGCATGGTGGCCATAGGGCATTGCATCGAGCACGTGGCGTGCAGTGAAGTGGGCAAGGTGGGAGCCAAATTGGGTCGGCTACGGTCGATTTGGACCTTGGGCCCAAAAGTAAAGTTGCAGCCCACCTGATGATCTACAAAACTCATTAAGGGAGCCTGGCCATGGGAGCTCTCCATTAGTGGTTAATTAAGCCCCAAGTTGATAGTGTCAGAGACTAATCAAGGGTTAAGCCTTGCTTTGTTTGAGCTCGAATTACTTGGTCAAAACGTGGTCAAATTTGATCCAACTTCTTCCTACTCCTTCATGGAATTAGCTCCAACTCTTATTTTTGGCTCAACTCAAGTTGCTTAACGAATTTTGGAGAATGCGGGATGCCAATCATCATTGCCACTGAAATTCCAGACTTGGAATATTTTATAAGGCTGAAAATAGCAGCACATTCAATCTTTGAGCCTCTATTTGACTTATTTTCAAGCTGATCTGGCTCTTGGTCCAAAAACAATGTTTGTAGTCGTCAAACTAAACTACAACTTACATTAAAGGATCAAGGTTTGGATCAGCTTGGGTTGCAAGATATAAGGCTCCAAAGTGTGCTACATGAAAATGAAACTGAGGCTCAGTTAACTCCTAGAAACAGTTAGTCTTTGTTGATTTTGAAACTAGATTTGAATGTCCAAACGTGCTCCAAAAGCGATGAGACTTATTTTGTTGTTTCCTTCACAAGGTGTACTTCAACTCATATTGAGGAATCCAGTTAAGTTACCATATGAATTTGGTAGATAAAAATTCACAAACATATCAACTCGCTGCTATCGATCAGGGACTTAGGAAAAATCTTGGAGGGACCAAAATAACACTGTGTCCCAACTTGAGGCCACTATTTGAGCCACTTAGGAGTTGAATCAAGGCTTGGTCCAAAAATGAAGTTTGTTGTATTCCTCTTAAACTTCAACATTTATTTAAGGTCAAACTTCATATCTGGTCGTGATATCATTATTTCATCTTGGTCAAAGAAGCATCACGATAAAGCTTAAATTGTTCTTTTTGATCCATTGAAGCATTTTCTGGACATTAGCTCAACATGAACCCTTTATGACTTTTGTTCATGAGTTGAATAGAATCATTTGGGCAAGGTATAAAGGTTTGGTCAACATCCCATATTCCCATTCACATGATGAAGCAATTCAAGAGGGGTTATAACTTATCATTTCATGTGACTTTTTGATTCCAAGCTTCCTAAAACTTTTCCAAAGTTCACTCTGGATGCATGTTGATGTAATGTACATGAAATAAACATGTTTTAACATTACTCATGCATAATATTAATAAGGGTCCACATGTAAGCAATGGTGTGTTGTCCAAATTTGAGTTGGGCTCATTTTCATAGATTTGACCTCAATACCTTCATTATTACTTCCAGATTATGAACTAGAGATCATAATCATTGCTTGACATATCCTACTTAAGTCTAATTTCGCTGCTTAACTCATGACTAACACCAAGGATGTTATAGTAGATCGTGGACGTGACACTCCCGTTGAGTCCTTTGTAGTCCACTCCTCGATGTAGGTAGCACGTGGGATCTGATTATGAAGGAAGATAAGCTCTGTTCTTACTCTTCCCTAGTAATATCCCTTATATGTAGATATGAAGATGATCTTAGCCATGATTACTAGGTGTAATTGTACTAATCAATGTATGTTTTGACTTATAGTTAAGGATGACTTAGGAATTATTCCTCTAATATTCTACCTAACCATGTTAATGCCATAGAAAGGAGTACTCTGAGTGATTTATCATTATCCTTGATCAATATTTATTATATATATATATATCTAATCCTATGACTTACCCCTATTATGAATAGAATATTGGTTATGGTTTACTACTCCATCAATAGTATATGTTATTAATACATGTCAATGCTAGACCTTCCCTGTGGTAAAAATATAAATAACAATACTTGGAATACTCTTGGGTGAAGTGCTACAATGGTATATTATCTGTGCACTTGCAGATCCTTTTTCATTCATATCTATATATTCTTTCTAGTCGCATAAGATGATGAAGAACTACTTAGTATCATTCTAGTAGTGATGCTAGGCAGCACCAACAAGCATCTCTGGCACCAACAAGCATCTCTGGCACCATCACTAGGGATGACAACCTAGTAAAGTAATGTTAGGAGATGTATGTAATTAATAGGTGGCTATTAAAACAAGTGACAAGTTAAAAAATACCAACAGTGCCCAACGTGTGGGCTTGGTGGGTGATGCCAATTAGTCACTGAACCACCAAGTGAGCGGTCAACATAACGGGGACTAGCTTGGTGGCAACCAAGTGAACCTTAGGATAAAAATCACCATGTTATCCTTGTCTTCCCGTTGGTTTGCATCCTCTTTACACAAGCTTATATTTACATTCATATACATTGTGCTTGTGTAGTTGCTCTTGTAATTAGTTAGCTTGTGTAGCTTGCTAGTTACCTTCTTGCTTGCATAGCATAGAAGTAGCTCTTGCATGACTAATTTGGTTGGAGTAACCTTGTTAGTCACATTGCTTAGTTTGGGTAGCTAAGTATTTTGCACTCTCTAATTTGGCTTGTGTGGCCTTGTTATTGAGCATTGCTAGTAAGCTTAGGTGGCTTTGTGCTTTTGCTTACTAGATTGTGTAAGTGCTCCCCGGTTTGCTTGAAGTACTAGTTGCATAAGTTTGTGTGACCTTGCAAGCTAGAATTGGATAGGTGAGCACTAGCTAACCCGGCACCTTTGTTGCCTCTTTAGGATCTTTATAAGGTGCTTGTGAACTTAGATAGAGGGGTGTAGTCTTGGCTAGACCAATAGTTTTAATTCCACATTTGTTTCAGTTAGCTGGTGCGATTAAGTTTTAGAAAGGCCTATTCACCCCCATCTAGTCCGCCATGTCGACCCTACACGTGGTATCGGAGCTTGGTCTCTCATTTGTGGTCTTCACCGACCCGAGAGGATGGCGTCTAGTGGGCTAGATGATTGTGAGACACATTTTTGATGGCACAAACTTTGCACTTTGGAAAAATCAAATGCTTGACCACTTTCGTGCAAAGGGACCTAAGTTTTGGTGGATTGTCACTAGTGGTATCACTCATATTTTGGACCAAAGAAATCTCACCAAAGCTCAAAGAGTTCTCTTTGAACTTGATGCACATGCTTGTTGTTATTTAATGGATGCTTTGAGCTTTGATTTGATAAGAAAGATAAACTACATGGGAACCGCTCATGAGATATGGGAATCAATCAAGCACACCTTCGGTGATTCCTCCACATGGGATGATGGCAAGTTCAAGAAGGAGGAGCCCAAGGAGGAGGTGCATGAGTGTGTCGAGCATGACCATAATTTGGTGATTGTGGAAGATTGCTCCACCTCATGGTCAAGTGATGGTGATGATGATTCTACCTCAAGTTCGCTAAACAAGATTGATGATGATGCCACAATTGTTGCGCATGAAGATTCTATCTCAAGCACACTTGGTGGTGATCTTGATGATGATGGTTCATGCTCGGGCCATGATTGCGATGCTACTACAAGCTCTCCAACTTCACCACATTGCTTCATGTCACAAGGTGACACCAAGGTATCTAATGCTAATGTGGTTGATCATGTTGATTCATATGATGAGCTTGTTAGTAGACTTGCTAGCATGACCATGTCTTTAGAAAATGAGAAAGCTAAAACATTGAAATTGGAAAATGAAAACTCATTTCTAAAGAACTCAAGTGAAGAACATAAGCACTTACTTAATATTCTTAAATCTTCACATGGTGAACTAAAATTGACTCATGAGAAGCTACTTGCATCTCATGAAGAATTATTAGAACAACATGCTTCTCTCATTAAAGTATTTACAAAGAAACTTAAAAATAATTAGAGCTCATCACATGGGTCAAATGATCAATCACATATTGTTGCTAACTCTTGTGATGTAGGGAAGAAGCATGTATCCACCTCTTGTAATGATTTATTAGAAATGCCATGCTCTTCACTTTTAGATGCTTGTTCTACTTTCTTGTCTTGTGAGATTAACCTTTTGAAGGAGAACAATGAGCTAAAGAATGAAGTGAAGAAATTGAGCAACAAGTTAGAGAGGTGCTACAACACCAAAATCACCTTTGACCACATATTGAACAACAAAAGAAGCTATGGTGATATGAGTGGCATTAGATTCAACAAGAGCATGACCAAGGGGGAGAGAAAAAGAGAAAGAAGGATGAAGAAGTTACTACAAATGAAGCTCTCTCATTCCATGTGCCACAAATGCCATGAAATGGGAAATCTTGAAAAGGTTGCCCCAATCTTGAGAAGCTCAAGTTAAAGAAAGAGGAAGAGAGGCTTAAGCATGTCAAGTGCTTCATGTGCTGCACTTGGGGTCATCTCACCTCAATGTGGCCAACCAAGCAATTGGTGAAGCAAAAAGAAGAGCCTCAACCAAAGCCACAAGTTGAGCAAGAGAAGAAGCCCCAAGTACAAGACAAGATCAACCATGAAGATGGTGTTGGTTTGGGGAAGATGAAGAAGAAGACAAGAAGAGGAGGAAGAGCAAGGCATCCAATGCTTATTCAAGATGCCAAAATGATGAGCAAGAATCAAGATGAGAAGAAGGTGTATGCTCACATTAAGTGCTTCAAGTGTGAAGATATGAGACACTTTGCCTCAAAGTGTCCTACCAAGATTGAGAAGAAGGCTCAAGCAACTCATGAGAGGTAAGACAATGCGAAGCAACACATGAGCAAGGATAAAAAGGCTCAATCAAAGAGAGTTTGCTACTCATGCCAGGAAAGGGGACACATGGCTAATTCATGTCCCCTAGATAATAATTCTAAGCCTATTTCAATTGATTATATATTATACTTAGAAAGGATGGTAATGGTATCTCAATGGTTGCTATTGCAAAACATCCTGCTACTCATACTAAGGCTAAGCCTAAGTATGTTGCTCCTAACTTGAGAGGACCCAAACTTGTTTGGGTACCATCAAAAAGTGGATGATTGATTGTAGGCTCCATCGGTATTGGAGGCTTGATTCAATTGATTTCATATTGATCATCATATGTTGAGTTAAGTTATGAAGCCTAGTGCACATCCAAACCCAATGCCATGATAATTGAGTGAAGTCCAAATGTGCTACAACATACAAGTGCTATAATTCAAGTTGTGGTGATTTATTAGAATTATTTGATGGCTTGCTAATATATGAGTTGAAACTTGCTATTGTATGGTCATAAGCTATAAAGGTATATCTTTGTTGATCTAATTTATTTGGGTGCATATAAGTTGATTGAATTGGATATATATGCGTATGTTGCTTGCTATGAGGTGTTTGAATGGATTTAATGATTAGTAATCAAGTTGATTTGAATGAATAAGTTCATAAGATTACATTTAGTAAGTGGATTGAATGGATATATGTCTTGTGAAAGTATTCAAACAAGTTTATTTCAAGTTTGGTTCAATTTGAAGAAGAATAGCTCATGTGAAGAAATCTGTCCTATATTTGAAAAACTGAGCTAGCTAAGATTAAGTCTGAGTTTGAGTGATCAAATATATTTAGATTGGCTTGAAATTTGGTATGAATGCTCTGGACTTATGGTATTAGTTGCTGTAAAAATTTTATGAGAATTGGATAAGAAATGCTTTGGTTTTGGGGTACATCTTTTCAGCTATAGTGCAGCAGTTTTTAGCATGTAGTAGTGGTAGAAGATTTGAAATCTGTTAGCAATCTAGAAGCCAAATGAAGCTCAAATTTTTACAGCTGCTATATGACTTAGTTAAGCACATATACACCAAATTTAGTAGTATTTGGATCTGTACATTGGGAGTTATGGATTTACCTTTGAAGGGTACATAATCTGCCAGAAAAGTGACAAATGTTGGATTGATCTAGAGTCACTTTGATTGAAAGATCCTCAAGTTAGAAACATGTTTATAAGTGGTTGAGGTACCTAAATTTGGTTTTAAATTGATCTATAAACATGACAAGTAATGAGTACAAGGTCATTTGATTGTGGAGTGTATGTGACACACATTTAGTACTCAAATTGGAAGATCAAGATCAAACTCAAAATGAAGATGAGGTTTAAGTTCTAGTGACAATTGAAAATCATTTGGTAGAAAGAAAAAAACTTAAAGAAGGATTCAAGGTTACTCATCAAATTAAGTCCTTCACTTGGATCAATCAAACAAAGCGATTTTAAGACAGTATCAAGAATGGTTCTTTGGAGAGATATCACTTCTCCCTAGTGTAGGGGCTTGCTGCCTTTTGTAGGTAAACCAAATGTGGTACTTGAAAGACTAACATGAAAGTGGTGATCTAAGGAACACTGTAACGCCCTAAAATTTATATGATTTTAAAATAGGAGAAAATAATCTAATTATGCTTTTTGTGAGCATTTAAATTTAGGAAAATAATAACTTTGTTAAAAATTAAAATCAAATATAAGGTTTACCTATATGTCTATGCATTCATGCTGCTGCATATTATTTTTGAATTGTGTTGATTGAAATCAAACTTCAAATTGATTTGAATCTGTATTTGAAAATTGCTTTGGAAATTGGAAAATAAAATAAAAAGGAAATTTTCCCTCCCCCACTCTCCCTCTCTTTTGGCCCGCTGGCCAAATCATTTCCTCGTTTCCCCGTGGCCCATTTCTTTTTCTCCCCACTTTCCTGCTTTGCAAGCTGCTCTTGCTCTAGCTAAAGGCCCATGCAACCGCCTCCTTCTCCCCTCGCTTGGCCCAGCCATGGCCTAGCAAGCCGTGCCACCCATGCTCCCTCTCCCCTCGCCTGTCGCTGATGACCCGGGCCCACATGTCAGCTGCGCTGTCGTCTCCTACCTTCCGCTCGTATCCGAGCAGGACACCGCTCTGCTGAGTCCACCTTCGCTACGCCCACCTGAAAGGTCCTAATGGCTAGAGGGGGGGGGTTAAATAGCCTATTAAAATTTTCTACAACAACACTAAGACAAATTATTAGTCAATAAGATGGCGAAGCAAATTTTACGTTAGCACTATACTTGGGGTTGCAAGCCACCTACCCAATTCTATTTTCTATGATCTCTCGTATACCACAACAAAGCTATGTCACTAATATACACCTAGGTGGTCAACCTAGTGAGAGTAATACAATTAAATGATACACTATCTAGTCTTAGCTACCATTAGCTCTATCCAAGTGAATGTATAATGAAATACAAGAGAGTTGTAGAGAGGTATAAGGCCGTGGCAAGTGACCAATGAGTGAATACCAATGAATACCAATGAGACAATCAAGACACAATGATTTTTCCTCTGAGGTTCACTTGCTTACCGGCAAGTTAGTCCCTATTGTGGCGATTCACTCACTTAGAGGTTCACGCGCTAATTGGCATCACACGCTAAACCCTCAATAGGGTGCTGCACAACCAACACAAGATGAGGATCACACAAGCCATGAGCAATTTACTAGAGTACCTTTTGGCTCTCCACCGAGGAATGGTCAAGAACCCCTCACAATCACCGTGATCAGAGTCTGAGACAATCACCAACCTCCATTCGACGATCCTTGCTGCTCTAAGCCATCTAGGTGGCAGCAACCACCTAGAGTAACAAACAAATCCCATAGTGAAACACGAACACCAAGTGCCTCTAGATGTAAACACTCAAGCAATGCACTTGGATTCACTCCAAATCTTATAAAGATGATGAATCAATGATGGAGATGAGTTGAAGGGCTTTGGCTAAGCTCACAAGGTTGCTATGTCAATGCAAATGGCTAAGAGAGTGAGCTAGAGCTGGCCACATGCCTTTAAATAGAGCCCCCAATGAAATAGAGCCATTAGGCTATCACTGTAGCCCAACTCGGGGCGACCGGACGCGCTGGTCAGGTTGACCGAAGGCTGAACCCCTATGTCTGGTCGCCTCATGATCACCATGTGTCATTAGCTTCAAATGCTGAGCGCCTGATCTCAACGGCTAGTCTGCTTCGTGCCACATGTTAAGTTGCGACCGGACGCACTGCTCAAAGTGACCGGACGCTCCATCACTGGAGTCCGGTCATTTCTAGTAAGGTTCTAGAGACGGTTTTTATGACCGGACGCATCGGGTGCCTCATGACTGGATCCAGGCCAGCATCTAGTCAACTCAGCCTCTCCCTATTGCTTGCGTCAGCATACGTCACTAGGTGACCGAAAACACCCCCTTGAAAGGTCCTTGTTGGTTTTGGTAATTGAGTGACAACCTAGGTGGACCAATTGTGTTTATGTGAGATACACAGGTGATTAGTCCATAGGTATATGTGTGTGAGCAACATATGCCATGAAGGTGAAAATGGCTCAGAGATGTTGCAAAGCTCACACATGTGATGATGAATGAGCTCATTGCACATGAGACATGACATTGAGCCATGTGATCAAGGTGGAGAAGATCAAGACATGACTTGGCTTGATAGACCGGTTGCAAGCGTGAAGGGCAAGTTGAAGGCTATGGAGCGATGGACCGCGTGGCGGTGAAGCTTGAGCAAGACTTGGCGCCGATGGATGAAGGCAATGGTGAAAAGCAAGTAAAGTCAAGATCGATGAACCAATATGATCATGTGATGATATGAAGTGAATCGTATCATTGTTGATAGTGTTGGTGCATGTGTTGCATCGACAATGGAGGAGATGGAATAGAATGCGCAAGGCAAAGGTATAACCTAGGGTATTTCATTTCACCGGTCATAGGTGTGTAGAGAAGTTGATGACCGGGTTTAGGATAGATGGCCGTACTATCAAGAGGGGCAAACTTGTTTGCATATCGGTCATCTAGTGCCACTTGAGTGATCTAACTTTGTATCGTCACTAGGATCGAGTGGCTTGGCAAGTTGAGTGGCTAATCCTTGGGAAAATGTTTTTGAAAAGCTAACACATATACACATGGTGGTGTTGGCACAATTTACAAAGGAGAGGAAGTTGGAGTTGATGTGGATCAACTCGGTGAAGAAACAAAGGCGAACGGTGGTCACTATGAGTGACTAGACGCTGGACTTAACTAGATCGACACGTTTGGTCAGTGGTAGCAGTGAAAGCATAGGCGTCGGTCTTCGATCGAATGCTGGGCCACTTCATGACCAGATGCTTGGTGGGTGCATTCGGTCCCACTGATGTGGCAGTGTAGAGAAGATGAGAAGGACCGGACGCTGATGCTATGTCCGATTGTGACTGACCGGACGTGTTCGGTTGCAAAACAGAGGCTCAGGGAGCTCTCTGGAAATGACCAAACTCAGGCGTAGCAGCGTCCGGTCATCTCACTATGTTGCATCTAGTCATGACTTGACTGCTAACATGAGATAGTCAACTATTGAGATCCAGTGACTGAGGTTAAATAGAGGCGACGCGTGGCATGCATCCATTGACTGGACGCTGGCTAGGTGCATCCAGTCGATCTGACCGAAGCATCCGGTCACCCTGAGCTGTGCCCAGTGAAGGGGTACAACAGCTCTATTTTCATGAGGGCTATAAATAGGAGGTGGTCTCGGCCATGGCTAGTGCTGAGCACCTTGGGGGACTTTGTGTCCATGCTTGAGAGTTCTTAGGAGCCCTCTAACTCACTCTAGCTTGATAGTGTTCATCTGATTGAGTGATTGATTGATTCTAGTGTGATTGCATCATGAGGTTGCATCGAGTGGTACTAGGTGATTGAGTTGCAAGCTGGCGGTGCTTGTTACTCTTGGAGGTTGCCACCTCCTAGACAGCTTAGTGGTGGTCTCCGTCGAAGCCCATAAGAACCTTGTGCGATGCTTCGGAGAAGTGCTTTGTGATGGACATTATGCTCACCCCACGGGAGCCACGAAGAGCAACTCTAGTTGAGCATGTCATGGACCTATCCTCACTTTGGGGTAGGTTCTTGCGGTGCTTGACATGCGGGCTTAGAGAGTGATGCCAATTAGCCGCCGAACCACCAAGTGAGCGGTCGACACAATAGGGACATATCATGTTGGCAAGCACGTGAACCTCAGGAGAAAATCACCGTGTCAACATTGTTCTTCCCGTTGGTTTGCAATTCCCTTACACAAGCTTATAATTACTTTCATATACATTGTGCTTGTGTAGTTGCTCTTGCAATTAGTTAGCTTGTGTAGCTTACTAGTTACCTTCTTGCTTGTATAGCATAGAAGTAGCTCCCTTGCGTGGCTAATTCGGTTTGTGTAACCTTGTTAGTCACATTACTTAGTTTGTGTAGCTAAGTATTTGCGCTCTCTAATTTGGCATTGGTTGCCTTGTTATTGAGCATTGCTAGTGAGCTTAGGAGCTTTATGCTTTTGCTTACTGGAATTATGTAGGAGCTCCTTGGTGTGCAAAATACTAGTGGCATAGGTTGGCGTGACCTTGCTCCTAGAATTGGATAGGTGAGCTCTAGCTAGCTTGGCACCTTAGTTGCTTAATTAGGATCTATGCAAGGTGCTAGAGAACATAGATAGAGGGGTGTAGTCTTGGCTAGACCGATAGATTTGATTCCAACTTGTTTCGGTTAGCCGGTGCAACTAAATTTTAGAAATGACTATTCACCCCCCTCTAGTCCACCATCTCGATCTTACAAGTGGTATCAGAGCAAGGTCTCTCATTTGTGGTCTTCACTAACCCAAGAGGATAGCGATTTATGGGCTAGATGTTGATTGTCCACACATTTTTTATGGCACACATTTTGCACGGTGCAAAATTAGATGATATGCAATTTTAAGTTTATTTGCCCTCAAATGTGGTGGATGGTAGATGTAGGCCTTTCTCATGTGTTGGATAAAAATAATCTAACTCAAGCACAAAAGAAATGCCTAGATCTAGACACCTAAGCCATTGACATCATGTATAGATCTTTGGATGATAGCATATTTGGAGAGATCATTGATATGAAGACCACCCATGAGATTTAGAGTTACCTCAATGAGAAGTATGGAACGGTCTTCGATGATGATGATGAGCCCAAGAAGGAGGCACATGAGTGTGTTGAGCATGACCATAATTTGGTGATTGTGGAAGATTGCTCCACCTCATGGTCAAGTGATGATGATGATGATGATCATACCACAAGATCACTTGACAAGATTGATGATGATGCTACAAATGATGCCAATGATGATGCTACTCCATGCACACTTGATGGTGATAATGATGGATCATGCTTGGGCTATGAGAGTGATGTTTCTTCAAGCTCTCCAACTACATCACATTGCTTCATGTCACAAGGTGGCATTAAGGTATCTAATGCAAATGTGATTGATCTTGATTCATATGAGGAGCTTCTAGATAGATATGGTTGCATGATCAAAGCTTTAGAAAAAGAGATGGCTAAAACAGAGAAATTTAAAATAAAAACTCTTTTCTAAAGAACACATGTGAACAACAAAAGCATCTACTTTATGTTACTACTTGTTCACATGAAAAGCTAAAATTGGCTTATGAGGAACTTAGTGTTGCTCATGATAAAAAAACTAAAACTAGTGAGAGCTCATCACATGGGTCAATTGATCAATCACATATTGTTGGTAACCCTTGTTATGAAGGCAAGAAGCATGTATCCACCTCTTATGATGATTTATTAGATATGCCATGCTCTTCACATATAGATGATTGTTCTACTTCTCTACTTCTATGTATTGTGAGACTAACCTTTTGAAGGAGAACAATGAGCTCAAAAATGAAGTGAAGAATTTGAGCAACAAGTTAGAGAGGTGCTACAACTCAAAAGTCACCTTTGAGCACATATTAAAGACTCAAAGAAACTATAGTGACAAATATGGCCTTGGCTTCAAGAAGAAGATGACAAAGGGTGAAAGAAAGAGAGAAAAAAGATGAAAAGCTACAACAAAGAAAGCTCTCTCATACCATGTGCTACTGGTGTCATGAAGTGGGACACCTTACAAATGGTTGCCTTAACATTGAGAAGCTAAAGAAGATAAAGAAAGAAGAGAGACTAAAGCATGTCAAATGCTTCAAGTGCCGCACTTGGGGTCACCTTACCTCAATGTGCCCAACCAAGCGATTGGTGAAGCAACAAAAGGATCCTCAACCAAAGCCACAAGCTGAGCAAGAGAAGACACCCCAAGAGCAAATCAAAATCAACCATGAAGATGGTGGTGACTTGCTGAAGAAGAAGAAAACAAGAAGGAGTGGAAAGACAAGGCATCCATTGCTAATCCAAGATACCAAGATGATGACCAAGAATGAAGATGAGAAGAAAGCCTATGCTTACATCAAGTGCTTCAAGTGTGGAGACACGGGACACTTTGCCTCGAGGTGTCCTACCAAGCTTGAGAAGGAGGCTCAAACAACTCATGGGAGGCAAGGCAATGAAGAGCACCACATGAGCAAGGAAGAAAAGTCTCAATCAAAAAGAAAGTGCTACTCATGTTGGGAAAGGGGACACATGGCACATTGATGTCCCCTAGGTAACACTCCTAAGCCTATTTCAATTGATGATGATTCTATGCTTAGGAAGGATGGTAATGGTACCTCTATGGTTGCTATTGCAAAACATCCCACAACTCATGCTAAGGCTATACCTAAGTATGTTGCTCCTAACTTGAGAGGATCTAAACTAGTTTGGCTACCATCAAAAAGTAGATGATTGATTGTAGGTACCATAAGCATTGGAGACTTGATTTAATTGATTTTATATTGATCATCATATGTTGAATCAAGTTATGAAGCCTAGTGCACATCCAAACCTAATGCCATGATAATTGAGTGAAGTCCAAATATGCTACAACATATAAGTGCTATAATTTAAGTTGTTGGTGATTCAATTGGATATATTTGATGGCCTGCAAATAATTGAGTTGAAGCTTGCTAGTTGGATGATCATGAGCTAACCAAGGTATATCTCTTGTTGATCATTTTATTTGGGTGCATATGAGTTAATTAAATTGGATAAATAAGCAATGTTGCTTGCTATAAGATGATTGAATGGATTTATATCTTATGAAAGTATTCAAACAAGTTTGATTCACATTTTCAAACAAGTTTGATTCACATTTAATGAAATATAGCTCAAGTGATTGAAATCTATCCTATATTGCAAAATCTAAGTGAACTGTGATCTTAGCCATGTTTGAGAGATCAAAACTTATTGGATTGGCATAAAAATTTGTGTACATGCTCTAGACTTATGGTATAAGATGTTGTACAAATTTTATGAGAATTGTATAAGAGATGCTTCAGTTTTGGAGTAGATCTTGTCAGCTATAGTGCAGCAGTTTTCAGCATATAGCAGTGGTGGAAGAATTAAAATCTAGTAGCAATCTAGAAGTCAAATGAATCTCAATTTTTTACAGCTGCTAGATAACTTAGTAAAGCACATATCCACAAAATTTCGTAGTATTTGGATTTGTATCTTGGGAGGTATGAATTTTTCTTTGAAGAGTACAGATTCTGCCAGAAAAGTGACAAATATTGGATTTATTTGGAGTCACTTTGATTGAGAGGTCCTCAAGTTGGAATCATGTTTATAAGTGATTGAGGCACCTAAGTTTGGTTTTAAGATGATCTAGAAGTATGACAAGCAAAGAGTACAAGGCAATTTGATTGTGGAGTGTACTTTGCATATATTTGGTACTCAAATTGGAAAATCAAGATCAAACTCAAGATGAAGATGAAGTTTAAGTTCTAGTGACTATTAGAAATCATTTGGTAGAAAGAAAAGGATTTAAACAAGTAGAATGAAAAAGACTTAAAGAAGAAATCAAGGTTACTCATCAAGTTAAGTCCATCACTTGGATCAATCAATCAAGATATTTCAAGTGAGTATCAAGGATGGTTCTTTGGAGAGAGGTCACTTCTCCCTAGTGTAGGGGCTTGCCGCCTATGTGTAGATAAATCAAGTATGGTACTTGGAAGGCTAACATGGAAGTGGTGATCCGAGGGACATTTGAGATGCTTAGTTGAAGAAATCAAAAGGGTTGATCAAGAAAAGCAAGCAACACCCAAAAGAGAGCTAGTCATGATATTTCAAGTGGTACACTCACATTGATGCTCTCATGCAAGCATTGATCAAAAGATGAAGCAAGCCAACCACAATAAGAAAGTGCACTTGATCATAAGTGGTATTCATCTCATATGGGTGAAGAATGGAATTCAAAATGATATCTATTGGTCTTCACCAAGCTTATAATTGGACTTCACATTGCTATTGGAGTAATGAATTGGAATCTATGTGACTATCCTCTACTCCAACATAGCAAAGGTATTATTGTAATGTGCATGATTATTTCATCCCTTACTAGTATGCGATTAGTGCATATAGTACATGCTTCATAGGATCATGCATAACAAATAAAATATTTAAATTTATAGCCTACCACTATTGCTTGAACGATTAGTTGATCTAGTGGTTAGTATATGAATTTGTTCATGAGCTAGTGAACCCAAGTACTTGATTTAAATTGGATTGCTAACAAGTGACAAGTATAACATTGGTAAGATAACCCTTGTAAGAGGTGTGAAGAAGCTTGTCATTGGTTCAAACTGGACTTGGAAGCTTAGGCAAATCAATTTAGTTCAAGTCAACCATAGAAGCTCATGATAGTGACAAGAGTACAAGCACAAGACAACAATGCAAATGGATATCTAGTTTGTTCGTTTCAAGTGGTATCTAGACTTAAGTATTTCATAAAAAATTCACAAGTGATGTCTAGATCAACTCACAAGTGATATCCTATATGTGGTACTCATAAAGATAGCAAATGTCCAAGAAATGGTCAAAATTGAATAAATCGAACAAGTGGTTCCATACTAGAAAATTCTTTCAAGTGGTATCACATCTACACGTGGTATCAATCATGCAAGATGATGGTTCCACAAGTGATCCTCAACTTTAAGAGATCATCAAATGAAGAATGCATCCCTCACTTCCAAGAGTTCAAGTTTAGCAAATAGATGACCCATGATATGACATAGGGGGAGGTGTACCACAAATTGGTATCAAGATCAAAGATCCTATGTGTGGTATCTCAAGAAGCCCTACAAGTGATTATCTAGAAGTGGTATCTACAAGTGATGTCCATAAAAATGCAAGATTCAAGTGTCAACCATCTACCCCAATGCAACATTTTGCATCAATGAGAAGCACATCTTTTATGGAAATTGATGACAAAGGGGGAGAGATTGTACAAAGATATGAAAGTTTTGCTTTAGGAGAGATTGAGAAGATATGAAAGCTTTGGGAGAAATTGAGAAGATATGAAAGCTTTGGGAGAAATTGAGAAGATATGAAAGCTTTGGGAGAAATTGAGATAAAGAAGTAGAGGTTGGACATGGACATGGACAAAGAGGGAGCAACATTGAAGGATGTGAAAGGATCAAAATTCCTAGACAAGAAAAGCACACAAGTAGGGGGAGCAAGCTCATGAACTTTGGTTGATTGCATTTGATATGTGCATATTCATGTGCTTGCTTGCATTGCATAAGCTTTTAAATTCAATATGCATGCTTGTGTGGTGTATGCTAGTTGTAGATTTTGAATGATGATTTGATAACTAGCATACATAGGATGGTAGCTAGACTCATATTTTTACACATGGTACTAGAACCTTGCTTATAATGTTGATCTCATAGGGTTTCTAGTATTGTTGTTGTCAAGCTACTCATGATGCTAAGGATGGTGTTAAAAGTGCAACTCTAATTGGTATCACACTTCAAAGGTTATTCAATACACCTTAGCATCACTTAGTAGTAATAACACTCCCACAAATTTCATATTTATGCATGTGTGCAAACTTGAAACCAAATCATTTGAGCACACATGTAGGGGGAGCTATCACTACCAAGTCGGGTTTTATGATGCTTATCTAAATCTTAACATAGAGCTTAAATGTTGGATAAGTGGCATAAAATCTAAATCAAGTTGGCAATTTACACTTGTGTGAAGTGCTAGCTTGAAATGAGCTTAATTTCCATATCTTTGTAGAGTTGTCATCAATTACCAAAAGGGGGAGATTGAAAGGTCCTTGTTGGTTTTGGTAATTGAGTGACAACCTAGGTGGACTAATTGTGTTTATGTGAGATACATAGGTGATTAGTCCATAAGTACATGTGTGTGAGTAAATATGCCATGAAGGTGAAAATAACTTGGAGATGTTGCAAAGCTCACACATGCGATGATGAAGGAGGTCATTGCACATGAGACATGACATTGAGTCATGTGATCAAGGTGGAGAAGATCAAGACATGACTTGGCTTGATGGACCGGTTGCAAGAGAGAAGGGCAAGTTGAAGGCTATGGAGCGAAGGACCGCATGGAGGTGAAGCCTAAGCAAGACTTGGCGTCGATGGACGAAGGCAATGGTGAAAAGCGAGTAAAGTCAAGATAGATGAACCAATTTGATCATGTGATGATATGAAGTGGATCATATCATTGTTGATAGTGTTGGTGCATGTGTTGCATCGACAATGGAGGAGATGGAATGGAATGCGCAAGGCAAAGGTATAACCTAGGGCATTTCATTTCACCAGTCATAGGTGTGTAGAGAAGTTGATGACCAGGTTTTGGATAGATGGCCGTACTATCAAGAGAGGCAAACTTGTTTGCATACCAGTCATTTAGTGCCACTTAAGTGATCTAACTTTGCATCGTTGCTAGGATCGAGTGGCGTGGCAAGTTGAGTGGCTAATCCTTTGGAAAATGTTTGTGAAAAGTTAACACATATACACATGGTGGTGTATACTTGATTGTGTTGGCACAATTTACAAAGGAGAGGAAGTTGGAGTTGATGTGGATCAACTCGGTGAAGAAATAGAGGTGAACAGTGGTCACTATGAGTGACCGGATGCTGGCCTTAACTAGATCGACGTGTCCGGTCAGTGGCAATAGTGAAAGCATAGGTGTTGGTCTTCGACCAGATGCATGGTGGGTGTGTTCGATCCTGCTAATGTGGTAGTGCAAAGAAGAGGAGAAGGACCGGACGCTGATGCTGCATCCGATCGTGACAGACCAGACATGTTTGGTCACAAAACAGAGGCTTGGAGAGCTCTCTAGAAACAACCAAACTCAGGCATAGCAGCGTCTGGTCATCTCATTGTGCTGTGTCCGATCGTGACTTGACTACTAACACGAGATAGCTGACCATTGAGATCCAGTGACTGAGGTTAAATAGAGGCGACATGTGGCATGCATCCGTTGATTGGACGCTAGCTAGGTGCGTCCGGTCGATCTGACCGGAGCGTCCGATCACCCCGAGATGTGCCCAGTGAAGGGGTACAACGACTCTATTTTCATGAGGGCTATAAATAGGAGGTGGTCTCAGCCATGGCTAGTGCTGAGCACCTTGGGAGACTTTGTGTCCGTGCTTGAGAGTGCTTAGGAGCCCTCTAACTCACTCTAGCTTGATAGTGTTCATCCGATTGAGTGAGTGATCGATTCTAGTGCGATTGCATCATGAGGTTGCATCAAGTGGCACTAGGTGATCGAGTTGCAAGCCAACAATGCTTGTTACTCTTGGAGGTTGCCACCTCCTAGATGGCTTGGTGGTGGTCTCCGTCAAAGCCCGCAAGAAGCTTGTGTGGTGCTCCGAAGAACAACTTTGTGAGGGGCATTGTGCTCGCCCTGTGGAAGCCACGAAGAGCAACTCTAGTTGAGAATATCATTGAGCTACCCTCACTTTTGGGGTAGATTCTTGCGGTGCCTGACGTGCGGGCTTGGTGAGTGATGCCAATTAGCCTCCGAACCACCAAGTGAGTGGTCGACATAACGGGGACGTATCGTGTTGGCAAGCACGTGAACCTCAGGAGAAAATCACCATGTCAACATTGTTCTTCCTGTTGGTTTGCAATCCTATTACACAAGCTTGTAATTACTTTCATATACATTATGCTTGTGTAGTTGCTCTTGCAATTAGTTAGCTTGTGTAGCTTACTAGTTACATTCTTGCTTGTGTAGCATAGAAGTAGCTCCCTTGCGTGGCTAATTCGGTTTGTGTAACCTTGTTAGTCACATTGCTTAGTTTGTGTAGCTAAGTATTTGTGCTCTCTAATTTGGCATTGGTAGCCTTGTTATTGAGCATTGCTAGTGAGCTTAGGAGCTTTATGCTTTTGCTTACTAGAATTGTGTAGGAGCTCCTTGGTGTGCAAAATACTAGTGGCATAGGTTGGCGTGACCTTGCTCCTAGAATTGGATAGGTGAGCTCTAGCTAGCTTGGCACCTTAGTTGCTTAATTAGGATCTTTGCAAGGTGCTAGAGAACATAGATAGAGGGGTGTAGTCTTGGCTAGACCGATAGATTTGATTCCACACTTGTTTTGGTTAGCCGGTGCAATTAAGTTTTAGAAAGGACTATTCACCCTCCTCTAGTCCGCCATCTTGACCTTACACCCCTGCGCGTCTGGTCCCTCTTTCTCTTCAACGTCTGATCAAGGGACTGAGGGCGGCCTTCACTGCGCGCCACTGACTGGACACAGGGTTAGAGTCCGGTCAATATGAAATAACTCCTTTTGACCCGTAACTTCACCACCCTTGATCAAATGTGCCAACCATCAAGTGTATCACCTTGTGCAAATGTGTTAGCATATTTTCACAAATGTTTTCAAGGGTGTTAGCACTCCACTAGATCCTAAGTGCATATGCAATGAGTTAGAGCATCTAGTGGCACTTTGATAACCGTATTTTGATACGAGTTTCACCCCTCTTAATAGTATGGCTATCGATCCTAAATGTGATCACACTCTCTAAGTGTCTCAATCACTAAACCGAAAAGCTCCTATCAATTTCATCTTTGCCTTGAGCCTTTTGTTTTTCCTTGTTCTTTTCCAAGTCCAAGCATTTGATCATCACCACGCCATCACCATCATCAAGTCATGATCTTCATTTGCTTCACCACTTGGAGTAGTGCTACCTATCTCATAATCACTTTGATAAAGTAGGTTAGCATATAGGGTTTCATCAATTTACTAAAACTAAACTAGGGCTTTCAATCTCCACCTTTTTGGTAATTGATGACAACCCTTTCATAAAGATATGAGTTGAAATTTATTTGAATCCATGTTGCTTGCCCAAGCATATTTACCGTGTGTAAAAGGATATGGACAAGTTTTATGAATCCCAAATGATAGCAATTGCTCCCCCTACATATGTGCTAAGAGTTTGGATTGTAGCTTGCACATATGCTTAGATAGGAAATATAGGAGACAATGTCTACCAAATGATTTTAAGGTATACAAGATGGACCTTTGAAGCATGATACCAATCAGAGTACACCAATATACCATCCTTAGCACCATGAGTAACTAGACATACACAAAGACTAGAATACCCCATGAGATCAACATTAGAAGCAAGGGTTTAGTTTTCATAATATGAGCATGAGTCTAGTTACTTAACCTATGCATGCTAATTTTTCATTTCATCATTCAAACCTACAACTAGCATACACCACACAAGCATGGATATTGAAATTTAAAACTTGTGCCATGCAAGCAAATATATGAAATGCACATTCAAGTGCATCCACCAAGTTTATGAGCTTGTTCCCCCTACTTGTGTGCTCAAAATTTAATTGATCCCTTTCTTTGTCATATCTCTCCCCCTATGTCAATTTTCACTATTTCTTCCCTTTTTATTTCTCCCCCTTTTTATCTCTCCCTCTATCACTTATATCTTTGTTTTTCTCCCCCTTTGTCATCAATGACCACAAAGGCTTAAATTTCAGATAGGTTGAGATTATCAATATCAATCAATGGGGTGAGGATTATTTTCCCAAATTTGGTCTAATCTAGATCATTTGCCAAAGATATTTAACTTGGTTTGATCCAAGGACAAGCTTCTTCACATCTTCAAATAAGGGTTATCTTGTACCATGTTGAGTTAAACACTTATAGCTCATTTTCTAGATCAAACACTAGGTTTACAAGCCCACAAACATGTCATATGCTACCACTAGACCAAATTAAGCATAGAAGCAATAGTGGTACCATACAATTATCAAATTCATTTGGTTTTCATGAATGAGCCTATTAAATGTTAAAGATGTCTAGATGCACTAAACATGTCCTTAGCAAGGATGTATGCCATGCCAATCAACTTTTACCTTGGATTGCTCAAAGGAGAGGCATGTCATATAAGTGGGGGGGGGTGCATCAACACATATTTGAGAAATCCAATATGTTCAACTCATTTCTTAGCTTGCAAAACCTTTTCTCATCCAATGGCTTGGTGAGTATATTGGCAAGTTGATCTTCAGTGCCTACACTCTCAATACTAATGTCCCCTTTTTGTTGGTTATCTCTTATGAAATGGTGGCAGACATCAATGTGCTTTGTTCTTGTATGTTGAACCAGATTGTTGGTTAACTTGATTGCACTCTCATTGTCATATAGCAATGGCACTTTCTTAAACATGATTAAAAAATCATTCATGGTGGCCTTCATCCAAAGTATTTGTGCATAACAACTACCGACGGATATGTATTCGGCTTTGGTGGTTGATAATGCAACACTATTTTGCTTCTTTATTGACCATAAAACAAGTGATCTTCCCAACAATTGACATGTGCCCGAGGTGCTCTTCCTTTCAATCTTGCATCCCGCATAATCTAAGTCGGAGTAACCAACTAGCTCAAACTTTGCTCCTTTGGGATACCACAAACCAACATTTTGTGTATGCTTCAAGTACCTCAATATTCTCTTTGTAGCCTTCAAATTACTTTCTCTTGGTGAGACTTGAAATCTTGTACACATGCATACACTAAACATGACATCTAGCCTTGATACAGTCACATAGAGTAGGCTTCCAATCATAGATCGATACAATTTTTGATCCACCATATTGCCACTTGCATCACTATCCAAGTTGCCATTTGTTCCCATTGGTGTACTAATGGCTTTGCTATCACTCATGCTAAACTTCTTGATCATGTCCTTGATATACTTGCCTTGACTCACAAATGTACCATTCTTCAATTGCTTGATTTGAAGACCAAGGAAGTAACTTAACTCTTCAATCATGGACATCTCAAACTCATTAGCCATCATTTTTCTAAATTCTTCACAAAAGTCTTGATTGGTTGATCCAAATATGATGTCATCAACATAGATTTGCAACACAAATAAGTCTTCTCTAATCTTCTTGATGAAAAGAGTGGTATCAACCTTACCCATCATGAATCCTTTAGAGAGTAGGAAGTCCCTCAATCTCTCATACTATGCCCTAGGTGCTTGCTTCAAGCCATACAATGCCTTCTTCAACTTGTACACATGGTCGAGTTTCTCATCATCTTCAAAACCAGGAGGTTGCTCAACATATACTTCTTCATTTATGTAACCATTGAGAAATGCACTCTTGATATCCATTTGATAGAGTTTGATATTGTGGGCACAAGCATAGGCTAACAAGATTTTAATTACTTCCAATCTAGCAACCGGGGCATATGTTTCTCCAAAGTCAAGACCTTCAATTTGTGTATAGCCTTGTGCTACCAATCTTGTTTTGTTCCTTACTATTATCCCATCTTGATCTTGCTTGTTTCTAAAAACCCATTTGATTCCAATTATATTGTGTTCCTTTGGTCTTTCTACTAATTCCCATACTTGATTTCTTGTAAAGTTATTAAATTCTTCATGCATAGCATTCACCCAATCAACATCTATCAATGAAATATGGTCGGTAGTCTACCTAGGGGTATGCCCAAGGTAGTAGATTGTCGGCAGACAGATGCGCAAGCCACAAACAAGACGGTGACGCAAGACAGACACGAGGTTTTATCCAGGTTCGGCCGCCAAGAAGGCATAATACCTATGTCCTGCGTCTGATTGTATTGCTGTATGTCAATGAGAGATGTTTTTAGAGGGGTCCCCTGCCCAGCTTATATAGTCCGAGGGGCAGGGTTACAGATCTAGAAACTAATCCTAGCCAGTTACAATTGCCATAGGTGGCTGGATAAGGATTCCTATTCTAACCGACTAGGACCTTGCTTGATCTCCAAATCTGTCTTGACTCCTTGCGCGGGACTCCGAATAGGTTGGCCAGGCCACGCGTCATCTTCCAGTGGACCAGACCCCCTGATTCGGGCTGGCCCAAGCCTAGCCGTAAGGGTATAGGGGTTAATACCCCCACAGCTAGTCCCCGAGCACCATGTATTATGCTGCGACACGCCGTTGGATCTCCTTCGACTTAATGCGATCCGTCTTCATGTCATCTTCAACTGATTGAAACATTGACCAATCAAATGCGCTAGGATTCTGATCAGAACTGAGAGCAGTAGACCACGATTATAGCCAAAGATTCTGGTTGTCCGAAGAATGCATCGTGCTCTTAAAGAAAAAAGAAAAATATTTCTTTCCTTATCAAGTGTGCCCACTTGTATTTCTGATAAGAAATGTAAGTGACCCTTGGACAGTAGTAATCTTGACCATCAGAGGCGTAGGGGTCAAAAAACAAACACATTCACCGCAAGGTGAAGTGTGCCCACTTAGTCCCCGAGCCTGGTAGTAGGTGACGTAGGCACATGGTGCCAGGGTCTAAAAAGAATTCCCAGTTAAGTTGAGAATCCAATCATCGTACAATCAATACGAAATGCACCGGTAGGTGCATTGTACCGATGTAGTCCCTGAGCTTGCTGGAAGGCGAGGTATGAGCCTTGTAGCAAGGTCTAAGTAAATGTCTCTCAACTATATGCGAGTACAAATCACATGTAGCCGAGGAGAGCAGTCTTCGAGCAGTGGTCGGGACAGTTCCTGAGCATGATAGTAATCCTGACAATCAATCAAACTTATGGGTCGTTGAAATAAACACATTCACCGCAAGGTGAAGTGTGCCCACTTAGTCCCCGAGCTTGCTGGAAGGCGAGGTATGAGCCTTGCAGCAAGGTCTAAGTAAATGTCTCTCAACTGTATGCGAGTACAAATCACATGTAGCCAAGGAGAGCGGTCTTTGAGCAGTGGTTGGGACAATTCTCGGGACAGTCCCCGAGCATGGTAGTGGTCTGAGAAGTCCCCAAGCATGGTAGTGGTCAGAGCAGTCCCCGAGCATGGTAGTGGTCAGAGTAGTCCCCGAGCACAACAGTGGTCGGAGCAGTCCCTGAGCACGATAGTGGTCTAGACCATCCCTGAGCACGAGACATGCAGCGAAGAAACGAATATCACTTGTACTATTATTTGGTGTATTTATTTATCTTCTTACTCTATCAAGTCCAATCTGACACGTCTGGTCAAAAAAGCAGACGGGTATAGCACGTCATACTGCCTTCTTGTCCTTTCGAGCAAACAGTCGCTTGGCACCTGTAAGGAGGTGCGTCAGTACGGGCCCTCTGACACTAGCAACGAAGAGGCGCGTACACTAGTAATGAAGGGGCGCATATATTGGCGTAGATCTCGAGGTTGTGAAAACAACTATCTGCGGCACATGTGCATGTCTCCCAAGAATCTTGGGTAGACAATATGGCATCACTCTTGGTTATTTATAATATAGAACTGGTAAGTTACTTTTTATCGATCCCCATTACCATTCACCGCCACAGCCTTCTTCCTCTTGCCAAACCTAATACCTCCGAGATAATCACCAATCACCCCTCCACCATATCCACCTCCATCAGTAAGGGTGGATTCATGGCGAAGAGTGATGCCTAGAAGAAAGCCAGAGTCATGGCGAAGGAGTGGTGGAAGTCAAGAAGCAACGAGCAGACCATCGAAGACCTTGTCATGATGGGAGTACTCCACAACAAGGCACTCATAGGATGGCGCGCGCCGGAAGGAGAAGGGTACCCCGATCCACAACCAGGTGAGATTGTGGTTTTCGAAGATTTCTTCAAGCGGGGTTTTGGGGTTCTAGTGCACCCTTTCCTTTAGGGGCTCTGTTTGCATTATGAGATTAGGATTTGCAATCTACATCCCAACTCGATTCTTCTTGTCTCCACCTTCATCCATCTTTGCGAAGCATATGGTGGCTTCCAGCCCCATTTCGACTTCTTTCGCCATCTTTTCTATCTGTAGAAGAAAGGAAGCGGTGGCTCAAAGATAGCCGGAGGTGTGTACCTCAATCTACGCGATGGGATGAAGGCCCAGTACTTGCACTGCCTTTGGAACACATCGCTGGATGACTAGTACAAGAAGTGGTTCTACATCCACAAAGAGCCAAACACGATCACACTGTGCAACATGGGGATCATTTTGGAGAAGAAGAATAGCTGGTCAGAGAAGCCCGAGCACTTGGAACAGATCGCAGAACTACTTGGGATGATCCCGTGGGAGAAACTAGATGGTCCAAGCGTGGTCGGGAACTTCATTAGCCGAAGGATCCAGCCCTGTTAGAGGAGGGTACATCCCGGCTATGAGTACCAAGGTAGCATAGACCCAACGAGAACCAGGCAAGAGGCGCTTGACAAGATAGAAGTCAAAGTCAGGATTAGAGAGCTATTCAACTTAGCTAATCCAAATTATGTCAGGTTGAGCGACATCGAGCATGCTTTCAAGCTGGCCCGACCTCCCCCAAAGGTAAATTATGCTGCCTTGTACCCGTACTGTAATGTTGTAACAGAAACTTACTGTGTTATTGCCTTTATGTTTCCTAGATTAATGGTCATGACAAAGCAGCAGTGTTCGTGTCTCCACCCCTAGTGTGGATTGGCCACAAGTTGCCGGCCCAACCACCCAGACCAGCATCGGGATCAAAGGCATCGACTGGGCCATGCTCGGAGTTGGGGAGGAGACAGCGACCAGAGCTGCTGGGAAACGGCCGGCGGCCAGCAAGCGTTGTCAAGCAATCTTTACATTGATGGACAATGAAACAGAGGATGCAGACATCTTTTGACTCATCCCTCAAAAGAGGAGGAAGCAACTGGAGTCGATGGAGCAAGGCGGCTCCTCTATGCCAAATAAACCCGCATCGCCGACCACTGCAGTGCAAGGGACAAGTGGCAAAGGGGTCGAGCATCAAGCCCTGGCACCGATGCTGGTCATAGAGGGAGACCAGGCGGCACCCTTAGAGCATGTGGGGTAGGCACGGCTGAGGAGACGCGCCTTCGCCACATCATTCCGCGCTTCCAAGCTATAAGTATTCATAACCTTGATGTAAGCTTACAATTTATATTGAAAACTGTTGTCGTCTGAACTTATCTCGGATATATTAGGTCAGCATCCACCAAAAATCCCGACCAACTAGCCGGGTGTGGCATGGCTCCACCAGCAATGTCAGAGAGAACTACCCAGTAGCCGGCTATGGAGGAACCTATGGCAGAAAGTCTGCTAGAGCCTCAGCAGACGAGCGGCCAGACAACAGCCCCCGAGCAGGTGGTCGAGGGGAGAGCTAAGCCAAGTACAGGTGCTCCGAGCACTAACCCTGCTGAGGGGGACACGTCGATGCCAAGGGTAATAGACCATACCGAGGAGCAGCAGCCGAAGGTGGCACAGAGCACATTTGCCGATGCTACAGCCCGTGGGAAGGCCATAGTGATTGCAGAGGCTGCAAACTCCGGACCAGCGCCGCTACCCAAACAAGAGACTGAAGAGGATGAAGTAGAGGAGGTCCTAGGCCATCCCTAGGACAAGCGACAACATGTATATGTGTCGCGCTGGCGGAACAACCAATGGGTTATGCATGAGGAAATCCCAGAGGTCAAAGAGACCATGAAAGTTGAGCGAGCGGCAAAACGTCTGGTGACGAAAGTCCAGGTATGTTTTGCTTGACCACTTGATCTTGCTACCCAATCAAACTGTCTGACTTAACTTTTTTTACATGCAGGACTTAATGAAGACCGCTAGGTACCGAAAGAAGTGCTTCGACCAGATTGAGGGGATCGCAGCAAGCAATAAAGAACTGGCGGTCGAGGTGGAACGCTTGCGCCACCAACTTGAAGCCGCCAACCAAGAGAGGATAGAGCAAGAGGCACAGAACCAGAACCTGGTTGTCTAGCTCAGCAACAAAGAGTAGGAAAAAACAAGTAAGTTGTCACTTTATCACAACAAGTGCATGACATGTGTTGTTGCATTGTTGGTAGTAACAGCTGTAGCACAGGCTTAGAAGCCGAAGTAGTCCGTCTCTAAGAGGAGAATAGCTGTGTGGCCATAGAGTGTGGTCGCCTGAAGGAAAACAACAAGAAACTGGCGCATGACCAGTCGCAACTCTGGGACC
Source organism: Miscanthus floridulus (assembly GCF_019320115.1). Taxonomy (NCBI): domain Eukaryota; kingdom Viridiplantae; phylum Streptophyta; class Magnoliopsida; order Poales; family Poaceae; genus Miscanthus; species Miscanthus floridulus. The sequence goes on along the minus strand of NC_089580.1, from coordinate 127,104,781 downwards.
GCAAAACCAAGATGAAGGAGGAACTGAAAAGTAAGTGTTCTAGACCACCTTGCTCACTCTGTTGCCTGCCTTATCTTGTCGTGGCATGACATTTTGATGTATTGTGTGGTTTGCAGTTTTAAAAGTCAATGCCAAGAAGCATCTGGAAGCCGTGATGAAAGATCGTGACGGCTGGAAGGCGCGATGCCTAGAGATCACCGAGGATCAGGACACATGGAAGAACCGGTGCTAGGAGGTGGCAACTAGCATCTTGCCCGTCCTCGACCTTATCGACCCAGCACTTACAGAGGAAGTGCCAAGGACACCGCAGCTCGGACTGGTCGAGAGATGCCGAAAGGCATGGGGATGGTTCTAAGAGTTTGTGAAGGAGGCGGGTGAGTACATAGGTGCACATGTGCTAAGCATGGTGTGTGCCCACTACCCCCTGATCGATCTCAAGCGCCTAGAGGCTAGGTACCCGAAGGAGGTAGATCTAGACAAGGCCGAGGAGCTTCGGATGACCTAGCTGGACCTATCTTCAAAGATAATTGGTGACATTAACCTGTGTGGAGGTGGGACAACACCTATATAGGGTACGCCATCAACAAGTCAGCTAGAAAGGCCATCAATTGCGAGCCAACCGGCGAAGCCTACGGTCTCGACCAGCCAGGCATCGGTGGGGCCATCCTCTTTAGCTCGACCAGTACAAGAGTCCCCGAGACTCAAGCAGGATGTCAGAAGCAGCGAGCAACGGGTGCCGCATGCCCCGACCAGCCAACAGGATAGGCTAGAGCTGTAGAAGAAGGACATAGTTGTGTTATTGTAAACTTGGGCCTCTTCAGGCAAGCTTGTAATAACGTAACTGTATATCATCATAAGCTTGTTTGTTTTGTATAAAATGTATTTAAGCTTGCAACTCATGTTGGCGTAACTAAGTGAGAAAATGTTAGCGTTCTGTTTAGTTGTACCAGTTTACTCGACATGTCATCCTAAAAAGTTTGTATGGCCCTGATTTGCCATGTGGTCAGAGTGTGAGGTGCGTGACCTGTGCACACATAGACGTAGACAAGTCAAACCAGGGGGGACCTGCCGATCACCCATAGCGTAGAGAGTGGATCCCATGCACGTGTTGGGAGGAACCGGAGATAGGACCTGCTCTGAAAACCCAGGAAGGAATGGTGGTCGGCTTTGACTGGCTAAGTTAGAATAACCATAAAATTCGAAGTGACACATCAGAGTGGTCAGAGAAATCATAATAGCTTTATTGAATGAAATCAAAAGTACAAGAGGAGTACATATCTTAGTAGTTAAGCATAGAAACACCTAAGCTTGTCGATGTGCCATGAATTGGGTACGTCCATACCATCCAGGTGAGCTAACCTATAAGACGTTGGTCATGTGACTTCCTTGATCATGAAGGGCCCTTCCCATGGAGTTGTGAGTTTATGGACACCAGCCTGATTCGTCTTCCACTTCAAGACCAGGTCCCTGACCATGAAGAACCGCTCTTTAATGTTTTTGTTGTAGTACCTGTGCAAAATAGCAAGGTATTTGGCTGTACGTACACAAGAATCGAGCCGCTTCTCTTCTGCACTATTCACTTCTAGCTCCCGCACTTTGTTGACCCTGCCTTCGTCGAAGTTCTTGACCCATGCTGATCTGAAAGCTATATCTGCTGGGAGGACTGCCTCAGCACCGTAAACCATAAAGTATGGTGAGACGCCGGTGTTACGACTAGGCTGAGTTCTGAGGGCCCAAACCATGGCTAGTAACTCTTTGAGCCATGTTCCGAGAGCTTTGTCATTTTCTCTATACATCCTCTTCTTCAATGCATCCAAAATCATGCCATTTGCCTGCTCGACCTGTCCATTAGCTCTAGGGTGCGCCACCAAGACGTATTTTACTACTATGCTCCTTTCATCGTAGAAGTCCCAAAAAGTGTTCCTGGTGAACTGAGTACCCAGATCAGTAATGATGCTGTTGGGTATGCCAAAACGGTGGATCACCTAGTCGAGGAACATGATAGCCTTTTCTGAGGATGCCTGTACTAGAGGCATGTATTCTATCCACTTAGAAAATTTGTCGATCAGCACAAAGACACATGTAAATTTCCTAGGAGCCGGTTTGAATGGCCCGATCATATCTAGTCCCCAGCATGCGAAGGGCCAAGAGGCTGGTATTGTCTGGATCTCATGTGCTGGTATGTGGATTCTCTTGGCAAAGAACTGACAACCCTCACAGTGGCAGACTAGCTTCTCAGCATTGGCTACCGCTGATGGCCAATAGAACCCTGCTCAGAAAGCCTTGCCGACCAGCGTTCTTGAGGCTGTGTGGTTGCCACAGGAGCCAAAGTGGATTTGGTCCAGGAGATGTTCGCTATCCTCCTGGGTTATACACTTCATCAAGATTTCGTCCTTTGCGTTCTTGCGCCATAACTTGCCATCGACGAGCAGGTACTGCTTACTGCAACGCATCAGGCACTCATTTTCTGTCCGATCAGTGTAACCGCTGCCATCTGTCAGGTACTTGATGAAAGGTACTCTCCAGTCAGGCTCATGAGTGGTCGGTGGTGCTCGACGCCGGAACCGTAGCCACCAATTGCTTGTCTGGAGGCTTGTCGATCGTGGAATCTTCCTCTTCGATGGAAGGCATGAGTAGGTCTTGGACAAATACGCCATATGGGATTTTGGCTCAGGATGATCCTAACTTTGACAGCACATCCGCTGCTTGATTTTTGTCCCGGACCACGTGTGTGTACTCGATGCCATAGAACCTGCCTTCTAGCTTTCTGATCGATTTGCAGTATGCATCCATCTTTTCGCTGGTTGTGTCCTAGTCCTTGTTGAGTTGGTTGATGACCAGAGCTGAGTCTCCATAGACATAGAGACGTTTAACACTGAGCTCAACCACAATGCGCAAACCATGTAGGCATGCTTCGTACTCGGCGGCATTATTAGATGCTGGGAAATAAATCCTGAGGACGTACCGGAGCTGCTCCTTGGATGGTGACATGAAAAGGACTCCTGCTCCTACGCTGTCGATGTTGAGAGAGCCGTCGAAGTACATCTTCCAATATTCATTGGGCCCCTAAGAGGCAGGCGTGCTTAAGTCTATCCACTCGATGATGAAATCGACGAGTGCCTGAGACTTGATTGTAGTACGGCTTGCAAATTCCAAGGAGAAGGGGCATATCTCCATTGCCCATTTGACAATGTGCCCATTTGCATTCTTGTTGCTAATGATGTCTCACAGAGAGTACTTAGTCATGACCACCACATGATATCCGTCGAAGTAATGTTTCAACTTTTGGGATATTATCAGTATGGCGTAGATCAACTTCTAAATCTGTGGGTACCTGGTCTTGGATTCATTGAGTACCTCACTGATGAAATAGATTGGTCGCTGTACCTTATAGACATGGTCGGGCTCGTCGCGCTCGACCACCATGGCCGTGGAGACCACTCGATTAGTCGCTGCAATGTAAAGCAAGAGTGTTTCATCTTCTCTAGGAGCAATGAGGACCAGAGGTGACGTAAGGTATTGCTTCAGCTGTGTGAAGGCAGCGTCTGCTTCCTCCGACCACTCAAACTTCTCGGATGCTTTGAGCAGTTTAAAGAACAGTAATCCTTTTTCACCTAATCTTGATATGAAACGGCTGAGGGCGGCCATGCATCCGGTAAGCTTCTAAACATCCTTCACCTTTTTGGGTGGCTTCATGTCCAAGATAGCTTTGACTTTCTCCGGGTTAGGGTGTATGCTGTCGTGACTGATGACGTTGCCAAGTAGTATGCCAGAAGGAACACCAAAGATGCACATTTTGGGTTTAATTTCCACTGGAATGTGTTAAGGGCTGCAAAGGTGTGTTCTAGGTTGTCAACAAGGGTATGTGCTTCCTTGGTTTTGACAACTATATCATCAACATAAGCCTCGATGAGGTCATCTTTTATCTCGTCTTTGAGGTAGGCCTGTATAGCGCGTTGGTAGGTAGCCCCGATGTTCTTAAGCCCGAACGACATGGTCGTGTAGCAGTAGGCGCCGAAAGGCATGATAAAAGATGTCTTGATCTGGTCGTCCTTTTTGAGAGCAATCTGGTGATAACCAGAGTAGCAATCGAGAAAGGAAAGTAGCTCGCAACCGGTGGTTGAATCTATGACCTCATCTATGCGAGGTAAGCCAAAGGGGTCCTTAGGGCAGTGTTTGTTGAGATCAGTGTAATCAACATACATTCTCCATTCATTATTATTTTTGTGTACAAGAACCAGGTTGGCTAACCACTCCGGATGATACACTTCTTTGATAAATCCAGCTGCCAAAAGCCATGTAACTTCTACCCTAATCGCCTCCTTGTCACGAGCGAATCGTCGTAGCTTCTGCTTGATAGGTTTGGCCTTGCCATTGACATTCAAGGAGTGCTCGATCAAGTTCCAAGGTACACTAGGCATGTCAGCAGGTTTCCATGCGAACACATCTGTGTTGCTCCTCAAGAACCTGATGAGCGTGTCTTCCTATTTGGGATCCAGGTTGGCCCCGATAAGGGCCATTTTGCTAGGATCACCGTCGACCAGCTGGATCACCTTATGCTCCTTGGACTTGATGTTCTTGCATGGAGCCTTGAGCTCTAGGATCTCCAGGTGGTCGGCCAAGGTCTTCTTGGCATCGAGCATGGTCTCGGCCATGCGAATAGAGAGGTCATGAGCCTCTGCTATTTTGAAGCTGTCGTCCTCGCAGGTATAAGCTGCGTATACGTTGCCCCTGAGGGTTAGAACTCCTTTCTCGGTGAGCATCTTCAGCACCAGATACCTGTAATGAGGTATGGCCATGAACTTGGTGAGCAATGGTCGACCCAAGATAGCATGGTAGGTGCCGTCGAAGTCAGCGACCACAAAGTTGATGTAGTCAGTGCGGAAGTGGTAAGGGTCCTAAATTACACGGGTAGCGTGATCTGCCCAAGAGGTGTAGAGCTCTGTCTAGGGAGGACACCCTAGAACTATGCCTCGTATGGCTTGAGATCCGCCTGGGTTATCTTCAGGGCTGGCAGACTATTCTTGAATAGTATATCGATGGAGCTACCACCATCAATCAGCACCCTGTTGAACTGAACCTTGTTGATACAAGGATCGAGGACCAGAGGAAAACGTCCTGGCTCGGGCATTGTGGCCCATTGGTCCTTTTTGCTAAAGGAAATCTCACGGTGAGACCAAGGAGGGAGCCGTGGATCGATGATGAGGTTGTCGGTGTTGGCCACATTCAAGCAAGCGCGGGTGAGCAGCTTGCATTCTCATTTGGTCTCGATGGACACCTTGCCTCCAATGATGGTGTGCACGCGATTGGTTGGCTTGACGTACTTGTGACGGGGATCTGCGTCCTCGTCGTCGTTGTCCTCGTTGCGCTGTTCCCTTGCGTCGTTAGGCTTGTCGGACATATCCAGAGCCTGTTGACGCATGTAGATAGACTTGAGAACACGGCAGTTCTCCATGGTATGGTTCAACTTGGGATGGAGCTGGCAGGGCCCTTTCAATGCTTTGGCATAGTCTTCTTCATAGTTACGACGTCCACCACCTTTTTTGATAGTGTTGACCTCGCCATCGTCTTCCCGAGCATGCTTGCCCCTGTAATCGTCGCGGCGGTTACACCGCTGATTATGTTGGTCATGGTGGTCATGGGAGTCGTTGCGCTGGTTGCGGTGGTCAAAATTGTCGTTCCGACCATGATTGCCGTGGTAGTCGTCACGGTGTGGGGGGTGGTCGGAGCGTGGAACCCTTGCTGCTTCTTCGATAATTATCTTTTTAGTGTCGTTGGCATCCGCATATTTCTTAGCAGTGGCTAGGAGCGCCGTGACTGATTTAGGTCTCTTGCATAGGAGCTTGTCCCTTAGGGCGTCGTGGAAGCGGAGGCCAGTGACGAAAGCCTCGATTGCCTCGTTGTCGAAGATTGATGGGACCTTGATGCGCATCTCCGAGAAACATCGGACGTACTCGCGTAGTGGCTCATCTTTCCGATCTCGAATCCATTGCAGATCATATTTGTTGCTGGGTTGCTCGTAAGTAGCAATGAAGTTGTCGATGAAGGCTTGCTTGAGCTCCTGCCAAAAATCAAAGTAGTTCGCCGGCAAGCTGACCAGCCATTGGTGACCTGCATGGCCAACAGCGACTAGGAAGTAGTTAGACATGATGTGCTCATCAGCCATGGCTGATCTGCACACGGTTTCATAGAGCATGACCCATAATTTAGGGTTCTCCTTGCTGTTGTACTTCTGAAGTTTTTTGAGCTTGAAGTTCTTGGGCCATATGACTTGGCGAAGGTGTGGGGTAAACTGCTTCAAACCCGGTGGGCTGTGGGCAGTGTCATATTCAATGCGACAGTAGCTTTCGTGGGATGCTCGATCGTTGGCTCTTTGGTTGATGTGATCGCATAGATCACGTCCTCTAAGGTAATGGCAGAGATCGTTATTGCCATCACGGCGATCTCGATTGCCATCATGATTAACCCTGCAACCGTGGTTACCGCGGTGATTATCGCGGCTATCTCGGTGGTTGTTGTCCTGAACGTCACGGTGGTTGTCCTCTCGACGGCGGTTGTCGTCCCGACCACCATCATGGCCACCGTTTCTGCCTTGACAGTTATCTGATGGGTCGTTGTTGCGCGAGCCACGTTGGTTGGGTGGCTGTGACCGACTTGAGTACTAGCGGCTGTGGCTTGATTCAACTGAGACGGATGGAGCCCGGGCTTGATTTACAATCTCTGCAGTCTAAGCCATAGCAGCCGTTAGATAAGCTTGTATATCATCGCAAACTGCCTAGGTTTCTGGGGTGTTGGGTAGCCATTGCATTGTCGCATGGCGACGGCTATGTTGGCACTTGGAGTCCTGAAGACCTGTTTGTCCGCCACCCTATCGAAAGCATTGTTGAGGTCACGTGGCTAGACCCTTATGCGTCGTGCCTCCTCTTCTGCTTCGGCTTCGATTTGTCGGTGATTAAACCAGTCAATATTGCATGCTTCGTATGCAATCCTTTCTTGTTCTAATTCGCCAACTGCTGGTGGTTCATCATTACTGACAACATTGATCAAATCCCCTCGCCTTGGTGGGAAAGACAGGAATTGTGGGAACCCCAGAGTGTGGTCTGGGATATCTAGATCGTATTCAATGCCTTCATCGTCATGATGCTGGAGCTCGGTGTGGATGGAGGCATTAGATGCGATGCTGAACGAGGAGCTGGAGTCACCCTCTTGGACTGTGTGGACGGATCCTTCTTGATAATCCTCAATCCGGATCATGTTGACAAAGTTGCGTGGCTTCGGCCGAGGTCGATGTATAAAACACAGATCCGAGCGGCGTTGTATATTATACACGTAGTTGGAGGTAGCATTTCGCAGGCCGTAGGGCTAGGCCTAGTAGTTCTCCATCGAGGCTTCATACTCGGAGAGCCAGAGACCCATCGTGGAGGCTGGCCAGCAACGAGCGGAGCGCCCTTTAGGAGTAGATATGACCACAAGATCTGTACCAAGTCGTGTAGGACAACTGGCCTGAGCTAGTCAGGTAGATCTGTTGTGGGGAGCAGTTACCTGCTCATTAGGTTGACTCTGAATTGCACTTACCAGAGCTAGGGTTTCAGCGAGTTTGGTGCCGACCCGATCGATGGAGTCGAGCAGGTCGGTATTGTCGATCTACTTCCCTTTGTAGCGGGGAAGCAGACGACGGGTTGTCGGTGTGGCTGAAGATGATGTAGGCGTGGTCGGAGCCAGATGTACCATGGTCGGAGCTAGATCCACCATGGTCAGAGCCATATCCACCGTGGTCAGAGCCATATCCACCGTGGTCAGAGCTATGTCTGCCGTGGTCAGAGCCGTATCCACCGTGGTCAGAGCCGTATCCACCATGGTCAGAGCCGTAGCTGATGCAGGTGAAGCAGCGGTCAACGCAGATTGAATACGTGCCTCCTCCATGGTCATGGCGATGAAGTCGTCGGAGTCGGTGGTCCAGGTGATCTGGCCAACGGTGAACGTGAGGCCGTTCGGCTTAGCCATGGAGCCGGAGATGATGACCATCTTGTTTGCTTGGAGAGTAGTACGCACACCCCCTACCTGGCATGCCACTGTCGACGAAATACAGTCAGCAGTCTACCTAGGGGTATGCCCAAGGTAGTAGATTGTCGGCAGACAGATGCGTAAGCCACAAACAAGACAGTGATGCATGACAGACATGAGGTTTTATCTAGGTTCGGCCGCCAAGAAGGCGTAATACCTATGTCCTACGACTGATTGTATTGCTGTATGTCAATGAGAGATATTTTTTAGAGGGGTCCCCTGCCTGCCTTATATAGTCCGGGGACAGGGTTATAGATCAGTAAACTAATCCTAGCCCGTTACAATTGCCATAGGTGGCCGAATAAGGATTCCTATTCTAACCGACCAGGATCTTGCTTGATCTCCAAATCTGTCTTAACTCCTTGCGTGGGACTCCGAACAGGTTGGCTAGGCCGCGCTTCATCTTCTTGTGGACCGGACCCCCTAATCCGGGCCGGCCCAAGCCTAGCCGTAAGGGTATAGGGGTTAATACCCCCACAATATCCTTCAATGCTTTATCTATCTTCTTTGGTTCAATGGATAACATAAATGAGAAATGCTCAAAAAATGAAGCCAATCTTGATCTAGTTTGCACACCTCTTGAAATATCACCAATGATAGTGTCCAATGGATAATCCTTTGCAATATTGGTTGGTTGGACTATTGAAACTTGATTGCTTGCACTTGCTTGATCATTGGATTGAGATGATGCACTAGCCACTTGATCTTGTTTATAATCATGAGAGCCACTTGTACTAGCTTGATTTGTATCATCTTGCACATTTGAGTTAGAGAGCACTTGTACTCGATCATCTTCATTATCATTCATTTTCCTAGGCCTCAATTCACCAACATCCATGTTCTTCATGGCATTTGAACGTTGCATGCCTCTAACATCTTCTATGTTCTCATTCTCATTTTGGGAACCCTTGGTTTCATCAAATTCGTCATCATGAACTTCCTCAAGAGTACCACTATCCAAATTCCAAACTCTATATGCTTTGCTTGTAGTGGAATAACCAAGTAGGAATCCTTCATCACATTTCTTGTCAAACTTGCCCAATCTAGTGCCTTTCTTCAAGATATAGCATTTGCAACCAAAGACAAGAAAATATGCAATGTTGGGCTTTCTACCATTCAAGAGCTTATATGGTGTCTTCTCTTTTAATGGGTGACAATAGAGGCGGTTGCTATAATAGGAAGTTGTGTTGATAGCTTCGACCCAAAAAGATTGACTCACATTGTACTCACTAAGCATAGACCTTGCCATATCAATAAGTGTTATATTTTTCCTCTCAACTAGGCCATTTGATTGTGGAGTGTACTTGGCCGAGAATTGATGTCTAATTCCAAATTCACCACATAGCTCATCAATTCTAGTGTTCTTAAACTCACTACCATTGTCACTTCTAACTCTCTTGATGGTTGTTTCAAACTCATTGTGAATGCCCTTGATAAATGGTTTGAATGTTGCAAACACATCACTTTTGTCCACTAGAAAGAATACCCATGTGTATCTAGTGTAATCATCCACTATCACAAAGCCATATTTATTGCCACCAATGCTAGTGTATTGAGTTGGCCCAAACAAGTCCATGTGCAATAACTCAAATGCTTTACTAGTGCTCATCATGTTTTTCTTAGGATGGGTGTTTCCAACTTCTTTTCTGGTTTGACAAGAGCTACAAAGCTTATCTTTCTCAAACACTACATCTTTCAAGCCTTTAACCAAGTCATGCTTGACCAATCTATTTAATTGTTTTATTCCAACATGACCAAGCCTTCTATGCCATAACCAACCCATGCTAGATTTAGTGAACAAACATATAGATAATTGAGCTTCACTAGCATTGAAATCAACCAAGTATAGATTCTCATATCTAAAGCCTTTGAAGATCAAATTAGAACCATCTATACTTATGATTTCTACATCATCTACCCCAAATATGCATTTGAATCCAAGATCACACAATTGAGCCATAGATAGCAAATTGAAGTTCAAGCTCTCTACTAGCAACACATTGGATATGCTCATGTCATTGGATATTGTAATCTTACCAAGCCCTTTGACCTTGCCTTTACCATTGTCACCAAATGTGATACTATCATAACCATCATTGCCATTGGTATTGATTGAGTTGAACATTCTTGCACACCGGTCATGTGTTGAGTGCACCCACTATCAAGAACCCAATGCCTTCCTCTAGCTTTGTAATTGACCTACAAAAGAAGATCAATTCTTTTTAGATACCCAAACTCGCTTGGGTCCTTGAAGGTTAGTGACCAAGCTCTTTGGCACCCATATGGCTTTCTTCTTTGAGCCCATCCATTGTGTACCAATAAACTTAGCCTTTACACCATTTGCACCCTTGGTAAGCATATAGAAAGAATTAATGTTAATTGAGGATACATTAGCATTTTTGCTCTTGTTCTTGCATTCATGCTCTTTATGACCAACTTGCTTGCAACTAGTGCAAAACCGACCATTGTTCTTCACAAAACTAGTCTTGTGAGGAGCAAAGGCCGCCTTGCTTTTCTTGGGGGTATAGCCCAATCCCTCTTTGTAGAGAGAAGCTCTTTGGATATCCAAGCACATAAGCAAGCGGTCCTCACCACCATAGGCCTTAGCCAAGGTGTGAGTGAGCACATTGACCTCCTTCTTGAGGGTCTCATTCTCAACCATTAGTGAGGCATCACAAGTGAAACCATCACTACTAGATGAGGTGGAAGTAGAAGTGCTACAAGAAGGGTTAGTGGGAGCAACAATGATAGGCTTATATAATGATTCATCAATTAAGTCACAAGTTAAGCCTACATTACATGTCTCAACATACTTCTTATTTTGCTCATCAAGCAAAGAGGAATGAGCTTTTTCAAGCTTCTTGTGAGCCTTGCCAAGCTTCTCATGGGCTTCCTCTAGCCTCTCATGAGATGCATTGAGCTCATCAAAGGCTTGCTTAAGGGCTTTTAGTTCCTTACACAAGCTTTTGCATTCCCTTCTCTTAATGTCAAAGTGTTCTTTAGCATCAACTAGCATGTCAAGTAGTTCATTCTTAGTTGGTTCATCATCATCACTATCACTTTCACTTTCATTTTCATGTTCCTCATCACTTTCATCATCACAAGTTTGTACCTTAGTGTCCTTAGACATGAAGCATGATGGAGTGTCGAAGAGAGAAGGCTTCTCATTGATAGCAATGCTTGCAAGTGCCTTCTTCTTGGTGGTATTGTCATCATCACTATCATCATCACTTGAGGAAGCATCACTATCCCAAGTGACCACATATGAACCACCCTTCTTCTTCTTCTTGAAGGTCATCTTGTCCTTCTTCTCTTTCTTTTCCTTCTTGTCCTTCTTCTTGTTCTTCTTGTCATCATCATTGTCACTATTGTATGGGCATTGAGCAATAAGATGATCTTTGCTTCCACAATTGAAGCATCTTCTTGACTCTTCCTTGTTCTTGGATGAAGACTTCTTTCTTCTAGCACGGTAGCCCTTCTTCATCATGAACTTGCCAAATCTCTTGACAAAGAGAGCCATCTTCTCATCATCCATCTCATCAAAGCTCAAGTCTTCATCTTCACTTGATGATTCTTGCTCTGCTTTACCCTTGGATGATGTGGCCTTGAATGCCACACTCTTCTTCTTGTCATCCTTCTTGTCAACAAAGTTATGACCATAATTTGGTGATTGTGGAAGATTGCTCCACCTCATGGTCAAGTGATGGTGATGATGATTCTACCTCAAGTTCACTAAACAAGATTGATGATGATGCCACAAGTGTTGTGCATGAAGATTCTACCTCAAGCACACTTGGTGGTGATCTTGATGATGATGGTTCATGCTCGGGCCATGATTGCTATGCTACTACAAGCTCTCCAACTTCACCACATTGCTTCATGTCACAAGGTGACACCAAGGTATCTAATGCTAATGTGGTTGATCATGTTGATTCATATGATGAGCTTGTTAGTAGACTTGCTAGCATGACCATGTCTTTAGAAAATGAGAAAGCTAAAACATTGAAATTAGAAAATGAAAACTCATTTCTAAAGAACTCAAGTGAAGAACATAAGCACTTACTTGATATTCTTAAATCTTCACATGGTGAACTAAAATTGACTCATGAGAAGCTACTTGCATCTCATGAAGAATTATTAGAACAACATGCTTCTCTCATTAAAGTATTTACAAAGAAACTTAAAAATAATTAGAGCTCATCACATGGGTCAAATGATCAATCACATATTGTTGCTAACTCTTGTGATGTAGGGAAAAAGCATGTATCCACCTCTTGTGATGATTTATTAGAAATGCCATGCTCTTCACTTTTAGATGCTTGTTCCACTTTCTTGTCTTGTGAGATTAACCTTTTGAAGGAGAACAATGAGCTAAAGAATGAAGTGAAGAAATTGAGCAACAAGTTAGAGAGGTGCTACAACACCAAAATCACCTTTGACCACATATTGAACAACAAAAGAAGCTATGGTGATATGAGTGGCATTAGATTCAACAAGAGCATGACCAAGGGGGAGAGAAAAAGAGAAAGAAGGATGAAGAAGTTACTACAAATGAAGCTCTCTCATTCCATGTTCCACAAATGCCATGAAATGGGAAATCTTGAAAAAGGTTGCCCCAATCTTGAGAAGCTCAAGTTAAAGAAAGAGGAAGAGAGGCTTAAGCATGTCAAGTGCTTCATGTGCTGCACTTGGGGTCATCTCACCTCAATGTGGCCAACCAAGCAATTGGTGAAGCAAAAAGAAGAGCCTCAACCAAAGCCACAAGTTGAGCAAGAGAAGAAGCCCTAAGTACAAGACAAGATCAACCATGAAGATGGTGTTGGTTTGGGGAAGATGAAGAAGAAGACAAGAAGAGGAGGAAGAGCAAGGCATCCAATGCTTATTCAAGATGCCAAAATGATGAGCAAGAATCAAGATGAGAAGAAGGTGTATGCTCACATCAAGTGCTTCAAGTGTGAAGATATGAGACACTTTGCCTCAAAGTGTCCTACCAAGATTGAGAAGAAGGCTAAGCAACTCATGAGAGGCAAGACAATGCGAAGCAACACATGAGCAAGGATAAAAAGGCTCAATCAAAGAGAGTTTGCTACTCATGCCAGGAAAGGGGACACATGGCTAATTCATGTCCCCTAGATAATAATTCTAAGCCTATTTCAATTGATGATATATTATACTTAGAAAGGATGATAATGGTATCTCAATGGTTGCTATTGCAAAACATCCTGCTACTCATACTAAGGCTAAGCCTAAGTATGTTGCTCCTAACTTGAGAGGACCTAAACTTGTATGGGTACCATCAAAAAGTGGATGATTGATTGTAGGCTCCATCGGTATTGGAGGCTTGATTCAATTGATTTCATATTGATCATCATATGTTGAGTTAAGTTATGAAGCCTAGTGCACATCCAAACCCAATGCCATGATAATTGAGTGAAGTCCAAATGTGCTACAACATACAAGTGCTATAATTCAAGTTATGGTGATTTATTAGAATTATTTGATGGCTTGCTAATATATGAGTTGAAACTTGCTATTGTATGGTCATGAGCTATAAAGGTATATCTTTGTTGATCTAATTTATTTGGGTGCATATAAGTTGATTGAATTGGATATATATGCGTATGTTGCTTGCTATGAGGTGTTTGAATGGATTTAATGATTAGTAATCAAGTTGGTTTGAATGAATAAGTTCATAAGATTACATTTAGTAAGTGGATTGAATGGATATATGTCTTGTGAAAGTATTCAAACAAGTTTATTTCAAGTCTGGTTCAATTTGAAGAAGAATAGCTCATGTGAAGAAATCTGTCCTATATTTGAAAAACTGAGCTAGCTAAGATTAAGTCTGAGTTTGAGTGATCAAATATATTTAGATTGGCTTGAAATTTGGTATGAATGCTCTGGACTTATGGTATTAGTTGCTGTAAAAATTTTATGAGAATTGGATAAGAAATGCTTCGGTTTTGGGGTACATCTTTTCAGCTATAGTGCAGCAGTTTTTAGCATGTAGCAGTGGTAGAAGATTTGAAATCTGTTAGCAATCTAGAAGCCAAATGAAGCTCAAATTTTTACAGCTGCTATATGACTTAGTTAAGCACATATACACCAAATTTAGTGGTATTTGGATCTGTACATTGGGAGTTATGGATTTACCTTTGAAGGGTACATAATCTGCCAGAAAAGTGACAAATGTTGGATTGATCTAGAGTCACTTTGATTGAAAGATCCTCAAGTTAGAAACATGTTTATAAGTGGTTGAGGTACCTAAGTTTGGTTTTGAATTGATCTATAAACATGACAAGTAATGAGTACAAGGTCATTTGATTGTGGAGTGTATGTGACACACATTTAGTACTCAAATTGGAAGATCAAGATCAAGATCAAACTCAAAATGAAGATGAGGTTTAAGTTCTAGTGACAATTGAAAATCATTTGGTAGAAAGAAAAAAACTTAAAGAAGGATTCAAGGTTACTCATCAAATTAAGTCCTTCACTTGGATCAATCAAACAAAGCGATTTTAAGAGAGTATCAAGAATGGTTCTTTGGAGAGATATCACTTCTCCCTAGTGTAGGGGCTTGCTGCCTTTTGTAGGTAAACCAAATGTGGTACTTGAAAGGCTAACATGAAAGTGGTGATCTAAGGAACATTGTAATGCCCTAAAATTTATATGATTTTAAAATAGGAGAAAATAATCTAATTATGCTTTTTGTGAGCATTTAAATTTAGGAAAATAATAACTTTGTTAAAAATTAAAATCAAATATAAGGTTTACCTATATGTCTATGCATTCATGCTGCTGCATATTATTTTTGAATTGTGTTGATTGAAATCAAACTTCAAATTGATTTGAATCTGTATTTGAAAATTGCTTTGGAAATTGGAAAATAAAATAAAAAGGAATTTTCCCTTCCCTCACTCTCCCTCTCTTTTGGCCCGCTGGCCAAATCATTTCCCCGTTTCCCCATGGCCCATTTCTTTTTCTCCCCACTTTCCTGCTTCGCAAGCTGCTCTTGCTCTAGCTGAAGGCCCACGCAACCGCCTCCTTCTCCCCTCGCTTGGCCCAGCCATGGCCTAGCAAGCCGTGCCACCCATGCTCCCTCTCCCCTCGCCTGTCGCTGATGACCCGGGCCCACATGTCAGCTGCGCTGTCGTCTCCTACCTTCCGCTCGTATCCGAGCAGGACACTGCTCTGCCGAGTCCACCTTCGCTACGCCCGCCTGAAAGGTCCTAATGGCTAGAGGGGGGGTTGAATAGCCTATTAAAATTTTCTACAACAACACTAAGACAAATTATTAGTCAATAAGATGGCGAAGCAAATTTTACGTTAGCACTATACTTGGGGTTGCAAGCCACCTACCCAATTCTATTTTCTATGATCTCTCGTATACCACAACAAAGCTATGTCACTAATATACACCTAGGTGGTCAACCTAGTGAGAGTAATATAATTAAATGATACACTATCTAGTCTTAACTACCATTAGCTCTATCCAAGTGAATGTATAATAAAATACAAGAGAGTGGTAGAGAGGTATACCACCGTGGCAAGTGACCAATGATTGAATACCAATGAATACCAAGGAGACAATCAAGACACAATGATTTTTCCTCTAAAGTTCACTTGCTTGCCGGTAAGCTAGTCCCTGTTGTGGCGATTCACTCACTTGGAGGTTCATGCGCTAATTGGCATCACATGCCAAACTCTTAATAGGGCACCGCACAACCAACACAAGATGAGAATCATAGAAGCCACGAGTAATTTACTAGAGTACCTTTTGGCTCTCCACCGAGGAAAGGTAAAGAACCCCTCACAATCACCACAATCAGAGCCGGAGACAATCACCAACCTCCGCTCGATGATCCTTGCTACTCCAAGCCATCTAGGTGGCGGCAACCACCAAGAGTAACAAATGAATCCCACGGCGAAACACGAACACCAAGAGTCTCTAGATGCAAACACTCAAGCAATGCACTTGGATTCACTCCCAATATCACAAAGATGATGAATCAATGATGGAGATGAGTGGGAGGGCTTTGACTAAGCTCACAAGGTTGCTATGTCAATGCAAATGGCCAAGAGAGTGAGCTAGAGCCAGCCACATGCCTTTAAATAGAGCCCCTAATGAAATAGTGCCATTAGGCTATCACTGCAGCCCAACTAGGGGTGACCGGATGCGCCGGTCAGGTTGACCAGACATAGAACCCCTATGTCCGGTCACCTAATGATCACCACATGTCATCAGCTTTAAATGCTAAGTGCTCGATCTCAATGGCTAGTCTGCTTCACGTCTTGTGTTAAGTTGCGACCAAACGCGCTGGTCCAAGTGATCGGACGCTCCATCACTAGAGTCTGGTCATTTTCAGTAAGGTTCCAGAGATGGTTTTTCATGATCGGACGGGTCTGGTGGCTCATGATCGAATCTAGGCCAGCGTTCGATAAACTCAGCATCTCCCTGTTGCTTGCATCAGCATATGTCACTAGGTGAGGGGACGCACCCCCTGCGCGTCTGGTCTCTCTTTCTCTTTAGCGTCTAGTCAAGGGATCAAGGACGGCCTTCACTACGCGCCACTGACCAGGCATAGGGTCAGAGTCCAATCACTGCCCAAGGCAGAGCCCAATCAATACGAAATAGCTTCTTTTGACCCATAACTTCACCACCCTTGTTCAAATGTTCCAACCATCAAGTGTATCACCTTATGCACATGTGTTAGCATATTTTCACAAATGTTTTCAAGGGTGTTAGCACTCCACTAGATCTTGAATGCATATGCAATGAGTTAGAGCATCTAGTGGCACTTTGATAACCGTATTTCGATACGAGTTTCACCCCTCTTAATAGTATGGCTATCGATCCTAAATGTGATCACACTCTCTAAGTGTCTCGATCACTAAACCAAAAAGCTCCTATCAATTTTACCTTTGCCTTGAGCCTTTTGTTTTTCCTTCTTCTTTTCCAAGTCCAAGCATTTGATCATCACCAAGCCATCACCATCATCAAGTCATGATCTTCATTTGCTTCACCACTTGGAGTAGTGCAACCTATCTCATAATCACTTTGATAAACTAGGTTAGCACATAGGGTTTCATCAATTTACCAAAACCAAACTAGAGCTTTCACCGCCTGGTGTGCATCCCACACCTCTAGCCCCCATAAGTAGTGGCCCCTATGCACGCTGCCCTCACCAAACCCTAAACGCCAGCACCACCCTCGCTTGGAGCCACAACAAAGCCGCAGCCACCGCAGGAGATCCGCTGCTCGATTTCATTGTTGCGTCACTTCGCCGCCATTTTCAACCATCTACCAAGTTTCCTCATGTGATAGGGAACCTCATAGCACCATTTTCCCTCTTTTTCCTCGCTCTCTGTTGCTCGTTAATGGTCGCCAAACCTGCAGGACATCACCGCCTGCCGAACCGAACCCCACTCCGTCTCCATCTGCTCCTCGCCGATGAAAACCCCCTAGGCGAGGTCGCTATCTTCCCCGCTACCTCCTGGTGCTGTTGCTTCACTTAGTGGTGGCCCGTAGGGCCTAAATCAATGTCATCGGCAAGATTCCTTGCCACCGTTCATGGCCACCGCTGCGTCGGCCTTTCTCCGGCTAGTCGTGCGCTCTCTCTCCCTCCCACTTAATCCCAGCCGTCCATCACGTGATCAATGTCCTAGATTCAAAGATACCCCTTCGTCTATCATATTTGCTAAAGAACCCCTTAGGTTTTTATTATCAAACCTGTAGTCCAAAGTGTATTTAGAGAATACATTTTCATCTTTTGAAAATGTAGTTTCTTTCAGATTAGATTCAAAATATGTTTTCATCTATTTACAGTTTGGCACTAATCTAGTTTTAGCCATAAAATCTTTGTTTTAACTCTGATTTGATCCGTTCAAGTTGCATTAGGTTCGTAATTGAGTAATCTACATGTTCATACTACTGTTAAGCATGTTTTCAACTTTTAAATTCAAGGTTAGATTTAATCTATTATTTTACTAAAGGAAATCTTGTTTAATTCATAAATTCTTTGTTTTAGCTCTGATTTTTTTTGTGATCTTCGCGTCTGTGTGTTCGTGATAAGACATAGATTCATTTTACAAACTTTTCATCTTGATTTTATGTTGTTGGTGTACTGTTCTAATCTATAGCCTTTGTTTGCTATGCATGATTGCTTCTGGATGCTTGTATGGTGTAGTGGTTATCGAGTATAGACTGTGAGCAATTTGTGTGTGATCAAGAGTACTACTTTGATGAGCAGGATCAGCACGGACACTTTGATCAAGGCAAGTATAGCATGGGATCATCCTTGTTTCCTATCAACTTTAATACATTTAATTCATATTACATGTGTCACTTTGATAGGGATTCCCTAGAATTGAACTTATACCTTGTCTCCTATGGTATATGCATTGGGTAGCTTTGCTAGTGCTCAATTAAACCATGATCTTGTAACTTGACTAATGGTATATGTAATAAACATTAAAATATGATTTTTAGCAATTTGGAAACAGGGGGCTAGAGTGTTTAGCTACTTTCTAAATGCTTTAGATTCCTCTCCCTAAGGACTTATCTATAAGTGATCATTTGGGACTTATAGTACAGCTATGAGGGCTACATAGCTCTGGCTTTAGCTCAGTATGAGGACCTTTTCTAGCTTGTTAGTGGTTACCTTTATTGGCGTAAGAATGGCTTGACAAATCAGGTATAGGACAACCTCTACTCTTTGTGTATAGCCATGATGGAATTGTGCCATTCGACCGGGGGGTTTCTATATCTGTTTGCTGAGTGAATCTAATGGCCCTAACTATTAGATGAACCTTTGAAAGGCTTCATAGTGAACCCTACCTGCTCACCTTAGTAGTGTTTTGGGAGTAATTAACCTGGGCATATGGGTATCATGACTCACAGTGAAAGTGTACAACCTCTGCAGAGTATAAAACTGGTACATCAGCCGTGCTCATGGTCATGAGCGGCCTTGGAACATTTATGGAATAGATGATCACTAAGAATTATTCATTTATGCTATTCATTATTCTTGTTTACATTGATCATGTGTTTACTATGGGATGAAAACAACTTGTTGCTACTCTTATGCTAAAATTGTGACAATTAAAAGCTGAATGTTGTTAAACCTATGTTAAGCCTTTTGAGCCTCATGAACCCCATGTTACACTTGTTGAGTACGACACATACTTACGCTTGTTTATTTTCATTATTTGGATAAAAATCTCAGATGGGTAACAGATGTAATGGGAACAGGGATCTCGATCTTCTGTCAGGTAGAGGTAATTATCATTGTGGCGGAGAATGACACACCAATCCGACTTCAGATCGAAAGATCAAACCCTGCAATCTTAGCACCACAACTCTAATTATCAACCAAGATATGGATCCGGTTGACCTTGCCAAGAAGGCTAATCCCTGCCTGCGCAACGAAGAACACAAGCAAGAACAAGAAAGAAAACAACCAAATTGCAGATGAATGATTAATCTCACGAAGTTCGGGTCTCACAAACCGATGAACGGCGAAACTGTTCTTGATAGATTAATCTAAGCAAAACCCAAAACCTAATGACAGTGGCAGCATATGATTATAAAGGTCTTAGGTTCATCACCTACCCTAGATGCGCCCCCCTAATGGGCTCAAAGATGATACACGGCCCATTGGACCAAATACGGTGACGCAACACCTAGACAGATTCTGGACGTTGTCTTGTTTCGACAATTTCTGTGGATTCTGAAGAGCTTTTGATGTGAGACCACTTGGATTGGCTTCTATATCAAATTAGCTTTCTAGCCATACATGGTTCATCAAAAACGGAGTCCAGATGCGTCCTAGGTGACTAGTTCAAGACAGACTGGTCCTAGAGGCTGAGGCAGACTCGAACTTGAATTGCTTTGGGCCTCCACCTCGGGGACTCAAACCGAATTAGCCTCAGGCCTCCTTCTTAACTTGGACACCCTTGCTGGCCTCCTACCCCTCCATACCATGCACCAAACATGGTCATATGCATGGGTGTCATGTCCTCATCAAGATGACTATGGTAATGACGACTTTCCTGAGGATTACTAGACTTGTGTCAACCAGTTGATGTCCCTGTGATATGGAGCTTCCGCGTGAGATTTTTCTTTATACTTCTGGTATATTTATGTGAAGACTATGTCTTATTATTCGTGCTATAATAAACACTTGTGATGATACTATTTATAATTTATTGACTTATGCGTGTGACTGATCTCTGGGCATAGATAAGATTTTGCATCACATTTTATCCTTAAAATCAGGTGTGACAGATTGGTATCGAAGTTGTGTTGACTATAGGATGCAAGCCTAGTTAGCAATGGTCGTTTGAGCCTCTTTTGCTTCACTCATTTCATGCTTCCCATCTCACCATTGTTATTTGCTAAAATTTTATGCTTCTTTTGCCTCACTCTGTTGTGAAAATTATTGCTTCTAATCTAACTAGTTCTCATTCTGTAGATGCCTTGTGCCAATAAGACCGCTTGCATCAGCACTAGAGGCTACTACTAGCCTCGTGGCTTGTATGAGTCCATGGAGCCATGTGAGGAGGAGGAACCCCAAGAGCAGGAAGTTGACTCACTAGCACCTGCACCTATGCCTGAGCCATTCTAGGAAGAGCCTAAAGAAGAAGAACTCGAAGAAGTGGAGGTCATTATATTGTCTAATAATGATGATGAGGAGGACTCCGTTCAAGAAGATCAACCTACCCCTGCCATGGGATGGACTACAAAGATCTGGTACAAGCCAGGGTGTGAATCCTCCATTTCGCACCATCGACTTATGGGGATTCTTCAAACCTACTACGCTGATTGGGACGCAGCTATGGAATATGTCTGTGAAGAGCATACGCACCCTCTAGAGGATGCTTATTGGAAGACTAGGGTGTGCATCTCCATTAGGTATGAAGAGAAGGAAGCATATCAGCTGGACACAAGCTATTCGCTTCATGCTCATCATGCCACCATGGAAGATGGCATAGAAGATGCAGCCGCTGAAGCCTGCATGGGTCTCCGTGCCCGCCATTTTGAGGATATGAAGGAGGACCAAAATCAATTCCTCCCTTGCCAACACCCTGAATTCGAATGGGCAATGATGGACCCTTAGGACATGGATCCAACTACTCAAGTGATGGTACACTTTGGCTGTGAGTTAGTAGGGAAGATTCAGGGACTAGAAGATCAGTTAAAGGCACAATAGGAGACTCTTAAGAGGTACCAACAAGTGATAGATGACCAAAGGGAGAGCCTCAGCCTACCAAGGATTTATGAGAAGCTTCCCCATAAACCTCGCCCTTAGGTGTTGGAGTTCCTTTCTATGTAATAAGACGTTAGTAGCACGGGTCAAGTTGAGTCAAGTTAAGTCAAGTGGTGTGGTGTGAACTTTGGTGTCCCTAGTTGTTTTATTATTATGTTTATGTGTGAGTTGGATTTTTGTAATGAGTGCTGGAACTTTATGGGCATGTCCACAAGTTCCATAGTTAAGAATATTAAGGTTTGAGTCAATAAATAAATAGTTGAGTTTGGTACATCATGTTCTCTTGGATCTATTTTTCGGAGCAGTTTTCCTTATCTTAATGCCAATCTAAATCTACTCGACCAAAAATTATGAAATTTTTATGGGAGCAACTATACTTAAGTATGTTTCTAATGCCTCTAGCATAACCACTATACCTTATCTGGTTTGAGAGATATAGCTGTTTTAAGTTGAAGTTTCTGTGTAGTCTGGAATCTGGGATAGTTTTGGTTGTATCCTATTTTTTAGTAACCTAACGACATAATCTGGGCATGTGGTCTGAATAAAAGTTGTAGATAATTTCTTAATATTTCCAACCACATAAAGCACGACTCTTTTGGATGTCTAGAACATGAGATATGACAGTTTTACCAAGCTGCTGATGTTGGAACTCGTCTAGAAAATTTTCAGAATGTATTCTATATCTCTATAAGTGTATATAACTTGGAAATCTCTAAATATTGAATATTTGTGTTGGATGTCAGATGTCTGGAAGAGGAATAGCCCGAGGTCATGGAGGTGTTCCCCCACATCCACCACCACCACCGCCACCAACTACGGAGCAACTTCTGGCAGTGCAGACACAACTTATGCAAGCTCTGGTGCAGAATCAGTAGAATCAACCAATTGGTGGAGCACCATGTGACAAGCATGGTGAATTCTTGAAAGGCCGCCCCCGGTGTTTTCTCATGCCACTGATCCACTAGAAGCAGATGATTGGCTTTGTGCAGTAGAAAAGAAACTCAACATAGCGTAGTGTGACGACAACAGAAGGTGTTGTACGCGTCAGGACAACTCTAGGGAGAAGCTCAAGACTGGTGGGAGGCATTCAAGTATGGATGTCCCAATAATTCTCCTCCTATCACCTAGCAAGAATTTAGAGAAAATTTCATATCCCACCACATACCTGAAGGGTTCATAGAGCTCAAGCAGGAGGAATTTAGAGCTCTGAAACAGGGATCTATGTCTGTAGCTGAGTATCATGACAAATTTGCTCAGTTGTCACATTACGCTCCGAATGAGGTGGCTGATGATGCTAATAAGCAATGCCACTTTCTCAAGGGTTTGTATGATGGTCTGTAACTCTAGCTTATGTCCAATACATATCCCAATTTCTAGCTGCTGCTGAATCGCACCATTGTTATTGATAATAAGCGCAAAGAGATGGAGGATAAGAAGAGGAGGCTTCAGGGATAGGCCTCTGGAAGCAATACTCGTCCATGCACCAACCCTCAGCAAGGCTTCTAGTAGAGGTACCAGGGACCACCCAATCAGTGGAATCATGGTCAGTACCCTCAGCGCAACCCGAACTAGCAGCGTCCACTGTATCAATAGCAGAATGTAAATCAACATCCCTAGCAGCATAGTGGCCAGCAGACACCATGCTAGGGAATGCCTAACAACACTTCCATGAAGACCAGTGCACCTAGCACCCCCAATGTATGCTATCGTTGTGGAGAAGTTAGGCATTATGCTAACCATTGTCCCAGGAAGCAGAATCAGCTAACGCCCTAGGGTCAGCACAGTAATCCAAAAGGAATGCCTCAGAAGCCAACACCCAACATGGGAAAGGTGAATCATGTGTCTATAGAGATGGCACTTGTGGAACCAGAAGTCATGCCCGGTACGTTCGATGTCAATTCCACTCCTGCCACTATTCTTTTTGATTCTGGAGCTTCGCATTCTTTCATATCACAAGCATTTGTTAGAATGCATAGCATATCCTTATGTGCCATGAAAGATTCCATATTAGTAAACTCACCTGGAGGTAGTATGCAAGCTTCTTATCGTTGTCTTCCAACTAGTCTATCCTTAAGGGGGGTAGAGTTCAAAGTGAGCCCCATTGTGTTGAAAACATCTGGTATTGATGTGATTCTAGGGCATTCTTTCATATCACAAGCATTTGTTAGAATGCATAGCATACCCTTATGTGCCATGAAAGATTCCATATTAGTAAACTCACCTAGAGGTAGTATGCAAGCTTCTTATCGTTGTCTTCCAACTAGTCTATCCTTAAGGGGGGTAGAGTTCAAAGTGAGCCCCATTGTGTTGAAAACATCTGGTATTGATGTGATTCTGGGGCATTCTTTCATATCACAAGCATTTGTTAGAATGCATAGCATACCCTTATGTGCCATGAAAGATTCCATATTAGTAAACTCACCTGGAGGTAGTATGCAAGCTTCTTATCGTTGTCTTCCAACTAGTCTATCCTTAAGGGGGGTAGAGTTCAAAGTGAGCCCCATTGTGTTGAGAACATCTAGTATTGATGTGATTTTGGGTATGGATTGGATGATGTGACAACAAGCAGTGATTCAGTGTTAGGAGATGGTAGTTGTTGTGACCGCACCAAATGAGGATAGAATCAGTGTCGATGTTGTAGTGCAGAAGTAGCCGATAGCCATAGTGAACCAGCTTGATGATAGCGTCAACCAGGAGGACCTAGTAGTGGATGAGTTTCCAAATGTGTTCCCCGATGACTTGCTAGGTATGCCACCTGACCGTGACATTGAGTTTATTATTGAATTGTTACCTCAAACTGCACCTATAGCTAAGCGTCCATATAGAATGGGGGTTAATGAACTAGAGGAACTTAAGAAACAAATAAAGGAGTTACAGGAGAAAGGTTTCATTTGTCCTAGTTCATCACTTTGGGGAGCACCGGTTATATTTGTTGACAAGGAGGATGGTACCTAGAGGATGTGTGTTGATTATTGGTCACTCAATGAGGTTACTATCAAGAACAAGTACCCGCTACCTAGGATTGATGACTTGTTTGATCAGTTCAGAGGTGCTTGTGTTTTCTCTAAGATTGATCTTTGCTCTGGTTATCATCAGTTGAAGATTCATGTAACTGACATACCCAAGATAGCTTTTACTATGAGGTATGGTTTGTATGAGTACACCATTATGTCCTTTGGTTTGACCAATGCACCTGCATACTTTATGTACTTGATGAATAAGGTGTTCATGGAGTTTTTGGATAAGTTTGTGGTGGTATTTATCGATGATATATTGGTATTCTCCAAAATAGAAGAAGAGCACGCTAAACATCTAAGGTTGGTCTTGCAAAAGCTCAGAGAACACAAGTTGTATGCTAAGCGAAGCAAGTGTGAGTTTTGGTTGAAGGAAGTTTCTTTCCTAGGCCATGTTGTCTCTAATGGTGGAATAGCAGTAGATCCAAGCAAGGTGAGAGACGTGTTGAATTAGAAACCACCAACCGATGTGGGAGGGATTCAAAGTTTCTTGGGATTGGCTGAATACTACAAGAGGTTCATAGAAGGTTTTTCTAAACTTGCCAAGCCTATGATAGCTCTATTGGAGAAGAGTGCTAAGTTTGTGTGGTCTAAAAAGTGCCAGGCTAACTTTGAAGAATGGAAGAAGAGGTTGACTACCGCCCAATATTGGTTTTGCCAGATTTGAGCAAGAACTTTTTGATCTATTGTGATGCATCTCATCAAGGTATCGGATGTGTTCTTATGCAAGAAGGAAGAGTAGTGGCCTATGCGCCCCGACATTTGAGAAAGCATGAGCTAAACTATCCTACTCATGATTTTGAATTACCAGCAGTGGTTCATGCTTTGAAAATATGGAGGCACTATCTTATTGGACATAAGAGTGATATCTATACTGATCACAAGAGTCTAAAGTATATTTTTACTCAGATGGATCTGAATATGAGACAATGTCGATGGTTGGAGTTGATTAAGGATTACGATCTAGAAGTACACTATCATCCTAAAAAGGCAAATGTTGTTGCCGATGCTCTTAGCAGGAAGAGTTACGCTAATGAGGTGCAAGCAATACCTATGGAAAGTGAGTTGTGTGCTAAACTTAAGCAACTAAACTTGGGTTTTGTCACTAATGTAGTAGAGTTGGTGTTAGAGCCTACACTAGAGCAAGAAATACGTAAGGGCCAGTTATAGGATGCGAAGTTGAAAGAGATAGCAGAGAATATAGTGATTGGCAAGGCACCAGGTTTCCGTATGGATGATAATGGAACTCTATGGTTTGGGAAAAGACTATGTCTTATTATTCGTGATGTAATAAACACTTGTAATGATACTATTTATAATTTGTTGGCTTATATGTGTGACTGATCTCTGGGCGTACATAAGATTTTGCATCCCATTTTGTCCTTAAAATCAGGTGTGACAGATTGTGTACCTAAGATTAAGGCTATACGAGATGCAATTCTTCTTGAGGCACATGAGTCCGCTTACTCTATTCACCTTGGGAGTACCAAGATGTACTTGGATCTGAAAGAGAAGTATTGGTGGTATGGGCTAAAGAGAGATGTTGCTGAGTATGTTGCTATATGTAACATGTCAGAGAGTCAAAGCTGAACATCAAAGACCTACAGGATTATCACAACCAATAAAGATACCTGAGTGGAAGTGGGAAGAAGTTGATATGGATTTTATTGTTGGGTTACTATGCACTTAGAGAGATTATGATTCAATTTGGGTGATAGTGGATTGGTTAACTAAGGTTGCTCACTTCTTACCGGTCAAGACTACCTATATTGGACCCCAATTATCTGCATTATATATGGAAAGAATAGTATCTCTGCATGGAGTTCCCAAGAAAATTGTGTCTGATCGGGGTACTCAATTTATGTATCATTTTTTTGCAACAAGTACATAGTTTGTTGGGAATAAAGTTGAATTTTAGTATAGCAAATCATCCTCAGACAGATGGACAAACTGAGAGAACTAATTAGATTTTAGAGGACATGTTGAGAGCTTATGCGTTGCAGTATGGTACAAGTTGGGACAAGAGTTTGCCTTATGTAGAGTTGTCGTACAACAACAGTTATCAGAAAGGGTCCCAATATGGCACCTTTTGAAGCTTTGTATGGATGAAAGTGTAGAACCCCGTTGTTTTGGAATCAAATGGGAGAAACTCAAGTGTTTGGACCGAATGTTTTAAGAGACATAGAAGAGCAAGTAAGGATGATTAGTGATAACTTGAGAGTGGCACAGTCTCGACAGAAGAGCTATGCCAACACTAGGAGAAGAGAATTGTTTTTTGAAATAGGGGACTATGTTTACTTGAAGGTGTCACCAATGAGATGTGTGAGAAGGTTTAACATGAAAGGAATGTTAGCACCAAGGTATATTGGGCCTTTCAAGATTTTAGAGAGACGTGGTGAAGTAGCTTATCAGTTTGAATTGCCTGAGAGTTTGTTAGTGTACATGATGTGTTCCATGTGTCTCAATTAAAGAAGTGTCTGTGTGTACCTGAGGAGCAGATACCGTTAGAGGAGCTTACAGTTAAGGAAGATCTTACATATGAGGAATTTCCAGTACATATTTTGTAGATAGCAAAAAGGGTTACAAGGAGCCGAGTTATAAAGATGTGTAAGGTTCAGTGGAATTGATATACAGAAGATGAGGCTACTTGAGAAAGAGAAGAGGATCTGAGAAAAACATACCTGCAGCTTTTTGAGTAAGCATCGTCTGAATCTCGAGGATGAGATTCATTTTACAGGGGGTATAATTGTGACACTCTAAAATTTGCATGATTTTTAAATAGGAGAAAATGATTTAATTATGCATTTTGTGAGAATTTAAATTTAGGAAAATAATAACTTTGTTAAAAATTAAAATCAAATATAAAGTTTACCTACATGTCTATGCATTCATGCTACTGCATATTATTTTTGAATTGTGTGGTTTGAAATCAAACTTCAAATTGATTTGAATCTGTATTTGAAAATTGCTTTGGAAATTGGAAAAGAAAATAAAAAGGAATTTCTTTTTCCTCCCTCACTCTCCCTCTCTTTTGGCCTGCTGGACAAATCATTTCCCCGTGGCCCATTTCTTTTTCTCCCTTCTTTCTCGCTTCGCAGGCCACTCGTGGCCCAGCCAAAGGCCCACGCAGCCGCCTCCTTCTTCTCCCCTCGCTCGGCCCAGCCGTGGCCCAGCAAGCCATGCCACCTGTGCTCCCACTCCCCTCTTGCACGTTGCGGATGACCTAGGCCCGCGTCTCAGCTGTGCTGTCGTCTCCTACCTTTTGCTCGTGTTTGAGCAGGACACCGCGCCACTGAGTCCACCTTCGCTATGCCCACCTGGCGTGCATCCCATGCCTCTAGCTCCCATAACTAGCGGCCCCTGCACATGTCACCCTCACCAAACCGTAAAATGCCAGCACCACCCTCGCTCTGAGCTGCAGCCGTCGCAGGAGATCCGTCACTCGATTTCGTTGCTACGTCACTCCGTCGCCATTTTTGACCTTCTACCAAGTTTCCCACATGCTAGGGAACCTCATTGCACTGTTTTCCCTCTTTTTCCTTACTCTCCATTGCTTGTTAACGGTCACCGAACTTGTAGGATGTCACCACCCGCTGAACTAAACCCCACACCGTCTCCATCTGCTCCTCGCCAACAAAAACACCCTAGGTGAGGTTGCCGTCTTCCCCACTACCTCCTGGTGCCATTGCTTTGCTCAGTGGTGGCCCATAGGGCCTAAATCAATGTTGTCAACAAGCTTCCTTGCCATCATTCATGGCCGCCACCGCATCAGCCTTTCTCTGGCTGGTCATGCTCTCTCTCTCTACCTCCCACTTAATCTCAGCCATCCATCACGTGATCAACGTCCTAGATTCAAAGATACCCCTTCGCCTATCATATTTGCTAAAGAACCCCTTAGGTTTTTGATTGTCAAACCCATAGTCCAAAGTGTATTCAGAGAATACATTTTTGTCTTTTGAAAACGTAGTTTCTTTTGGATTATATTCAAAATACGTTTTCATCTATTTTCAGTTTTGTCACTAATCTGGTTTTAGCCATAAAATCTTCGTTTTAACTCTGATTTTATCCATTCAAGTTGTGTTAGGTTCGTAATTGAGTAATCTACATGTTCATACTATTGTTAAGCATGTTTTCAACTTTTAAAATTCGAGGTTAGATTTAATCTATTATTTTACTAAAGGCAATCTTGTTTAATTCATAACTTCTTTGTTTTAGCTCCGATTTTTGTGATCTTCGTGTCTGTGTGTTCGTGGTAAGACATAGATTCATTTTACAAACTGTTGATCTTGATTTTATGCTATTGGTGTACTATTCTAATCTATAGCCTTTGTTTGCTATGCATGATTGCTTCTGGATGCTTGTATGTTTGTCAACAAAAGATGCTCAGCAGTCCTCTGAGGGGTATGCCATGAAGGTAGATTAATCGGTGGGGGTGCGCATAATCAGAAACCGAATGGTGACACAAGGTGTAGAGACAGTGATTTAGATAGGTTCGAGACATCTAATCGACGTAATACCCTATGTCCTGTGTCTTTGGTGTATTGTATTGAATATGAGATGTATGTAGATATCAACTAGGAGACCCCTGCCTCTCCTTATATACTCTAGAGGGGTAGGGTTACAAGGAAAGTATCCTATTTCATACTATACAATATCTTATGGTGCACGTCGACTAGTGCCGTGCATGCCTAGATCTTATGGGCTAGGGCACCTCTGATGGTGCAGCTCATGTGGCCTACCATGGGTATCTAGGGTTGTACCCCCCACAGCTAGTCCCCGAATGCCTTGTATCCGTTATGCAACGCCGTCTTGAGCTTGTCCGAGCAGGTGCGAACAAAGCCGAGCAGTCAAACTCATGGTCCAACCATCGTGATGAGTTGCCGAGCAGTTGTGAACCATTGCCGAGTAGTGTGAACCATTGCTAAGCAGCTATGAACCATCGCTGAGCAGTGTGAACCATCGCCGAGCAGCTCTAAACCATCGCCGAGTAGTGTGAACTATCGCCGAGCAGTGTGAACCATCGCCGAGCAGTGTATCCTAAGTAAGGCTTGCCATAAGGATATAAGGAGCTTATGTTCAAAATAAAAAATTTCTTCCACTTAGGAGAAGTGTAGCCACTTAGACTCCATCAATAAGGGGGTAAATCAAGAAATAAGAACTACATTCACCTCCAGGTGAAGTGTAGCCACTTTGTCCCTGAGCCTGCTGGAAGATGAAGAATGAATCTTGTAGCAGGGTCAAAGAAAAGAAATCTAAAAGCTTGCCGACATCATCTGACATGCGTGTATCAAGACCCAGATGTGCTGCCCAAGATCAACACCCTAATCTAAATAGCATGGAGCAACTTGATAGCACACCAATGAGACATAGCAAGATCCGACCACCAAGGGAGTCCTCAGCTTAGCTGGCAATGCTTGCATGAAGAATCCGAGCACTGAGGAGTCCCCGACGTAGTTGACGATGTACAAGCACTGAGGAGTCCTCGGTGTAGCTGGCGATGTCTGAGCACCATGGAGTCCCCGACGTAGCCGGCAATGTCTGAGCACCGAGGAGTCCTCGGTGTAGCCAGCGATGTCTGAGCACCAAGGAGTCCCCAATGTAGCTGGCGATGTCTAAGCACCGAGGAGTCCCCAGCATAGCTGGCAATGTTCGAGCGCCGAGGAGTGCCCGGCGTGGCTGGTGATGTTCGAGCACCGAGGAGTCCTCGCACAACGTAGCTGGCGATGTCTGAGCACCGAGGAGTCCCCACGCGTAGCTAGCGATGTCTGAGCTTCGAGGAGTCCCTGGCATAGCTAGCAATGAAGCACGAGCAACAAATAGTTCGGTCGACTGGTCAGCGGCAAAGTGAGCATTGAGTAGAAGCGACTGACAAATAGTCCGATCAACTGGTCAGCGATGAAGTCCATGAACCTAGCGGTCTGACTAGTTGATCGGTGGAGAAGTCCTAGCACCAGGTGGTCCGATCACCTAGACAATAATCCTGCAATACAAATATGTAGAACGGGTAGTACATGATGTAGAAATATATGAACTCTAGAGAAGAAACAGCGTATGTAGCTCAGCAATCAGTTGGTGTCAAGATTTATTTATATTTAATACAAAACGTCCAACCAGTTAGTGTGTAGCTGAGTCTCCAGCCTGTGATAGAACCACCCAATTTATACAAGATCAAGTATGGCTGTCCCCGCTAACATGTTGACACACACATACTTTCACTTATATAAACCCGGTAGTCTGCCGAGTGTCACGAAGGACCTCGGTAAATCAACATCACAACCAAGATCGTGTGATTAAACAAATACACATCACATACAGAGAGATGAAGCAGAAATAATATTACAAATGAGTTCACAAATAATAGTACAAGTTTGGGTTTCAAAACCGATTAGTGAAAACAACATAGCTTTCAAATGATTACATCAATATAAGTTTCAAATACATTGCTAGCATAAGTGACATCCTTTGATAAAAGCATATAGATAAGAAGTAAATATAGAGTCACCGAACCCAACGGCGGTTAGCCACCATCTTTAGCAGGCCGAGAACTTCACCTACAACATAGTGGGATAAACCCTGAGTACTCGAATGTACTCAGGTAGACTTACCCATCACAATCCAGAAATAAAGTGACATCAAGGAGTATGCAAGGCTTTATAGGTGGAGCTAGCTTGAGAACATTTTTGAATAAAAGCCAAGAGTTGAGCTATACATTTTTACAATTTAGTAACCAAGTTAATTATAGCTATTCATCTCTAGATTAGCAACTAACCTATGCCAAACATGTAGGATATCATTTAGTAACAGGCAATAGTAACCATAGCCGGTATAATGTTGTCACATCATCATCACCATGTAGCCATCAAGTTCAATTAAGTGTCTCTACGTTGCCGCTGCTCAGTCAAGTTCTCACTATCCGGGAGAGACGGCGATTCGAATTGATTCCTACCCAGCTGGGGAATTATTCCTAACACAAACCCAGGTCTACCAGCCATGGTAGCCTTAGGTCACCTTTGGTATAACTCAGGAATTGTGGTTCCGAGTAGCACTGCACTCTTAGGGAGTCCACTCTACCAGGTGGTCAATCTCACCTTTGGACTTACGCCAATAGCTCCCCGCACATCCTTACTACCGCTAGAGTGCGCACTTTCACTTCCTGAACTTCTGGCCTGAGTTGAGCTACTCGGCTTCACGGTCAGAACAAGTTATCTAGCCAACTAAGTGATAGGCATGCGTTCAACATGACATGAGGACGTACAACGAATCGATCCTTAAACGACACAAACAGGGATAGATCCACACCCAAGGCCTCCATGTCTTGTTGCTTCTCTATCGACATCCCGCCCGGTCTTCATTCATTATTAACACATGGTTATTTCCACGATAGCAAATATAGCCAACCGTGCTTTGGTATCCACCTATATCTCGTAGGTGATAGGAAATCACCTGACTTCTACCGGTCTAAGCATCGCTAAGCATACATTCGATCCTAGACCTACATAGGGTTCAAGGTATATTTCTGGACAAGGTAGTTATATGCATCAAGTGGTTCCAATCAACTCTTATAACCTAATGCATCAAACATAAAGAACTAAAGTAATATTTATAAAAACGTAGGAGGCTTAGAATGCTCTGGGGCTTGCCTAGAATCCAACACTAGGTTAGTGTTTGTTAAATGACACTCGCTTGGTGAGTATCTCCCGTCCTAGCACTTGTCCAGTCCTTCCATCTTTGGGATAGGTCTACCATACACCGTCTTCGGGTTTGGTTCCAACATCATGTCCTTCACATGGTTCATCTAGCGTACCTAGATGAGATGCAAGATGTAAGTGCATGAATATGAAGAATGGTAATATGAGATGCGTCACATAATAGCATTCAAGGCAAACACAAGATCATGCAAGATATAGGCACCTAGAGTTATTGAACTAAACATCACACAACCTATTATAGAGGGATAGCAAGCATATTAAGCATGGCACACAAGTGAACTTAAGTTCAGATATTGCACCCATGCATTGATCAAGAACTAACCAACATGTTTAGCCAAAACAAGAGCAAGCTATAGCAATCACCTAGCACATGTATAGAAATCTAGACACTAGCACCGCAGTCACTTGTTTTAACCATAACTAGAGATATAAGCATCCAACAAGGGTGACCCTAGACTTTATGTAAAGCTAATGAACTTGCCTACAACATTTTTATTATGATCACCAGGTGATTCCACAATTAACAAGGTCATCAAGCACAATTGAACACCTCTGTCCAGGCTTGGATAGATTCTTCCATGCAACTTCACAAGCTTATAATTGGAGCTCTACAATACCAAAAGGGGTGATCTTTAACAATTTGTAAACTTAATGAAAGGAACTACACTTCTTCTATTATCTCCAAGACATGATTCAAAGCGTAGCTAAGTCAAACAACACAATCATTCAGATCTATATAGAGAGCATGCAAAACCTAATAGAGAAATTGTAAAATCTATAGCTCCTAAATATCAAGCCTATGGTCATGAAACCTTAACACAAGATAGATTAAGAAATTATCTAGAACTTTGGTATTCACTACAACCACATAAAACATCATTTACACCACGAAAATAATTGCACAAGCAAAACCGCACATGCAGCCCAAACCGTAGTGGTACAGATAGGAATTTCAGAGAAGCATAACTGGAGTTCTAGACCTCCAATAAACATGAATCATAACATTTTGAAAAGCTTATGAAGTTACCTACAACTTTCTTAATATCATCTTAAGATTATTCTATAGCTAACATGTTCAATTAATCCAATAATTTCTTCTTTGTCCAAAACATGGACAGAAACTGACATAACACTTTAAACAGCTATAACTAGAGTTCTACATGTCCAATAACCGTGGTTCTAGACTTTTTAGAAATCTTAGAAAATTATAAACAACTTTGTTATAAATACCTAGAGCTAATTCTACTATTAAAAATACCCCACAGTACCAATAAGGCAACCCTGTGTGGGTTTGGGAAGAAACAGCCACAGAGATTTAAGCAACTATAACTAAAAATCTAATTAACAAAAAAACATGCTATTTAGATTTTTGAAAAGCTTAATAAAAGTAATACAACTCATGTATTGTCATAAAGACATGATTCATAACTTAACTAAGCCAATTAATTCAAACATGCAGGCCTATTCAGAATAGGAGCAAAGCAACACAGGGCATTTGTTATTTTTATAGATCTTAAACTATCAAGCCTAAAATCCTGAAATTTTTAACAGACATCAACCGTCACCTGAGTAGAACTCCATAAAAATTTCACATTTATTTGATCAAAACAATTGTAGTTATGAAAAAGACAAGACACAACTAGTATTAAAAATGTAACTGCATATATTGATTTTCACAGCAAAATCTTTAAACTAAAGCATGCCATATTATAGATCTTCTGCATAGATAATTTCACAAGGATTCCAAAAATTCCTCATTTACTATTTTACGAGTTTTCTACTAATTACTATGAATTTTCAAAGTTGATTATCCAAATCTATAAAAATCAAAGAAAAGGAATGTAAATCTTGCATCGGGTACCCTGCAGTTTTCACAAATTAAACTCGAACAAAAAAAAATCCTTTCTGGCACTATTCAACCAAGTCACGGATTCACACTTAGATCCTCCATCTTCTTCTAATTCATGTCCACGGTCCTTTGCTTTTCTTCTTCACCACGTCGGAGCAGAGGAGGCCGTCGGGCTGGCTGGGGAGGGGCGTCGGTGGCCATAGAGGGGCGATGCGGCCTCGCAGCGGCCAGCCACAGCCACCCCTAGCTCAGGTTTGGCCCACAGCGGCTTGCGGCTACCTAGCCATGGCAGCTGAGGGAGGCAGCCAGAGCCGTTCCGGGGATAGCGACAACGGCAACGCCAGCACGGACGAGGGTGCGCGCGAGGGAGATGACATGGTCACAGAGCTATTAGTGGAGGTTGAGGAAACACTGCTCTACGGCCATGGTTGCGCGGAGCTCGGCTGTAGCTGGCCATGGTGAGTGGCATGGTGCTGGCTTGGAGAGGGCAGGAGAGGGAAGGGGAAGGAGAGAGTGGAGAGGAGGGTGCCGGTCCTTTACTTGAGCACGGCAAGGAGGCGAGCTGGCGGCAAAGCAAGCAACGAGGGGGCCATGTGACCTACAGCACCTGAGCACTGATCGGCCAAGCTACTGCTTCTGCTGACTAAGAAGGAAAAATCTAATACTACCTCAAACATACCACTGAAACCCACTTTTCATCCCTCCATAACTCCTGAACCCAGTTAGTTTTGGCACAATCCTTGGTAATCAAAGTTGTAGAGATACGCGATATCTCCAACTTTTATTAAAGCGTCAAAGTCTGATTCAGCCTGGTTAGAGAGATACAAGGATCTAAAGTGCGGTACACGAAACTAAAAACTCAGTTTCAGTCCATTAGGGACTTAGCCAAATTTTGAGCTCCAGAAATAGTAATACATTCACTTTTGGAGACCATGATAGACTAATTTAGAGACTAAACTAGCTCTTGACCCCTAAACAAAGTTTGTTCTACTCCTCTCAAACTTCAAAATTTATTTAAGGTGCAACTCCATGGAAGTAATGTAAGCCATAGTTCAAACCAAGTCAATGTACCATCATGGTAAAGCTTAAATTATCCTTTTTGATCTATTGAAGCATTTTCTAGCCACTTGCTCAACATGAACCCTTCATAACTTTTGATCATGAGTGTAAGTAGAGTTGTTTGAGCTAGGTTGCAAGGCTTGGTCGACATCTCATATTCCCATTTACTTAATAAAACAATCCAAGAAAGATTATAACTTATCATTTCATGTGACTTCTTGATTCCAGACTTCATGAAACTTTTTCACTGGTCATGATGGATGCATGTTGATGTAATGTACATGAAATAAGCATGTTTAACATTACTCTTGCATAATATTAACAAGGGTCCACATGTAAGTAAGGGTGTGTTGTCCAAGTTTAAGTTGGAGCTCACTCTTGTCGATTTGATCTTTCACCTTCATCACCACTTAACATGTTATGTTTGAGTTCAAACCCATTGCTTAACTAGTTACTAACACCTAGGGTGTTACACATCCCTAGCTAGCCTATTAACCATAACACGAAGCGCAGAGCCCGTGTGCGTGTAGGAAGAACAAAGTGTCACTAAGGAGCCACTGCCAACCACTCATAACGCAGAGGGTAGACGCTTGTGCACGTGTAGGGAGGAGCCAGAGATAGGGCCGTCTCTAGGGACATCCGAGCATCAACATGACTGTTTGGGGATTTGCCTTAGACTTAGCTATATGTCATCTTTAAGATGGTATACATGAAAGAAAATCGTTTGGAGAGCAAACATGGAGAAAACAGCTCAGAGAAATATTATGGCAATATACGAAGATTGGAGAACATTTAGAAGAATATTAAAGCGTGACTTTGCTTTAGACTGAACATCTGGTTGGTGGTGTATGGCGTTATCTGGTCGGCGACATGGGTAGCTAGGATAGCGGCTCGCTTGATGGCTAGAACAAAGTTGATCTCGTGTTGGAGTAGGACAGACATAGTCGAAGCTTGGTGGTGTCAATCCACGTACGAAGATGTGCATCATGGTTGTCGAAGGATGTTGATCTTGAGTTACGCCATCTGGTTCACCAGGGATCAGGGCGCACGAGCCCCATGATCAGCGCCAACTGTCAACAAAAGATGCTCGGTAGTCCTCTGAGGGATATCCCATGAAGGTAGATTGATCGATGGGGGTGGGCGTAATCAGGAACTGGATGGTGACATAAGGTGTAGAGATAGCGATTTAGATAGGTTCGGGCCGTCTGATCGACGTAATACCCTATGTCATGTGTCTTTGGTGTATTGTATTGAATATGATATGTATGTAGATGTCGACTAGGAGACCCCTGCCTCTCCTTATATACTCTGGAGGGGTAGGGATACAAGGAAAGTATCCTGTTTGGTACTATACAATATCTTGCGGTGCACGTCGACCAGTGTCGTGCACGCCTTGATCTTATGGGCTAGGCCACCTCCGATGGTGCAGCCCATGTGGCCTACCATGGGTATCTGGAGTCGTACCCCAACAATGTTGCTGTGGTTATCGAGTATAGACTGTGAGCAATTCGTGTGTGATCAAGAGTACTACTTTGACGAGCAGGATCAGCAGGAACACTTTGATCAAGGCAAGTATAGCATGGGATCATCCTTGTTTCCTATCCACTTTAATACATTTTATTCATATTGCATGTGTCACCTTGATAGGGATTCCCTAGAATTGAACTTATACCTTGTCTCCTATGGGATATGCATTGGGTAGCTTTGCTAGTGCTCAATTAAACCATGATCTTGTAACTTGACTAATGGCATATGCAATAAACATTAAAATATGATTTTTTAGCAACTTGGAAACAGGGGGCTAGAGTGTTTAGCTACTTTCTAAATGCTTTAGATTCCTCTCCCTAAGGACTTATCTATAAGTGATCATCTAGGACTTATAGTACAGCTATGAGGGCTACATGGCTCTAGCTTTAGCTCAGTATGAGGACCTTTTCTAGCTTGTTAGTGGTTACCTTTATTGGCATAAGAATGGCTTGACAAATCGGGTATAGGACAGCCTCTACTCTTTATGTATAGCCATGATGGAATTATGCCATTCGACAGGGGGTTCCTATATCTGTTTGCCGAGTAAATCTAATGGCCCTAACTTGTTAGTCGAACCTTTGAAAGGCTTCATAGCTCACCTTGGTAGTGTTTTGGGAGTAATTAACCCAGGCATATGGGTATCATGACTCACAGTGAAAGTGTACAACCTCTATAGAGTGTAAAACTGGTATATCAGCCATGCTCACGGTCACAAGTGGCCTTGGAACATTTATAGAATAGATGATCACTAAGAATTATTCATTTATGCTATTTATTATTCTTGTTTACATTGATCATGTGTTTACTATGGGATTAAAACAACTTGTTGCTACTGTTATGCTAAAATTGTGATAATTAAAAGCTGAATGCTATTAAACCTGTGTCAAGCCTTTTGAGCCTCATGAACCCCATGTTACACTTGTTGAGTATGACACGTACTTACGCTTGTTTATTTTCATTATTTGGATAAAAATCCTGGATGGGTTACAGATGGCTATGGTAATGATGACTTTCATAAGGATTACTAGACTTGTGGTCAACCAGTTGACGTCCCTGTGATATGAGCTTCCATGAGAGATTTTTCTTTATACTTTCGCTAGATTTATGTGAAGACTATGTCTTATTATTCGTGATGTAATAAACACTTATGATGATACTATTTATAATTTATTGGCTTATGTGTGTGACTGATCTTTGGCTGCATATAAGATTTTGCCTTCCATTTTATCCTTAAAATCGGGTGTGATAGAGATTTGAGATGCTTGGTTGAACAAATCAAAAGGATTGATCTAGAGAGCTAATTATTGGAATTCAAGTGGTATTCTCATGCAAGCATTGATCAAAAGAGAAAGCAAGCCAACCACAACTCAATATAATGCACTTGATCATAAGTGGTTCTCAAATCATATGGGTGAATAATGGATTTCATTATTGATGATTTGTCTTTACCAAGCTATAATTGGACTTCACATTGCTATTGCGGAGCTTAATTGGAATCTAATGACTATCCTCT
Organism: Miscanthus floridulus; assembly: GCF_019320115.1. NCBI lineage: Eukaryota > Viridiplantae > Streptophyta > Magnoliopsida > Poales > Poaceae > Miscanthus > Miscanthus floridulus. Next base: position 127,066,778 of record NC_089580.1, on the reverse strand, counting down.
ACTCCAATATAGCAAAGGTATCATTGTAATATGCATGATCATTTTATCCCTTACTAGTATGTGGTTAGTGCATATAGTACATGCTTTATAGGATCATGCATAACAAATGAAAATTTTAAATTCATAACCTACCACTATTGCTTGAATGGTTAATTGATCTAGTGGTAGTATATGAGTTTGTTCATGAGCTAGTGAACCCAAGTACTTGATTTATTTTAGATTGCCAATAAGTGACAAGTACAACCTTGATAAGATAACCTCAATATGAGTGTGAAGAAGCTTAGAAAGGGTTCAAACTAGACTTGGAAGCTTAGGCAAATCAATTTAGTTCAAGTCATATTAGAAGCTCATGACAATGACAAGAATACAAGAAAAAGACAACAATGAAAATGGATATCTAATTTGTTTATTTCAAGTGGTATCTAGACTCAATTGATCTCTTCAAGTGGTATTTACAAGTGGTGTCTAGATCAATTTACAAGTGATATCCTACAAGTGGTACCCATGAAGATAGCAAGCGTTCAAGAAATGGTTATAATTGACAAATCCTACAAGTGGTTCCATGATAGTTGCTACAAGTGGTATTTCTTGATTATCACATTACTACAAGAAGAAATCATACAAGTGGTATCTAGTATGTCAAATGGTGGTTCCACAAGTGATCCTCAACTTTAAGTGATCATCAAGTGAAGAATGCATCCCTCATCAACAAGTGGTACACAAGCTCAAGATTATCAAGTGAATAACCCATGCTTGGACATAGGGGAGGTGCCCCACCAATTGGTATCAAGGTCATAAGATCCTACACATGGTGTCTAAAGAGCTATACAAGTGGTGTCCATAAAAATGCAAGATTCAAGTGTCAACCATCTACCCCAACCCTTTGTACCAAAAGAGGCATACCTTTTATGGAAATTGATGACAAAGGGGGAGAGATTGAGACAAAGATATGACAATTGGGGATTTGGACTTGGACATTGGACAAGGAGGGAGCAACATTGAGCAACTGAGAAGGATAAAAAAATTCTTGGACAAGAGAAGCACACAAGTAGGGGGAGGAAGCTCATGAACTTGTTTGGTTGCATTTGATATGTGCATATTCATGTGCTTACTTGCATAAGGTTTTAAATTTGATATGCATGCTTGTGTGGCGTATGGTAGTTGTAGAATTTGATTGATAATTTGATAACTAGCATGCATAGGATCGTAGCTAGACTTGTATTCCTACACATGCTACTAGAACCTTGCTTATAATGTTGATCTCATGGGGTTTCTAGTATATTTTTTGTCTAGCTACTCATGGTGCTAAGGATGGTGTTAAAAGTCCAACTCCGATTGGTATCATGCTTCAAAGGTTAATTCTTTACACCTTAGCATCATTGGTAGTAATTACTCTCCCATAATTCCAATCTATGCATATGTGTGAGCTTCAAACCAAACACTCTTAGCACATATGTAGGGGGAGCTAATACTACCAATTTGGGTTTGTGGTACTTGTCCAAAATCATTTACACATGGTAAAATTGCTTGGGCAAGCAACATGATCCAATAGAGCTTAATTTCCATATCTTTGTAGAGTTGTCATCAATTACCAAAAAGGAGGAGATTGAAAGGTCCTTGTTTGGTTTTAGTAATTGAGTGACAACCTTAGGTGGACTAAAATGTGATTGAGTATGATACATAGGTGATTAGTCTACAAGTACATCATGTGTGAGCAACCTATGCCATGAAAGTGAAATGGCTTGGATTTGTTGCAAGGCTCACACATGTAATGAAGGTGCTCATTGCATATAAGACATGACATGGAGTCATGTGACTAAGGTGGAGAAGATTAAGCTGGGGCTTGGCTTGATGGACCGGTTGCAAGAGTGAAGGGCAAGTCAGAGGCTTTGAAGCTTTGGACTATGTGGCGGGATGCTTGGGCAAAGACTTGGCACCGATGGACCAATGCAATGGTGAAGAGCAAGTGAGGTCAAGATTGATGAACCAATAAGGTCACAAGATCATATCATTGTTGATCATGTTGGAGCATGTGTTGCATCGACATTGGAGGAGATAGAATGGAATGCGCAAGTGTGGGGGGTATAACCCTCGATACCAGCAGGGTTGTACATGGGCCGAGCCGCTAGGGGAGGTCCAGCCCACAAGACTATGCATGGGCCATGCCACTAGTGGAGGCCTGACCTACAAGACTGTGCTGTGCGAGGCACGACATAGGTCAGCGTGCCTCGCAAGACTGCATGAAGATCTTCGGTGATCTAGGAAACCTGCTCAGATATGCTAGATCCCATAATATCTATAACTTCCAATCTTGTAAACCGATCAGGATAGAAACAACCAATCTGTAACCCTACCCCATGAGCTATATAAGGCAGGTAGGGACCCCTCATTTTCATATGATCATATGTAATGCAATCCACCAAGACACAGGACATACGGTATTATGTCAAGCTAATGGCCCGAACCTATCTAATCATTGTCTCTCACGTTCTGTGTCACCATCCGGCTCCCTCATACGCACCTCCACCAATTCATCTACTACCGTGGGCATACCCCTTGGTAGACTGCTAGATGTATTTTGTTGATAGTGGAGTGCCAGGTAGGGGGTGTGCATGCTGAATTCATGGTGTACCAAATGGTCACTTTCCCAAGCTCCGTGGCCTTTCCCAAGCTGGGCCAGATCTTCACAGTCGGATCCATGACCTGGGTCATAGGCCCCGACAACAACAAGGAGATCACGGAGACAGTGCAGGATCACCCTGCACCAATCATGCCAACACCTACAATGACATCTCTAATCCTGGTGCCCCACTGCTAGGTTAAGAGATCCATTAGCAATGATGATCTAATCAGATCCATCGATTGGGTCATAGACCACTTAGCGGAATGTCAGCTCCTCTTGAATTTGGTCTTAGATCAATCTAGAGCGAGCAATGAGTTTCCCATACTTCAAGATCACCAAGTCGCTGCAACCAAGCGACCTGCTCAGTCACATCTTTCAAGGTGGCCAGATTCTGGTCTAGTGATAACAACTACTCTAGAGGGGCGCACAGTGCGGCGCCAAACATGAAGGATTTGCTGCCCATCAAGCGCCACTTCCTGCTAGCACATCAGACTTCACCCCTTTATGGAAAGGCTCCAAGTCATCCGGTGGCCTATGGGTTTCAAGGTTCTTGGTGTTAACACCTATGATGGAAAGGCTAACCCCACTTAGTGGCTAACTCTATATGAGATCGCCAAAAGAGCCGTAGGCAGAGATGAAGACATCATGGCGAACTATCTACCCGTCATGCTTAATTAGTCTGTGAACAACTAGCTCCTCAGCCTATGGGAGAATTCGATCTGATCTTGGGATGACCTCAAGAAAGTCTTCACCGATAATTACATGTCCACATGCGAGTAGCCTAGCACCAAGTATGACCTCGAGAAGCTTCATCAATCCTTCGAGGAGTCCCTACATGACTTCATCAGGCGTTTCTTGGAGATAAGAAATTCTGTTCCCAACATCACTAACACCAAGGCCATCGCTGCTTTCACCAAGGGGCTCTGGCACAAGCAACTCCATGGCAAGCTATACCACAAGAGGCCCACAACCATTGATGAACTAATACAAACAACAAACAAATATGCCAACACTGAAGAAGCCGAATGGGCTGCCTGCTCCGCTCACCACCAACGCCACAATGAGGATCATCATGAAGACAGGCTCTACAACGACCACGACTGCCGTTGTGATGACCAAGACAACCATGATGACTGATACTACCACCAAGATGACCATGAACCCTGGCATGATGACTGCCCAAATATCTTGAGAGGCAGACAAGGCTATCGTCGCTAGCCTAATAACTCCATCAACACTGTCAATGCCCATGCTAAGCGCACCTATGAGCTAACTTTGGCAAGCTGCAAGATGACCCATGCCCTATCCACAAGGATGGCAAGCACACCTTGCAAGAGTGTAGAGGCCTAAAGACAGCGCTCAGTGGCAAATCATCAAAGAAGCCATGGCATGAAGATGATGAGACCGATGATGGTCAAAGCGGAGAACGAGGCAAGAACAAGGGCCCAACCTACTAGGACCCCACCAAGACCATTGCCACCATCTTTGGTGGGAGAGTTGTCTTTGAAGACAAGCGGGAGTAGAAGCTTGTAGCACGACATGTCATGTCGATCACTACATATGATGGCCCCATCGCTGATCCCAAATACCTTGACTTGTTTGAGCACCTCGATCACCTTCTCCAGGGCCGACCAGTGGTTGGATATCTTGTACCTAGGGCATTTCCCACTAGTCCTGGATCCCATCATCAAGGATCTCCGCTTCTAGAAGGTCCTCATCAACGGAGGGAGCGCCCTCAACATCCTTTTTGCTAGGTGCCTAGAGGAGCTAGGGATCAAGAAAGAAGACCTTACCCCCATGGATTCTCCATTCTGGGGATCATTCCTAGAAAAGCATCCCTACCTTAGGGATAGATTACACTGTCGATACAATTTGGCACTACCAAGCACTTCTGCATTGACTACGTCAACTTTCTGGTTGCTGACTTCAACATGGCGTACCATGCCATCCTTGGCCGATCAGCCCTCACCAAGTTTAAGGCCATGCCACACTACACATACCTAGTGTTGAAGATGCCAATAGAGCAGGGGGTCCTCTCCCTATGCGCTAACCTCGACATTGCCTACTCTTGTGAGAAGGAAAGCTTCACACTCATCGAGGCTATTGACATCTCCATCCGCATGTAGGACTGCCTCGTGTCTTCATAGCAGATTCCCCCATAGGACCTAGAGATCCCAACCATGGAGGCTGCCCGAGCATCAACCAAGTCAGATTGGGGTTGACCTCAATCCCAAATAGGAAGACGTGCTCGTTAGCTTCCTAAGGGAGCATGTTGATGTGTTCGCATGGAAACCGGTGGACATGCCCGGCGTGCCTTTAGAGCTGATCGAGCACTCCTTAAATGTCTTGGCAACCACCAAGCCCATCAAGCAGAAGCTTTGAAGATTTGCGCAGGACAAAAAGGAGGCCATTAGGATAGAAATAACCTAGCTCTTAGCTGCTAGTTTTATCAGAGAGGTGCATCATCTAGAGTGATTAGCCAACCTAGCTCTTATAAGACAAAAGAATAAAGAATGGAGAATGTGTGTTGATTACACCAATCTCAATAAACACTGCCCTAAAGACCCCTTTGGCTTACCTCGCATTGACAAGGTCATAGATTCTACAGCCAGTTGTGAGCTCCTATGCTTTTTAGATTGCTACTCAAGTTATCACCAGATCACGCTGAAGGAAGAAGACCAGATCAAGACATCATTCATTACACCCTTTGGTGCCTACTACTACATGACCATGTCCTTTGGGCTCAAGAACATGGGTGCAACTTATCAAAGAGCCATCCAGCACTGCCTGAAGGACCAGATCAGAAAGAATGTCGAGGCCTATGTTGATGACATGGTGGTTAAGTCTAAGACTACCAACACTCTCATCGCTGACCTGACCAAAGTTTTCAAAGCCTTGAAAGTGTACCGATGGAAGCTGAATCCCACTAAATGCATTTTTGGCATTCTATCTGGTGTCTTGCTAGGCAACATCATCAGTCACCATGGCATCGAAGCCAACCTAGAGAAGATAGTGATGGTGACCAACATGAAGGCACTGACCTATGTTAAGGACATCCAGAAGCTAACAGGGTGCATGGCGGCTTTAAGTCATTTCATATCCTGTCTAGGTGAAAAGGGACTCCCCTTCTTCAAGCTACTCAAGGCTCAAGAGAAATTTGTCTGGTCGGAGGACGCTAACAAGGCATTCACCGAGCTCATGCGGTTCCTCATCACACCTCCGATCATGACTACCCCCAAAAGGATAAAACCCTACTATTCTACATCATAGTGACCAACCAGGTAGTCAACACCACCATTGTTGTTGAACGAGAAGAGGCCAGACATGCATACAAAGTCTAGCACCTAGTCTACTTCATCAGCGATGTCCTAAATGAGTCTAAGACTCGATACCCCTAGGTCCAGAAGTTGTTGTGCGCCATCTTGATCACATCTAGGAAGCTCTATCACTACTTCAATGCCTACCACATAGCGGTAGTTACGAAGTACCCACTCGGTGACATCCTCCACAATAAGGAAGCCAGTGGTCACATCATTAAATGGGCGATCAAGCTCAGCACCTATACCATTGACTTTAGGCCTTGCCACACGATCAAGTCGTAGGCGCTCACCGACTTCATCGCCAAGTGGACAGATATGTAGACTCCTGTCCTAGTCGACCACCCCAAGCACTAGACCATGTACTTCAATGGGTCTCTCAACCTCGATGATGCTGGGGCAAGCGTATTTTTCATCTCGCCATTGGGGGATAAGCTTCACTATGTTCTCCGCCTATACTTCTGAGCATCCAATAATACCACTGAATACAAGGCGACACTCCATGGTCTCTATATAGCTATCACGCTTACTACGCCATGATAAGAAAGTTAGAAGACAAGTTCTATGGTATGGAGTACCACCATGTGGTCTGGGCTGACAACCAAGCAGTCAATGAGCTATCAAAGTTAGGGTTGACCTGGGCCAAAGTTCCTACCAGAGTGTTCATCTAGGACCTCATGATGCCATCCATCAAGCAGGGGCAAGAAGGCATTGAAGAAAAGCCACATGCCGAGCCATTAGTCATAGCGGTCCCTAGCCTGAGCAGTGATTGGAGGGAACCTTTCATCAAATACCTCACCACTACAGATGTCCTAGCTGACAACATAGAGAGAACGCCTCACTCGACGCAACAAGCATTACATCCTAGTTGAATGAAATTTGTATCGCAAGAACGCCAAAGGAGAGCTACTCCAAAAGTGCATCTCCGTGGAAGAGGACGAGAAGATACTCATGGAGATCCACACCGGCACTTGTGGCAATCACGTAGCCTCTAGAACATTGGCTGGTAAAGCCTTCGGGGCTAGTTTCTATTGGCCTTCTGCAGTTGCCGATGCTAAGGCATTCGTTCGCCGGTGCGAGAATTGTTAGTTTTTGCTAAGCAAATCCATGTCCCGACCCAAATGCGCGTACAACATCTTAAAGATGACACGCCAACTACGCCTAAGGCAAATGCCCAAACAGACACATTAACACTTGGACACCTCTAGAGATGACCCTGTCTCTGACTTCTCCCAGCATATGCATGAGCGTCCGCCCTCTGCATCATGGGTGGTCGGCAGCGGTTCTCTAGCGATGCCCTATTCTTCCCACATGCACATGGCCCATGTGCCCCATGTTATGATCAATAGGCTAGCTAGTGCTAGGGACTGAGCTATACACTTCTGATCAGATGGTTTAAATCAAATATAAACACAAATATACCATAACACCAAGTGTTCACCAAAAGTTGCTAAGCACTTTTGTACAATGAGTCAACATGAGTTTTTTCTACTCTATGGAGCACTACTCCACCCTTCACCAAACAACTCGACTTCTTTGGCCAACCTCTTCACTGGCTCTTCCACATCATCTTCTAGCCTGGCAATCTTCTTCGTGTCCATGCCCTACGCGTACCTGGTTGCCACCCATCGGAGATCCACTTAAGGGTAGTGCGACCATAGTTGTGCGAGTGCATGGACGATGGCTCCATGGGCGGTGCTACATGTGAACTCCTTGACGTCCACCCATGATGTTCGATAATGATCCACGACCGATTGGTATGGCTTGTCTTCGGGCAGCCATGCTGTCTCAGGTTGCTTAAGACTGACGCAGTCTAGCACGAGCTGGATTCCCACGGTTATCGCCTCTAGCTATTCATCATGGGCTTTCACTTGTTCCATGAGCACCTTGAACTATGCCTGGGCTTGATGTTGATACTCTGCAAACAAAATAGTCATATGCTAAGCATGCGCTTAATGCCGCACAAGTCAAAATAGCATGAAAAACACTCATGACAAAGATCTTTAGTGATTTTCTCGACCTTCTCCTCTGCCTTCTCCTTCACCTCCTAAATTTGGCTGAAGGCCTCCTGGGAAAGGTCGAGCTCCATCTCCAATGTTGTGTATAATAGTTAGATGTTTCACAATGCTGAATACCACTAAAGTGAAATCCCGAGACCAACCTTTCTACCAATCAGTGCTACGGCTGAGCTGCTCGGCCATCGACTGGCTCTCCACCTCCATTTGCTAGTGCTCCTTCTCCAATGCTAGAACCTTCACCTCTAGGTCTTCTCTGTGGTGGCTCTCTTATAGGAGGCGTGCCTGGAGGTCTTTCACCGATGCTTGCAAACTCTTGTTCTCCTCCAATACCAGAGCCATCTCCTCCAGCTGCCGCCGGCGCTGCTCGAACACCTTCATCACATTATGTAGCGGGCAAACAGATTAATAGACTATGCTATTCAAAAGACAAAGAAGATATCTTTAGGCTTACCTCAATATGGCCCATCATCGATGACAAATCAACCCTCAGCTTTTTTGTCTCCATGCTCGCCTCCACCTCCTCCAGCATCTCAAACTCTTCGCTGCGCTAAATGACCAAGCGGAGGAGCTAGGGTGGCAGGGTGGGCTCCCATACTATCTCTTCAATCTCCATGGTGGCCATAGGGAAAGGTGCCCTCCTTGGCTACTGCCATGCTTGGACAGAGCGTTCGAGAGCCTCTCCCCCCATTGATGCCATTACAGAAGATGCTTGCTCAGTAACTGCGGGTGGACTTTGTGCTGCACTGCTCGACACATCCCCCATAGGCTACGTACCTGCTCTAGCAAGGCCACTTGATGTCACCATAGCATCCCATGCCTCCTCAACACCAGGATCACCCTCGTCATGCAATCCACCGTGAGGTGAGGTCGGTCTAGTTGTTGAGGGCTCCTCCATACTAAGGGTGGTTGGTTCCGCAACCATCGGTTGCTCCATGGTGGGGGCAACCGAATCCACCCTTGCCTATGCTTTCTCGGCATGGGGAGCTACCGGCTCCTCCAGGTGCCTTCCATCATCAGCAGTCGATGGTTGCAAGACTTCTGTCAACTCCGCACTACAACAAAAAAGAAAAATTCGTCAAGAAGCATACCACCATGCTAAAGGAACAGGACAAATAAATAAAGCACTTACAACTAGGACTCCCGCTGCATAGCTCAGAACCTGTGTCCCCACCTAAAACTGGTCTGCCCAGCAGCTGAACTGCCTGGTGCCTCCACCCCTGCCACTAGAGTTGCTCATGTGGTCTTAGGGACCATGGTGGTAGCGTGCGCTGCGCAACTTGAGTCATCCATGAGGTCTCAAGGACTGTGGTAGCCATTTGGTCGGTCATTGATGGCACCACCCGAGCTACTGCTACTGTTGGTGTCGCCCATGTGCTATTAGGCATTATTGCTACAGCCCCTATTGTCTGCCACCTCTCCCGCGTCTTCGCCTAAGCCGGCGTAGATGGCGAGGGCATCACAGCCCTCGGTGAAGGAGGCACCGCTTGTTCATCATTGTTTGATGAGCTCGACATCACCACCTACCATCTTCAAGGCTAGATGGACACACCAATGGTTACCAACCTCTTTTCGTGGCAAGACGATGCAGCTATTTTTCTTCTTTTCGAGGATGGCTCCTCACCAACCGGCCACTTCCTCTAGAGCTTCTTGCAGACATACGGTGTTTGCTCATCTTCATCTTCATCGTCAAGGTTGGTCAAGCTATCCCCACCAGCCTTCAGGCAGAATTGACACTAAGGACGGCTCTGTCGGGCATCAACACCCCTCAGCCAGCCAGCTAATGGCATCACCGAGAAGTATACTGGCCGATCATGCCCACCAATCTTCAGTAAAACGAATGAGTATATTGCAACTGCAACAGATAAGGGATCAAGCCAAACTAAAAAGAAGGCTCTTACCTGTGGTGGGAGGGCCCCTACACCGATGGCCCTCTGCTAATCATCAATCTTATGATGCACCATGAGGTTAAATAACACCCCAATTCACTACATGACTTCATCATAGTTAATCAGCTCAGGCACCTCATGGGTCCCATCGGTATCTCCCTAGAATTCATATATGAGATGTGCTCTCTCCTTGCTAGGTAGGCATCACTGAAATGTGAAGTTTTTCACCACTACAACCCCATCCACCCTTCTTCGGTTGATTCGTGCCAATAGCTCTATCACTTGCTCCATCCCATTGGCACTAGGTCTCTCTGACCACTTGGTATTGCTCACGGAAATCTAATCAATGTTGCATGCCATATAGTGTTCCCCTTGTGGCATGTAGAATCATCATTGTGCCCAATACTTCACATTTGTGTTCAATGGGGTGGCGATGTATTGGCCAACGATCCTGTCCCGAAGCTGCAAGTACACTGCCTACGATCCTAGATCTAGATCCTTCATGGGCTTTCAAACAGAAAAGGTGGCGGAAGAGATCGAAATATGGAAGAAGGCCAAGATTGGCCTCGTAGAAATGGATGAAGATAGAGACATGAAGGATGGAATTCGGGCCCAGATTACAAAGGCCAATCTCATAATAGTCAATCAATCCATGGAGAAACGAATGGATTGGAACACCAAATTCATGATAGAAATAATCTTTAAAAACGACTAATTTGTTGCCAAGAGGAGTCAGAAACCTCTCACCGTGAGTCAGACACCATCCCACCGTCACCCTATCGAGTAGCACACCATCCTCCACCAACCGATTGAGCACCACCTCATTGCTAATGGACCCCACCCATTCCTCGGAGTGATTAAGCTTGCGTGATGGTCTACCCGAACCACCGTGGTTTCTTTTGGGTGCCATCTAGCAGATCCGTCACATGGAGGAGGCTACGCGCTTGTGGTTGCTCTAATGGCGGAGCAGTTGCCAGGCGAAGCGGTGTGGGCATGAGGAAGAAGATGAAGTGGCGGAGAGAAAGTGAGGAATGTGCATTAGGGTCGTGGTACTCTTATAATGGTTTGACCCCTGACCCTCTGCCTTCTAGGGTTTTTGGGAAACTACGCTCACCATGCCGCATTTTCTTCTAATGTTTCCGCACGCCACTGGGCTGCTGAGTGGGCCTGGTGGGCTGCCGCATCAAACTGTGTCAACCACGGGTTGATATTCAATACTGAGCATTGCTACGACATGATATTCTTTCTCTGACCCTACTACAAGATTTCTTCGTAATCTTCCAACAGGCTCAGGGACTACATGTGTACACATCATATTGCGATGACTGTATTTATTTTTACACTAGTTTTTAGTGACATTGGGGACTAGGCCAGCACCTGAAGACCACTACTTTGGACCTGAGCATCACGTGACTACTTCACCCATTGTCGGGCTCGGGGACTAAGTGGGCACACTTCACCTCATGGTGAATGTGCTTATTTTGGACCTAATCTTCTACAAAATGGCTAAGTTCTTCCATGCAAACTAAGTCAAGGACGCCTTGCAACCAACTTCAATGTCCAGAACCTAAGTGGACACACTTCACCCAAGGTGGAGACTTTGAATTTTTTTACTTTAGCTCCTTACATCCTTCTGACAAACCCTAGTTTTGAGTATGCTCAGCTCTAGCAACCAGATGAATAGCTTAGACGCATGCTCAGATAGCTCAGACGCATGCTCAGGCAGCTCAGATGCATGTTCAAACTGTTCGAACGACATGTTCAACAACTCAGAAGTTTGCCCGATAGCTCGGACAAGCTCAAGATGGTGTTGCCCAAAGGATGCAAGGTGCTCGAGGACTAGCTGTGGGGGTATAACCCCTGCTACCAGTAGGGTTATACATGGGCCAAGCTACTAGGGGAGGTCCAGCCCACAATACTATGCATGGGCCATGCCACTGGTGGAGGCTTGGCCTACAAGACTACGCCATACGAGGCATGACATATGTCAGCATTCCTCACAAGACTATGTGAAGATCTTCGGTGATCTAGGAAACCTGCTCGGATATGCCAGATCCCATTATATCTATAACTTCCTATCTTGTAAAACCAATCAGGATAGAAACAACTGATCTATAACCCTACCCCCTAAGCTCAATAAGGCGGGTAGGGACCCCCCTTGTTTTCATTTGATCATATGCAATACAATCCACAAAGACACATGAGGTAGGGTATTACATCAAGCTGACAGCCCAAACCTATCTAATCGTTGTCTCTCATGTTCTGTGTCACCATCTGACTCCCTCATGCGCACCACCACTGATTCATCTACTACCATGGGCATACCCCTCGGTAGACTATCGAACATATTTTGTCGACAGCAAGGCAAAGGTATAATAATAGGGCATTTCATTTCATCGGTCATATGTATGTAGAGAAGTTTATGACCGGGTTTAGGATAGATGGCCATACTATCAAGAGGGGCAAACTAGTTTGCATATCGGTCATCTAGTGCCACTCGAGTGATCTAACTTTGCATTATTGCTAGGATCGAGTGACGTGGCAAGTTGAGTGGCTAATCCTTTGAAAAATGTTTGTGAAAAGCTAACACACTTGCACAAGATGGTGATCACCTGGTGGTGTTATCACATTTGCAAAGGAGAACAAGTTGGGGAAGAAAAGGAGTTGAAAGCGCTGGTCACGAGGTGACTGGATGCGTCTGACATAGCGACTAGATGGGTCCGGTATTTACCTAGGCATGGGCAAGCAGACATGAAGGAACTTGTCCAGTATTGCAACCAGACACGTCTAGTATTTGGCCTAGGCTTGAGTAGTGGTTGCAGTTGTGATCAGACTCATGGGAGCATCCGATTAGCTATGACCTGACATGTTAGGTCATAGTTAGGACCTCTCGGTGTAGTTTTTCGACGTGATCGGACGCTTAGTACTTCGAATGACCTGATGCTGAGCGTCACGTCCAGTCAGAGGAGGTGAAACACATGGTGGTGTGTGATCTAACACATGGGGCGTCTGGTTAGGAGGACTGAATGCATCTGGTCGGTCCTGAGACGCTCTAGGATCTCTCTGGACTCGACCTATCGCTACATCGCCTGTGTCCAATCGATTTCTAGTGTCATGTCTGATCGTGTCTGATAATGGGCGTAGAAAGAGCCATTGGGCGCCAATAGCTATATAGGTTTGAATGAGACATGTGGCAGCAGGGCTACAACTGGACGCAGCGACCGAACATGTTCAGTCACCACACCGGACACGTTTGATCCGTTCGTAGAATGCCCAGTGAACAGGTAATGGCTCTATTCATTCGTGGGGTTATAAATAGGAGCCTTAGCCAGCCTTGGGCTAGAAACTAAGCACACTAGAGCCTAGGTGGCTTATGTGGTGATGCTTGGGAGCCCTCTAACTCACTCTTGCTTGATAGTGTTCATCCGATTGAGTGAGTGAGCGATTCTAGTGCGATTGCATCGTGAGGTTGCATCGAGTGGCACTAGGTGATCATGTTGCAAGCTAGTGGTGTTTGTTACTCTTGGAGGTTGTCATCTCCTAGACAACTTGGTGGCTTGTGACTCCATTGAAGCACGTGAGAAGATTGTGCAGTGCTCCAGAGGAGGATTTGTGAGGGGGATTGTGCTCACCCCATGGGGATCACGAAGAGAAACTCTAGTAGAGCGTGTCATTGAGCTACCCTCACTTTTAGGATAGGTTCTTGTGGTGTCCAACATGTGGGTTTGGCGGGTGATGCCAATTAGCCGCTGAACCACCAAGTGAGCGGTCGACACAATGGAGACTAACTTGGTGGCAACCAAGTGAACCTCGGGATAAAAATCACCATGTCATCCTTGTCTTCCCATTGGTTTGCATCCCCTTTACACAAGCTTGTATTTACATTCATATACATTGTGCTTGTGTAGTTGTTCTTGTAATTAGTTAGCTTGTGTAGCTTGCTAGTTACCTTATTGCTTGTGTAGCATAGAAGTAGCTCTTGCGTGACTAATTTGGTTTGAGTAACCTTGTTAGTCACATTGCTTAGTTTGTGTAGCTAAGTATTTTGCACTCTCTAATTTGACTTGTTTTACCTTTTAATTCTGCATTTGTTTCGGTTAGTCGGCACGATTAGGTTTTAGAAAAGACTATTCACCCCCCTCTAGTCCACCATCGTGACCCTACACTAATATGGCTAGAGGGGGTGAATAGCCTATTTAACAATTCTACAATGCACTAGAGCAATTGATTAGTAACACAAATGGCATAATGCAATTTTGCTCTAGCTCTACAAGGGTTGCAAGCCACATATCCCAATAATTCTAGTTGCTATGATCACTAGGCACACACAAGATCTAAGTCACTACTCACTAAGCTAGTGTGCTCTCAAATACTAACTAAAGAGCCACACTAACCAAACTAATAAGCTCTCAAAGACTAGCTTGGCAACTAGTTTGCAAGAATGTAAAGGAGGGGGTATGATGATTATACCACCACGTAGAGGAATGAACCAATCATAATATGTAGACAATCCAATCACCGGGAGAAATTCAATCACACAAGATACACAAGATTATTCTCCCGAGGTTCATGTGCTTGCCGGCACGCTAGTCTCTGTTGTGTCGACCAACACTTGATGGTTTGGTGGCTAAGAGGTGTTGCACAAACCTCATCCAACAAATGGACACCGCAAGAACCTACCCACAAGTGAGGAAACTCAATGACACGAGCAATCCACTAGAGTTACCTTTCATCTCTCCACCGGGAAAGATACAAGACCCCTCACAATCACTGGAGCCGGCCACAAACAATCACCAACACATGCCAAAGCTCCTCCGCTGCTCCAAGCCGCCTAGGTGGCGGCAACCACCAAGAGAAACAAGAAATCCGCAGCCACAACAATCCCCAAGTGCCACTAGATACAATCATTCAAGCAAATGCACTTGGAATCACTCCCAATCTCACTATGATGATGAATCAATGACGGAGATGAGTGGGAGGTGTTTGCTTAGGCTCACAAGGATGTCAAGTATGTCAAAGTGCCAAAAGAGGGAGCCCAAGGCCAGCTATGGTCTATGTAAAGACCCCCAAATGAAATAGAGCCATTAGGCACAAGACGGGGCTCCCTGCACAACGACCAGACTCATTGGTCGGGATGACCGGACGCGTCCAGTGCATTGTTGCAATAGCCTACAATGCAAGTTGTAGTAGCATCCAATCGAAGTTGTAGTAGCATCCAGTCATTGTTGCAGTAGCGTCCGGTCATAGATTATTTGAATTTGACTATTGGCACCCAATGGTCCTCTTGTTGGAATAGCGTCCGAACATTTGTTGCAGTAGCATCCGATTATTGTTGCATCAGCGTCCGGTGTGATCTAGAGAGGTATTTTGATGACCGGATGCGTCCGGTCACTATTGGTCGGACTCACCTAGCGTCAGATCATTTAACTGCATTTGTTTCCTGTCTATGAAGAGTTGCATGGGTGCGTCCGGTCGCATGCTGCATTAGCATCAAGTCAATGTTTCATTAGCATCGAACACATGTTACACTAGCATCCGATCCAAGTTGCAGCGTCCAGTGACATTTGAAATCCTCCTTTTCAACTCAAACTTCACCACCCTTGCTTCTATGTGCTAACCACCATGTGTATCACCAAAGTGCATGTGTGTTAGCATTTTCACAAAGCATTTTCAAGGGTTAATTGTTAGCACACAAGGTCCCTAATCCATACGCAAGAATCATGTCACCTAGTGGCACTCAATAACCCTTTAGCCAAAGATTTTCCCTCTTTATAGCACGGCTATCGATCCTAAATCACTCACATTCTCTATGGTGTCTTGAGTGTAAACCAAAAATGGCTCCTATCAATATACCTTTGCCTTGTGTCCATTTTTATTTTTCTCTTTCTTCTTTTCCAAATGTGAAGCACTTGATCATATCTTTTGTGGCCATCACCTTCACCATGACCATCATCTAGCTTCACCACTTAGATTGGACCACCTTATCTAATTCACACACTTAGATCAAAGGTTAGTCCTAGGTTTCATCAATTATCCAAAACCAAAGTAGGGCTCTAAATCTCCCCCTTTTTGGTAATTGATGACAACCTATTTACAAAGATATTTAATGAAATCTTTTTGGATTCATGTTGCTTGCCCAAGCATATTACCATGTGTAAAAGTTATGGACAAGTTTCATCAACCCAAATTGGTAGTATTAGCTCCCCCTACATATGTGCTAAGAGTTTGGATTTGAAAGCTTGCACATATACATGGATTGGAAGTTTGGGAGAGTAATAGCTACCAAATGATGCTAAGGTGTAAAGAATGGACCTTTGGAGCACGATACCAATCGGAGTTGCCATTTGAACACCATCCTTAGCGTCATGATTTACTAGATATCTCTTGAAAAACACAAAGAACTAGATACCTCATGAGATCAATATTAGAAGCAAGGCTCTAGTACCACTTGTAAAAGATCAAGGAATGTCTAGCTATCCTATGCATGCTAGTTTTTCATTTCATTGATCATTTTCTAGAGTCTAGCATACACCACACAAGCATGGATATGGAATTTTAAAACTTATGCCATGCAAGCAAACATATGAAATGCACATATAAATGCAACAAACAAGTTTATGAGCTTGCTCCCCCTACTTGTGTGCTTCAAATTTTAATTGATCCCCTTATTTTCTCCTATCTTACTATCTTTGTCTCTCTCCCCCTATCTTTGTGAATTATTTCTCCCCCTTTGTCATCGATGACCAAAAAAGGTGAGCTCAATTTTTTTATAGGTTGGGGGTGAAACCATGAGAAGTGAGGATCATTTTCCCAATTTGGTTCAATCTAGATCACTTGCAAAAGATATTTAACTCGATTTGATCCTAGGACAAGCTTTTTCACACCTCCAAATAAGGGTTATGTTGTACCATGTTGAGTTAAACACTTATAGCTCATTTTCTAGATTAAACACTAGGTTCACAAGCCCACAAACATGTCATATGCTACCACTAGATCATTTCAAGTATACAAGCAATAGTGGTACCATATAAGCATCAAATTCATTTGATTTTCATGAATGAGTCTAAGACATGTGAGGAATAACTAGATGCACTAACCAAGTTGCACAGGTGCGTCCGGTCGCATGCTGCATTAGCATCAAGTCAATGTTTCATTAGCGTCGAACATATGTTACACTAGCGTCTGATCCAAGTTGCAGCGTCCAGTGACGCCTGAAATCCTCCTTTTCAACTCAAACTTCACCACCCTTGCTTCCATGTGCTAACCACCATGTGTATCACCAATGTCCATGTGCTAACTACCTATAGTTCATGGTAATGTCTAGGCAAGGCATTGATGCTATTCTTGGAATGAACTGGTTGTGGGTGTATGGGTGGCTAATACCAAGCTTACTGTGTTCGTTCGGGTATTGATGAACATTTGCCAACCTATAGTATGGATTCTATAGGCATACGGTATAGCCATAAGTGGTAAGTTGTGTTGGTCTACAAATCCCATGCTCATAAAGGAATGTGATGCACTAGAATCGAACAACAATAGGTTGGATGGGAATCGATGGTAAACATACCAACCATCACCGGTTCCTGCTGCAATATCTGCTCAGCATCTGTGAAATGTACCTATCTGGATCTACTGGGCACTTTCTTCTTGATCACGGTCCTCCTGACTAGCCTAGAGTTCACCGATACTTGAGCAGGCTGAGCTGGCTGGTTCTGGGGACACGCTCGAGCATAGTGGCCATCTTTGCCACACTTGAAGCAAGCACCAGGCTTGTTTCCAAATCCCTGGCGAGGTGGGACCTGCTATCCCTAAGGCTACTAGGGCTACACCTACTATGTGGGTGCACGATACTATGTGGAAGAAGTCTGAGAAGTCTATTGGGGCTACCGAAATGAAGGTCCACCTGATGATTGATAGGGCCCCACCAGACAACCTATACCTTCTGAGTATGAGGGTGGCTAGAAGACCCCATAGCCACCTGCTTCCTCTTCCACTCTACCTAGGAATCTCGCTGTAAGCCCTCTATGGTGATGGCAGCGTTCATCATTGCCCCGAAAGTCTGATAGTTCGTAGTGTACAGCTTCTCCTGAAGGATATAAGAGAGGCCACGAAGGAAGCGGTCCTTCTTCTTCTCGTTAGTGTCCACATGAATACCAGGATACTAGGACAAGTGATTGTACTTATTCACATAGTCCATCACTATCATACTCCCCTGTCACAGCTCTAGGAACTCAGTCAGCTTCTAGTTGATGACACCAGTAGGAATATAGAATTCTCTGAATGCTATGGTGAACTCCTACCAGGATGCCAGATGATCTAGCTGCTGCATGGCATGGAAGGTATCCCACCATGCACTTGTGGACCCTAATAGTTGTTGCACTACAAAGTGCACTTTCTGCTCGTCGGCCACATTGAGCAACAGAAACTTCTGCTCTAGAATGCAAAGCCAGTGCTCCGCTTCCAGCGCCTCATCTATTGGTGTGAAAGTGGGCGGGTGGGTCTTGAGGAAATCCTAGTAAGAGGAGGGTCCCTCAGGACAGTGGGCACCACCCCCGTTCCCACCATTTCCCCTGTGGCCTTCATGGGCGAAGCCAGCAACAGCTTGTGCCATGATTTCCATGGCACAGGTTGACTCTCCGTGAGCAGCCAATAGTTCTGCATCATCTCCATGTGAGTCATCAGAGGTGGCGGTGGCGATGGAGGAGGAGCCAGAAGTGGAGCCCCATGGCTCTCCCCATTATGCTCATGGGCCTAGCCACTCTCGCCTTGGCCCTCGCCAAGACCGTGAGCCACCCAAGCACTGGTGCTCCCACGTCTGGACCTTAGATTCATCTATAAGAGATAGAAACCATCCATTTAGAACAACATTCCCAACCAGGAGCATAGGATAGAGAAATGACGGCACATTTCATTAAAGCATTCTTTTAATTAATCCAATAACTTTACTAATACAATTATACGTGTAGGGGGATTTCAATTTAAGTAAGATGCTATTATCATGATGCATGCTTCGGCCTATACGTTCACTCAAGCCGGAATATAGCGGCATTCGTAAATTTTTTGGCACATCGCACACTCACTTTCCATATACTAAGCGATTTCTTATGCAATGTAAGCCAGTGTACCTATAGAAAACTAATTAGATAAAACCAGTGCCGCTATCCTAGATAGACCATATTGCTAGGACTTATACTTATTTACATAATGTAATCATATCTTACTTTTTGTAAAGCTTTTGTTGGTCAAATTTTTAGTTTTGAAAAAGAGTGATGAAACTCATAACCATTATTGGCTCTAATACCAACTATGGCAGAACCACCTGAACTAGCACGCTTAAGGAGGTGCTTGTCTTCCATCAGACACTAAGCACCCCGAAAGTAGGCTACAGCGAGTGGTATCCGTCGGGCACACCCCAAGGGAGAACTAGAAAGATCCACATTTTTTCTAAGAATTCAATAATGAGAACGAGTTACAGCATAGGTCCATTTCATACATCAAAGTTTCTTAGAAATTAAATTATTACATTACCAAATGTCAGAGTGTGGAATGATAAACAACGGAATTTAAAATAAACATCTAGCAATAAGAACGAGGATATGTCTAAGCACACCAAAAGAATCCTCCACACAAAGGTACTTCTCATGCATCACCTGCAACAGGGGTAAATAAACCCTGAGTACACAATGTACTCGCAAGACTTACCCGACTAGTGGGAATAATTTCCTGATTCTAAGGAATATGATAAGTTTATGGCTTGCTAGTTTTCTTTTGGTAGAAAGCAATATCAATAGTGAGTCCTTATTTATGTTATTATTATCAACCATATTAAGTTATTATCTATACAATCTATATAAGCACATGTTCTACTTTCAAAGCAAGAGTTGAGCAATCAGTTCCATTTCCTCATCTTCCATATTTTAGTTCTTACTACGGTGCTAAACCATAGACAAGCCATATCGGATTTTCTAGCGATTCGCGAATCAATGCCCCTAGCTGGGTACCCCAAAAACACATGCCCTGCTTGCACCCCAGGCACAAGCAGGACTAACCCATCACCCTCCTGTCCTGGGTGTCTAGGTCCCCATCCAAACTTAGACTCCAAGCCCCCATTCCTAAGTCCTAGACTCAGTGTGGTGCAAGGACCTCCACCACCCCGCCTCCAATTAGTCGGTCTAGAAAGAGCTGGATCCACGATAAGAGAGCAAAAAGTTTTCCCTACGCCCATAAACAAGTATGTGCTCGGGATAATAAGTCTGTGACTTGCCTAGAACCATATACAACGACCGGTCCTTAATTGATATAGACAGGGAAAAAGTGTAACTGAGCTATACCCTGTTGGCCATAGGACACAACCCCTTACACCCACTAGTACCCAAACCATATCCCTACCCGGTCACCATTTTCTTTTTCACCATTTTATCATGAGTGATCATATTTTATCACCTATTTGCGAGTAACGGCAAGTTACTCATGCTACTGATATCCTGAGCATAGCAACTACTTGAACTAGACTAGTAGGACTCATAGGTAGATATATTTATGCATGTATTTTCCATCAAATGTCTGTAACTTAAATGCACATCATATATATATTTAGTGATCATAAATAGGGGTTATACATCAGGGCTTGCCTTGGGCAGGTGATGGGTCAGTAAGGTTAGCAGCAAATGGCTCCAGGGCTCCCTTCTACATGAGGATCTCCTCCTCATACTCCTCAATGACTTTGTCATACTCCTGTTCATCGATGGGCTTGAGTTCTACCAGCTCATGATCTACATGCATGAAATGATGATGTAATCCTTAGTAATATAGCAACAACAACTCTTAAAATAAAAAGTACATCTATTTAACAACTAAGCTAGTGCTACCGACCAAGGTACTAAGATGTCTATTGTTACCAATAACAAGTATGAAGTATGGCATACATTATTATAGCAACTACCGGTATTCTTACTCCTAATGTTGATTTAGGCTATATATGATAAGCAGGGATAATGGCAACTCTATTTATCAACCTACTCTAAGGCTACAAAATTTACAGCAAGTACATAATAATCTAGTGAGCCTACTATAAAATTTTCATAGCTATAGCTATCACCAATTTACCACAAAAGTCCTACAATTATTAATCCACATAATACTAAGCACTCTAGTTTGAATTTATGACCCCACCATTGTCATAGCTAACTATAATATAACTGTACTAACCAGTAGATGGTGTTTTTGTGAACCCAACAAAATTAGTTTCACTATTTTTTGGATAACTATACAATTTACTACAATTTATCAAAGTTCAACTAGAAATTATATTGAATAAACGATGGTAATTTACTAGAGAATTGAAAAATGAATTCACCACGCGGCCCGCAAGCGACGGCTCGGCCCACCCCGGCTTCCCACCCGCTTGCATGCACAGCAAGCGACGCGGCCCATCTCAGGCGGCCCACAGCGGAGCCACGCGTGGCTAGCTCTTTAGCGAAAAAGCCCCCGTTCTCTACCCTATTCACAAAACCCACTCGAGTACTATTTCACTGAGTCACAGAGTTTGCATCTAGGACCCTACTTCTATTCGAATTCATGTTTTATGAAGCCCCTTGCTAGACTAACAGGGCCACGACCTCGCCGGTCAAACGCCGATGAGCACAGACCTCTATGGCACACACCAGCACCCCCATGAGCTTCTACGTGCCACACGTAACGGATTGAGGTAACAAACGCTAAGAATGGCACACCACGCAGGCATGGCCACGTGCCACGGTGGGGTCTAGCCACGGTAGCCCGATGTCGGTGATACCACCTAAACATATGCCCCTACTACTACTCAGTGACCATATGTAGGCTAAGAGTAACCACCTTGAAGCCCTAATTGAATCACTGATGCGCCCAATCGAGCTGGACACAGGAGCGGCATCAAAGCCAGCTCACCGGTGGCCGCCCACGTGCTCCAATGAGCCTTGGCCCAAATTGACTCACCCAGCTATCCTAGGAGTAGGAGGGCCTTACTAGTGACACATAGGATGGCTTGGACATGGTCATGGGGCACAGCAAGGTGACTGGCCACATACGTGGGGTCGCTCTAGTTCTTGACGAGAGCGACGATGATGTTCTCGGCGACCCATGGCTCCATCGGTGAAACCACTACATGAGTGAGGTCACCAAGTCAAACATTGTGTAATGCACAGCCTAATTGAAACAATAAAGCACCATGCGACGCCCTATCTGTGCGCCCACTCCGGTGGCCATGGCAGACCACCGCGAGGGAAACACCCTGCCTCACCTCACTATAGGCCGAACGAACATCGGGATGACTCCGATGTAAAGCTAACTATCTTGCTCATAGTGTGCATGGTTAATTGGGAAGTGGTGGAGTATGCAAGGCCAATTTGTAGGGGCGACGCCTACGGACTTATGGCGGCTGGCGACGGCAAAAATACAAATTGATGCCCCTCCCTTTTACCACCGCAACAGTGGCCGGTTAGGCATGATGCTGTCCATCCACTCGACCACCAAACATGCTCGATACATGAAAAGGGGACCAGCGCATTGGTTGGCTTTGGCGTGGCTCGGCCAGCCGGTGACCTTCCAGGCGATGTGACTGGAACTTTTGGCGTGGCCTCACGCGTAGGCGTGAGAACAAGGCAAGCAGGGCTAGCCCACGCGCTTGCACAACTGATGTCAACAGGAGCAGTAGCCAGATGGCAGCGCCAGATAGCGTGCAGTGTGAGTGACATGACGCAACAACGAGCAACAGCTTTGGGCAAATGTGATGGGAAGGGGCAGAGCAAGCCGGCCTGCCGAGCCCAGCACGAGCGTGTGCTGTGTGCCAGAGCGTGGCAACAGTAGGTAGTGGACTATAGCACAGGGCCAAATGTGTAGGTGTGCACGCAAGCGCGATGGTGGCTGGTGTAGCAACGCTGAGAGCCGGGTGGTGACCGTGCCCAGGCGCTGGCCTTGCTTAACACGTGACCTGCACGCTTTTTAAAGTCGTTCAAAAACTCAAACCTGACGATTAAAAAGTCAAACCTGTTATTCTACACTCAAGAGGGTACCTAGGGCTATCAAACTAGGCCAAAACATCATGCCACTTCTTAACCTGATCGCTCTATAAAAATTGCCGAACATGGCTTCGTTGACCCGTTTACAGACCTACGCAAAATGACTAAACCTCGAACGGTTTTGCGTCGAATTCCATTTCCAAGCCACTTGATATACTAGCTAGTGAACCTCATCCTCCACCACATGTATTTTGTCGTCGCCTATGAAGTTTGGGCTACCAACTTTACTATGTTCTGCTGATGTGTTCCATAGCATTTCTGTCTGATAAAAATTCATTTAGAACCCTAAGTGATAATATGCGACACGAAATATAACATTCGTTTCTTGTTTCAAATGAACATTTCAAGTTGTGAATATCTATGTATACCCTATATTCCACACATTTACACACAAGTTTGATGCTCATGTCATGTTTTAGCAAAACAGTATAGTGTAACACCGAGGGTGTTACAAATCTACCCCCCTAAAACAAAATCTTGACCCGAGATTTCATGTGTCTAGTGTGAGAAGGAGATAGAAAATACATTTCAATGCAGCAACTAACTATTAAGACCAAAGAGAAGGTGACGGTAATGCTTCAATATATATCTCTCATGTTCCCACGTGGCCTCATCCTCGGAGTGGTTTTGCCACTGCACCTTGTAGAACTTTACCACACTATTTTTTGTCACTCTTTCTTTCTCATCTAGGATTTTGATAGGGTGCTCAACATAAGTCAAATCAGGCTAGAGGGGAAGCCCTTCAATCTCCACAGCTTCATCCAGAACCCACAAACATTTCTTGAATTATGATACATGGAATACATTGTGTACCGTAGATAAAATATCGGAAAGCTGTAGATGGTAAGCAACTAGGCCACACTGCTCCAACACCTGGTCAGGACCCACATATCGAGGGGCTAGCTTGCCACGGATACCAAACTGGTGCACCCCTCTCATAGGAGACACCTTAAGATACACAAAATCTCTAGCTACAAACTCTAAGGGTCTTCTTTGCTTGTCTGCATAAGCTTTCTGTCGGCTTTGAGTTGCCTTCAAGTGACTCTGAATAATCCCTACTTGCTCTTGAGCTTCTTTGATGAACTTCAGCCCAAAGTACCCATGGTCTCCCATTTCAACCCAGTTCAGTGGTGTTCTACACTTCTTTCCATACAGAGCTTCAAATGGTGCCATGCGAATGCTCTCTTGGTAGCTATTATTGTAAGAAAATTTAGCTAACTTTAGGCATTCATCCCACTTCTTAGGAAAAGAAATGGCACAAGCTCTCAACATGTCTTCGAGCACCTGGTTCACCATTTCAGTTTGGCCATCAGTTTGTGGGTGATATGCTGAGCTTCTAAGGAGATGAGTACCCAGACAGTGCTGCAGTTGCTCCTAGAAACGTGTGACAAAGACTGACCCTCTATTAGAGATGATAGTAAAGGGAACTCCGTGTAGGTTCACAATCCGATCAAAATATATCTCAGCATACTTCTTGGCCGT
Source organism: Miscanthus floridulus (assembly GCF_019320115.1). Taxonomy (NCBI): domain Eukaryota; kingdom Viridiplantae; phylum Streptophyta; class Magnoliopsida; order Poales; family Poaceae; genus Miscanthus; species Miscanthus floridulus. Next base: position 127,042,397 of record NC_089580.1, on the reverse strand, counting down.
ATATCTAGTGTCCACTGGGATAAAGTGAGCAGACTTGGTGAGACGGTCCATAATGACCCAAATAGAATCATAGCCTTTGGATGTGCGGGGCAAACCCACCATAAAGTCCATGGAGATATCTTCCCACTTCCATATAGGAATAGGCAAAGGCTGCAAATATCCCAAGGTACGCATATGATCTGCTTTAACCCTACCACAAGTGTCGCACTCCGCGACGTGCCGGGTGATGTCCTACTTCATGTTGGACCACCAGTACGAGTGGCGTAGATCATGATACATCTTGCCGCTGCCAGGATGAATAGACAACTTTGAATGATGGGCTTCGCTCAAAATCTTCCTTCTCAGCTCCTCACTGAATGGAACCACTAGCCTATCCTTGTATCTTACTACACTATGCACATCAATGCTAAAGTGAGGGCCACGCCCTTCAGCAATCCATTTTCTGATGTGGAGAATTTCTTCAGGGTCTTCCCTTTGCTCCTAAATAATCTGCTCTAGTAATTTTGAGGTCAATGCAATGTGAGCCAACACCTCTATGTGGTTGAGAGACAAAGGTGTTTCCTCAACTTGGTGTGACTTTTGGCTCAAAGCATCGGCCACTACATTGGCCTTTCCTGGGTGACAATGAACTTCCAAGTTATAATCCTTTATCAATTCTAACCACTTCCTTTGCCTCATATTCAGCTCAGACTGAGTGAAAATATACTTGAGGCTCTTGTGATATGTGAAAATATGTACTTTGTTGCCCAACAGATAGTGCCTCTAAATCTTTAGAGCATGGACAATAGCAGCCAGCTCTAAGTCATGGGTGGGGTAATTTACTTCATGCTTTTTCAGTTGGTGTGAAGCATAAGCTATCACATGCCCATCTTGCATAACACACATCCCAACCCCATCTTCGAGGCATCACAATATACATCAAATGGTCGATCAATATCTAGTTGGGCCAACACAGGAGCAGTGGTCAGGAATGTCTTCAAAGCTTGGAAGGCTTCTTCCCAGGCTAGGCTCCAGTCAAACTGAGCTTCTTTTTGGAGCAGCTTGGACATTGGCTGAGCTATCTTGGGAAAATCCAGGATGAAACGCTGATAGTACCCAGCTAGAACAAGGAACAGACAAATCTAGTGCACAGACTTAGGAGACTTCTAATCAAACACATCCTGCACCTTGCTGGGATCTACCGAAACATCGTCAGGTGTCAACACGTGCCCCAAAAACTGCACTCGATTTAACCAAAATTCACACTTGCTAAATTTGGCATACAGCTTGTGCTCCCTAAGTTGAGCTAGTACTATCTAAAGGTGTTGGGCATGCTCTTCATCATTCTTGGAATATATCAGGATATCATCAATGAATACTACTACAAACTTGTCTAGCTTCGGCATTGTTGGTGTTTGACCACCGATAGCCTGCCATGGGGGTACCCAAGGCAGTATGTTCAGGCTTTAGCATATGTAGAACTTGATGGTAAACCCAAGAGATAGTCGATTTATCCTGGTTTGGACCCTCGATCTTTGATCAAGTAATAGCCCTATGTCCAGTCGGCGTTAGCCTTTGTGTTGGATTGATTGTAAAGTCTTGTGTTGTACAATTGTTCTCTAGACTCCCGATCCAAGGAGCCCTGCCCTCCTTTATATGGTCAGGACGCTAGAGTCCTAGTCGGTTTACAATGAGTTCCTAGTAGGATTACAGAGTAATACTACTACTAAGATTATAGGGAAAGAATCCTAGTTAGACTAGTTCTCCCATCCATGCAGGGTATCCCGTGGGTCCCGCACCAACAAGCCCCCGAGCACTTCATGGTTGAGCTTTGGAAGCCTCGTCTTGTTCCTTCAGGTCTTGTCGAGTAGGAACAAGCGTCGTCCGAGTGCTTTCTTGAGTGAAACCATGTAGCGCTTCTTGGGATCTTCGAGTGGTGAGTGTTTTTTGAAGAAAAAGTACATCCATCTGGGTGTAGCCCTTGAGCCTCTTGTTGTTTGGCACAAGGAGCTTGAGGGACTTTTTTTAGATCACCTTGATTCTTCGTCGAAGGGCTCCCGAGCGTGTATCCGGGTTCTTTGTCGAGAAGAGCTTGGATATAGCTTTTTCTAGGTTCTTTTCGTCGTGTGGCCTTGAAGTTGTCTGTCTTGAAGAAGTCTTCTGAGTGATGTGCGCTTTTTTGAATAAAAAGTGCACTCACTGAGTGTAGCCCCTGAGCCTCTTGCTATTTGGAACAAAAAGTTGGAGGGTCTTGAATCTTTATGCTATTTGAAAATTCCTGTTTGAGTGTAGCCCCTGAGCCTCTTGCTAGGGTCTTGACTTTGAGTTGTTTAATGAATTGAAAACTTCCCCTATTACAGCCCCCGAGCATTGTTCAAAAAGAGCTCGGATACAGGATCTTGGCATATTCTCTGGTAGTTTACTGTTGTTAGATGTAATTGTATGGTGGTGGTTGAGTGTAAATGCCTTTTGTTCATGGGTTGTACTATGTTAGTATATTCTCCCGAATATGCTTGTTGTTGAGTATTGTTCCTTCATGCCTGAGTTCCCTTTCATTATTGAGTTCTATCTTTTCACTGTGTCCTTTGTTAGGCTTATTCTGTTGGTGCTCCTAGTCCATGTGCACCGCTCCTTCGGTCTATAAATACCCTCCTAGAGTGTTGTTTTGATTCGTTGAGCATTTTGTTGCTTGTTCTGAAGTCTCTATAGTCATGAATATGGTAGTTTGAGAGGTAGAGCAGCCCCCAGGTTTATTTTGCAGTTCTTGTGTGTCTTGCCGCAGCTAGAGGGAGTCTTGTGATAGGGATTAGAGGTAGGCTAATCCCACAGCAGCAATGTACCAGGATGTACGTGGCAGTAGTTGGAGGGAGTCTTGTGATGTGGGCTTTGTTCCTTCATCTGGCAGTTCTGGGTTGATCCTCGCCGCTTGTCTTGAGACTGTCCGGTGCAGATCAACACCATATCCAGCATCACATCGGACTTGGGTAGATAGATGCCTACCGACCTTCTCTGCCCCATGTTGTCCTGCCATTCTATTGATTTCCGCCTTGGGTGCACTGCGTCTGACCTTTGAAGAAAACAGTGTAGCCGAATGTGGTTTGTTCTACCAAGTAGCGATTTGGAACACGTAGTCATTCCAGAGCCTAGTTGTCTCCGGGTTCCTTTTCGCTACATGCCTGTTGTAGTTCTAAGTTCATTGGGTCTTGTAAGATGTGTAATCTTGTATCTTTTGAAGTCATTTGTAATAGAGAGAATCTTGTCTTCTAAGTTGTCATTCTTTATTTTGCTGATTCCCTAGTTGTCTATGAGATTCCTGAGTTCTTTATGTTAGAACCAGGTTGTTATGTTCCTTGTGAGGTAACCTCCTATAGCTTCATGGCTGATGAGTTCTTTTTGTAGCCATATGGTAACTCTGCCATTTTGCTGGATGGATAAGTCTGAAATCTGCCCGTTGAACTGTACCGTTGTGTGGATTTGTGCCTTCCGTCATTTTAGCTGTGTTAGTAAATAGACCATTGCGTTCTCACACCATGTTTTAATCGGGCCTGCTGGGCCACGTTTTTACCAGTGTAAAATCTATTTAAAGGCATTTGTCCTCCTTTTCTTTGGTACCCTACCTTCGCCTTCAAAAACCCTAGCCTTTGCAACTCCGCCATCGCCATTGCCGCCGCCATCTGAGCACCACCGTCTGAGCCTTCTCTTTCCCTAGTTCTTTTTGCTTCCATTAGTACATGGGTAGGAAGAAAGCCATGAGCAAGTCCTAGGCAACCTTCATGGATGAGGAGTCGTCTCTTTCTGTGATCGAGAACTAGGAGTTTGTGGCCATGAGGGCTGCCTAGAAAGCTTGGCCGGCTCCGACAACAACTGAAGACCAGCTTCGCGAGCTTGCCGGCGATGGTCTGATCCAGAGCAAGGGCATTATTGAATGTAGAGTTCCAAGCGAGCATCGGGTCCCAGCTCTAGGTCCTAGTGAGATTATTCTTTTCGTCTCCTTTATCCATGCCGGACTTTGCCTTCTTGCTTCCGCCTTCCTTCACCAATTTCTTTGTTATTTTGGGGTTAGTCTGAACCATCTAACTCCCAATGTTGTCCTCCATCTTTTTGTTTTCATACATCTCTGTGAAACTTTCCTTGGAATTCCTCCTTCTCTTTCTCTCTTCCGTCACTTCTTTCGTTTGAAGCCTCAACCCCGCCGTGAAGACACCAATGTTCTTGGCGGCTGTGGGATTTAGTTTTGCCAGGGTCTTAAAAGCAAGTTCTTTGACTATGACCTGGTTGATTCTGTGAGGGATTGGCGTGCTGACTGGTTCTATGCCACCAATTTGATTCCTTCTCTCGCCGTACATTCTAGATCTGGTCCCTCGGTTAACGACCGGTGGGAAAAGAACTCCCTGACACCAGACGAGCTCCAGGCGATCCAGCCGTTCCTTGAGCGGATAAGCACTCTGAAGCAACAGGGCTTGATCGGTTTCAGAATCATCTCGAGTTTTCTTTGCCATCGTGTTCAGCCTCTGAAGGAGCGAGAGAACTTTGGCTTCGAGTACTCTGGGGCTAAGGATCCTTCACGCATGGTCCCTGCCCTTGAGTTGACCGATGAAGAGGTACTCAAGCGCCTTCAGAAGATGCTAAAGGGAGCAAGCGTTGTCCCACTTATCATCTCCGAGTACTGTGCAAAGAACCCGCCTCCAGCTGTAAGTTGTTTTCTCTTTGTGTGGGTACTTTTTGTGTTTCTTTTTGCTGTATCTACTTTCGCTTAATCTTCCTTGTCTTATTCTTTTCGCAGGCATTGGGGCATAATTTCATTGACCCGATTCCCCTTCACGACCTCCCTACCATAGTGGGGGCTAGGAGTAGTCTTGCTGGGGCTTCTTTAACCAGTAAGTCGCAAACCACCATAACGCTCCCTGGTGTTTCCTCTGCATTTTCTAACGTATATGAAGAGTACGTTCCTCATTTAGTTCCCTAAGCTGCTCGTAGCATCGGCAAGAGAGGGTGAGTGGCTGGTTCTTCTTCTGGTGTGCCCGTTGCCAAGAAAGCTCACCAATCGAGTACTTCTCCTGGTACTCAAGTTATAGCTAGCATGCTCTTAGGTGAGCACATTAATATGCTCTGTCCTTCTGTTGCTTGTTTCTGTCTTTAACTGAGTATTTTTGTCCTTTTTCAGCTGGTGCTATGGTGGCCTTGGTCGAGACTGAGGAAGAAGAGGATGATGATGTACCCCTTATCATGCGGCGGTGAGTTGTTTTCTTATTTTCCCATACTTGAAACCTTCTTTTTGTTTTGACATTGGTCTTGATCTCTTTGTAGTAAGCGGTCGTCGAATACCAGTTCTTCTTAAGCTCCCGCACCGGGTTCTTCTGTAGCTCTGGTACCGAGTTCTTCCATAGCTCTGGTACCGAGTTCTTTCGGGGCTCCAGTTCCTGCTATGCCGCTCCTACCGTTGAGTGGCGGGGACATTTTTGCTGTCTTGGTTCCCCCAGCGAGGTCTTCTTTTGGTTTAATGAGGAAGAAGATAGCTGAGTGAGTGAATTCTGGTTTTATTTCTCTGCTTCTGTTCTTCTTTTTTCTTATTCTTTTTTGATGGGTTTCCTTGTCATCTTTTAGGCCTTCATCTTCCTCGAGCCACCAGTCGACTTCTTGTCAAACTTCTAGTGCGCCCTTGCGTGCTGAGTCTCAGGGCTCGGAATGCATGGGCGCCGAGGTGGCTATGAGGGGGACAGAGTCCACAGCTGCTGATTTGCTAGCTCTCGAAGTGACCATGGCCATAGCGGTGGGTCCATCTGAGGGATTGGCCTTGGCTTCCTAGGAGATCGCTCTGGTCGTGCCTTCTTTGCCTCAGCTAGCTTCTCCTTCTCTTGCCTCTGGTGGTCCATCTTTTGCTGATGACATGGTGCAGCAGCTTGATGCCACTCATTGACTATCGGAGTTAACTGCCACCTGGGGAAGCTTATCGACCCTTGCGACTTCTTTTGGGGAAAAGCTCCAAGTAAGTTTTTTGCCGCTCCTTCTTTGGATGTTTGTTTTTCTCCTATCCTTATGTCTTGTTTTTCTTTATCTCTTTTTGCTCAGTCCTTCTCTCATGATCATACTGGCTTCTTTTTCTTGTCTGAAAACAAGAAAAAGTTGTCTTTTGAGGTGAGCGCCCTAAAGGCTGATCTTGACCTCCTCCGGGCCGAGTTGGAGACTGAGGGCCAAACGCACCAAAAGGAGGAGAAGGCCCTTCGTGCCCGGGTGGTAGAGGCGGAGAAGCAGAAGGATGCTGCGGTGGAGTCCATGAAGAACGAGTGCAAAGGTATTGTGGGCTCCACTTGTTTCCTTTCATATTTTGACTTCCTTTTTTGCTGCCTTGTTTTTGTTGCTTCACCTAGCTCTCCGAGTTGAAAAGCAGAAGCTCTCAGAAGGTATCAAAGAGATGAAGACACTCGTCTGTACTAACCACAACAAAGCTGAGGAGGTAATTACTCGAACTGAAGAAGAACTCGCGCTTGCTAAGTTGATTAGGCGTGGAGCTGACAAGGATCTTATGTAGGCCCAAAAGACTATTCAAGACTTGATCGGTAGGTTGGCAACGGCTACTAATAATTGGAATGCTTTATGGAAGTCTTTTCGGTCAGTAGCCAGCCTTCTCCGGACTCTAGCGGATGATGGTCAATCTTGGGCTCAATTTATTCCCCAAGTGCCAACTCGTTTCTAGGGGTTTGTGAAGAGGTGTGCCCATCTGTGTACCAGGAATGTCCTTGCCTAGGTCCAGGTTCTTTCTCCAGACTTTCCTTTGTCCAAGGTGACCGATGAAGCCAAGAGCCAAGAGTACCTTGATGTCGTTGAGAGGTTAGAGCCCAAGGTCGATGACTTAGCCAGGAAGATTGTAGATAATCTCAATATTGATGTTTCTACACCTGATGATAATGCTTGAATGTAACCGACCTCTGTACTCCGGCTTTTGTAACAGAATACTTATACTCTTTCTTGAATGAAGATCCTTTATCTTTGTCGATGTCTTCTTTGTCTGGATGTCTAATCCTTGCTTACTCTTTAAATGTGTTGTCCAATTGATCAGAATTTTCTCCGGGTAGCTATCTGTTCAGATTCTTATCTACGTTGTATAAACCACTCGTTGTATGTAGATCGTTGTATTTGATAAATTTTCTTGATTTGCTGAGCACTTGTCTGGCTTTTGTCTGTGCCATGTGAAACAACTCGGCGTATGTAGATTGATGTCTTAATAGACTTCCTTGACTTGTCGAGTGTTTGCCTGGCTTTCATCTGTGACTTGTAAACAACTCGATATAGCCCGTTGTGTCGACAAACTTGGCATTCTTGTTAGTACTGAAAAGACTGAGGATATCTCTAGCTTCTTCTTCTTGGCTTAGCTCGTAGTGTGGTCACCATCTGGTCCTATCTCTGGTTGCGAAAGTATCCTCGGAGCGGCAAGCCCCCGAGCGCTTTATGGTAGAGCTCTGGAAGCCTTGTCTTATTTTCTTCAAGTCTTGTTGAGCAGGAACAAGTGTCGCCCGAGTGCTTTCTTGAGCGAAACCATGGTAGCGCTTCTTGGGATCTTCTGAGTGTAGTCCCCGAGCCTCTTGCTATTTGGAATAAGGAGCTGGAGGGTCTTGTCTTGAAATTGCTCTGATTTATGTTCAGGCTTATTTTTAGTCGTTTTTCTTTTTGGTTCGGGTGTTAGTTTATTAGCTACCCTCATCGGCGGGCTCAAGCATGTTTTTAGCTATTTTGCTCTTGGCCGGTATGCTCAGGCGTCTTTTCAGCCATTTTGCTTTTTTGTTCGGGTGTTAGCTTGTTAGCTACCCTCATCGGTGGGCTCAAGCACATTTTCAGCTATTTTGCTCTCGGTCGGTATGCTCAGGCGTCTTTTTAGCCATTTTGCTTTTTGTTTGGGTGTTAGCTTATTAGCTACCCTCATCGGTGGGATCAAGCATTTTTTTAGCTATTTTGCTCTCGGCCGGTATGCTCAGGTGTCTTTTCAGCCATTTTGCTTTTTGTTCGGGTGTTAGCTTATTAGCTAGCCATTTTGCTTTTTGTTCAGGTGTTAGCTTATTAGCTACCCTCATCAGTGGGCTCAAGCATGTTTTCAGCTATTTTGCCCTCGGTCGGTATGCTCAGGTGTCTTTTCAGCCATTTTGCTTTTTGTTCGGGTGTTGGAAACAACTCGGGGAGAGCCATAATGAGACGTATGTTTTTCAAGAAAGAACCATCTTTATTGATCATGAATATTGATAGGTCACAATGGTACATATGTTGCTGGTGAGCGCTATCTTTGTTGATCATGAACGTTGATCTCTTGTGTCTTGTATACATATTTTTCCCTTGAGTTGTTTTCATGCGTAGAATCTTCGTAGCTGACTGATGTGCCATGTATTGTTGACTTCTTTTTCATCTCCAGTTATCAGCTTATATGTGCCTGGTCCGATGACTTTTGTGATGATAAAAGGACCTTCCCATGGACTGAGTAGTTTGTGGCATCCGTCGGTTTTTTGTATTCTTCTTAGTACTAGGTCTCTGACTTGTAATGATCGAGACTAGGTATTCTTGTTGTAGTGGCATCTTAGTCCTTGGAGGTATCTTGCTGATTGTAGGGCAGCATTTACTCTGACTTCTTCTGTACTAGCGAGTTCTAATCTTCAAGTGTGTTCTGCTTCTCCTTCGTCGTATTACTCTATCCTTGGTGACATCCAGATCAAGTCTGTGGGTAGTACAGCTTCTGATCCGTACACCAGGAAGAAAGGTGAGTATCCGGTGGCTCTGCTTATTTGAGTCCATAGCCCCCATACAACCTTGGGTAATTCTTTAATCCATTTTGATCCATAGTCTACTAGTTCTTCATACAATCTTGGTTTTAATTCAACTAGTATGAGTCCGTTTGCCCTTTTGACCTGTTCATTGGCCTCTGGATGTGTGACTGATGCATAATCTATTCTGAAACCATAGTCCTATGCCCAACTTTGGAATTCTATGGCCATGAAGGGAGAACCCAAATCCGTGATGATTCGATTGGGCATGCCGAAGTGGTGCATAATGTCTTGGATGAACTCGACTGCTTTGGCTACGCTATATTTTGCTAGTGGTTTGAATTCAATCCATTTGGTGAACTTGTCAATTGCCACGAAGATGTACTCGAAGCCATCTTTTGCTTTCTTGAGGGGTCCTACTTGATCCAGCCCCTAGCAGGAGAAAGGCCAAGCAGGTGGGATGCAGATGAGGTTGTGAGCTGGCACATGAGCCTATCTTGCGAACATTTGACAACCTTTGCATCTTCTGACAAGTTCTTCTGCGTCTTTCAGAGCGGTAGGCCAGTAGTAACCGGTGCGGAATGTTTTTCTGACTAGTGTTCTTGAAGCGGCATGATTTCCATAGCAACCTTAGCGTATTTTGTCTAGGATCTCTTTGCCCTCTTCAAATGAGACGCATTTTAGGAGTACCCCTGATGATGCAGCTCTTCTGTAGAGCTTGTCTCCTACTAGGACATAGTTCTTGCTTCTACAAACAACTCGGGTAGCTTCTTCTTTTTTCGCTGGCAACTTATTTTCTTTGATGTAATCAATGAAAACCTGGGTCCATGAAGTGGTGATTACCAAGATTTGGGTATCAGGGGTTATCTCACTAGGTTGTTTGATAGAAGGAGCTGATAACTCCTCTATGAATACACCGGGTGGGACCTTTGCCCTATCCGATCCAAGCTTGGCAAGGATGTCTGCTGCAATATTAGAATCGCGTAGGATGTGTAGAATTTCTAATCCTTGAAAATGTTTTTCGATCTTTCGTATTTCAGCATAGTAAGCGCCCATGTTTTCTTTGGTGCAGTCCCAATCTTTGTTGACTTGATTGATTACCACTGCTAAATCACCATAAATGAGTAAACGCTTGATTCCGAGGGTAATTGCCACTCGTAGTCCGTGGATGAGGGCTTCGTATTCTGCTTCATTGTTTGTAGCTTGCCATAATATCTGAAGGATGTACTTGAGTTGTTTTCCATCTAGAGAAATTAGGAGGACACCTACACTGGCTCCGCCTAGCTTGAGTGATCCATCAAAGTACATCTTCCAATGATCAAGGATGGTGCTTGACATGGGTTGTTGAATTTCTATCCATTCACCAACAAAATCGGCCAAGGCTTGAGATTTAATTGCCTTCCATGGGGTGAAATTGATATTGAGAGCACCAAGTTCAACTACCCACTTAGATATGCGCCCCGTTGCATCTCTGTTGTGTAGGATGTCTCTGAGTGGGAAATCTGTCACTACGTTAATCCTGTGGCTTTCAAAATAGTGGCGAAGCTTGCGTGAAGTGATTAGGAGGGCGTAGAGTAGTTTTTGCACATGTGGATACCGGATTTTTTATTATGATAGTACTTCGCTGATGTAGTATATGGGACATTATACTTTATATACATGCCCTTCTTCTTCTCTTTCTATGATAATCGCAATGCTGATCACCGTAGAAGTTGCCGCAATGTATAGCATCATGTCTCCATATTTCTTCGAAGGTGTGAGAACTGGTGAGGAGGTGAGGTATGCCTTGAGCTTCTTGAAAGCTTCATTGGCTTCTTCTATCCACTCGAACTTGTCTGTCTTCTTCAGCAATTTAAAGAAAGTTAACCCTTTTTTGCCCAGTCTTGATATGAAATGATTGAGGGCCGCCATGCAACCTGTTAGTTTCTGCACATCTTTGACACTTCGAGGAGGTCCCATCTCTATTATGGCTCGAATCTTCTTGGTGCTTGCTTCAATTCCGCGATGATTGACCAAGAATCCGAGTAGTTGTCCTAAAGGAACTCCGAATACACACTTGCTTGGATTCAGTTTCCACCTCCATCTTTTTAGGTTTTTGAAAGTTTGCTTTAAGTCTTCGATTAGTGTATCTGGGTTCTTTGTCTTTACCACTACGTCATCTATGTATGCTTCTACGTTTTCGCTGATCTGATCACCAAGGCATGTTTGGATACCTCTTTGGTAAGTTGCACCAGCATTTTTTAGTCCAAATGACATGGTTTTGTAGCAGTAGGCACCGAATGGAGTGATGAAAGATGTCTTGCTCTAGTCTTGTTCTTTTAATGCAATCTGGTGATATCCTTAATAGCAATCAAGGAAGGATAATAGGGCAGATCCTACTGTTGAATCAACTATCTGATCAATGCGTGGTAGCCCAAACGGATCTTTTAGGTAGTGTTTGTTGAGATCTGTGTAGTCGACACACATGCACCACTCGTCCGTATTCTTTTTCTATACTAGAACTGGGTTTGCTAGCCAATCTGGATGGAGGATTTCTCTGATGAATCCGGCTGCCATTAGTTTTGTAATTTCCATTTTAATTGCTGCCTTCTTGTTAGGAGAGAATCATCGTAGTCGTTGCTTCACAGGCTTGGAGACTTCATTGATATCAATTCTGTGCTCAACCAACTCTCTTGGGACACCTAGCATGTCAACTGGCTTCCAAGCAAAGATATCTTTGTTGTCCCAAAGAATGTTGGTGAGTGTGAGTTCCTATTTTGCCGATAGGTGGGCGCTGATGGTTGCTGTTTTGGAGGGATCGCCAGTGCCCAGGTCGACTTGCTTGACATCGGCTTCTTTTGGTGGTGCGAGGATGCTGGGCTTTTTAGCTGGTATCTCTAATTCTTCTAGGCTCATTTGAGCTGCAACAGTGGTTATTTCTTTTCTTCCATCATTGGCCTATGCTTTTGCTATGATTTGGATTGCCTGAACATCACAGTCAAATGCACGCTTCAAATTACTCCGAAGAGAAAGAACACCATTAGGCCCTGGCATCTTAAGCAACAGGTATGGATAATGCGGTATTGCCATGAATTTTGCTAGTGCTGGGCGCCTGAGGATCATGTGATATGATGAATCGAAGTCCGTGACTTCAAACTTGATGAACTCTGTACGGTAGTTCAAGGGAGTCCCAAAGCTAACCGATAGAGTGATTTGTCCAAGTGGCATTGTTGCCTTGCCAGGTACTATGCCATAAAAAGGTGTGCTTGTTGGTGTGATCATCCCGGCGAGTTGTAGTCCCATCTTCCTTAGAGTTTTTGAAAAAATGATGTTGAGTCCAGCTCCTCCATCGATTAGTACTTTTGTAATAGTCATATTGGCAATGGTTGGATCTAGAACCAGTGGGTAATGGCCTGCGTTTCCTACGCTGGTCCATTGGTCTTCTCTAGAAAATTAGATTGGATACTCTGACCAATTGAGATATCTTGGTGTAGCAGGTTCTGCTGCCATGATGGTTTGTAACGCTAGCTTTTCTTGATGTTTGCTTCTGGAATCTGGAACCTTGGCAAAGATTACTGCCACTGTCCCTCTAGATTTTTGGAATCCCTTGTCTTCATGGTTGTCATCTTCTTTTTTTTGATTGTCTTCTTTATTGTTCCCCTTACTATTTTTTCTTGTGTATCTTTCGTTGAAGGTGTAGCAATTTTCGATGGTGTGCTTTCCATTGGGGTGCAAGGGCAACGTATGTTCTCAATGTCATCATATCTTCTGGGTTCTGAAAACTTCTTTGATTTGTCAGCCATTGCTACTGTGTTGTCAGGACCACGCTTTCTCTCCTGATGTCTGTTGTTTTGAGGATTTTGCCTGTCTGGGTTGTCTCTGTTGTTTCTATCTAGGAATCTTTCTCGTGTCTTTTCCTCTACGGTAATCATCTTTTCCACTATTCATCTGAATTCTTCATTGTTTCTTGGGTTTTCTTAGCCATGATTCTATGAGAGAAAGTTTTGATTACTTCCCGTTGTGTGATGTCATGTACTTGAGCTCGTAGTTCACCAAATCATCGATAGTATTTTCTGAGACTTTCACCTCATTTCTGCTTGAGTCCTTTTAACTCTGCATGGGTGATTGGGTGTGTAATAATACCCACAAAATTTTCACAGAAAGCTCTTTGCAAGTCCTCCCAATTTCTAATTGATCCTGGATTCAATTTGTCAAACCATTGAAGTGGCATAGTTTCTAGGGCCATGGGAAAGAACAAGGTCTTGATGTCATCGTCCCCTCCGGCCAATTCAATTGATTGCGAGTAAATCTTGAGCCATTGCTTTGGTTCGGTCTTGCCATCATACTTGGAGTGGTTGGATGGCTTGAACTTGTGAGGTAGTCATATTGAAGCAAGTCTATTTGCAAGACAGGGGAATCTATTGTGCATACTAGCTTCTATACATTCTGATTCGGCACCCCCTTCTTGCCAACTGTTGTCTTGGTGAGAGTAGTTTTACATGGCTATCTGAGTAGGTGCTTTGCTTCTGGCCTTTCATGTTTGTTTGACCTGGTCGTTTTGACTATGATTCCTTCTACTTTCTTTGTTGTGACTTCCACTCGGTCCAAGTCTTTCGAAAGCGGACTTCCTTTGATTTTGATCTTCCTGTTCATGAGATGTTGACATGTCCGGTAGTCTTGAGCGGGCCCTTCTATCGTGCATCCTTAGGACTATTGGTCAGAGGAAGTCCCAAAGCTATTCTTGTTTTTCATTGGGATGTGAAGTTGCTCTGAGTTCTTCTAGTGCTTCTCAGATCTTATCATAGGGTGTATTCGCTGCTCGTCCTTCTTTGACCTCTCGCTCTGATTTTCTTCTATTGTACTCGGCTAGGTCTGACTCATATTTGATCCAAGTGTCCTTTCACTGCTTAGCATGGCATTGATGTTCTTATTTCAATTTGTTCTTTCTCTCTCTGGCTTGCCTCTGACTCTCAGTCTCACCATTGTGCCCTTGGATAAATGGTGATATGTTGGATTTGGATTCATCTAAAGATCTGACGTTGGGTGCTTCTGGGGGAATTAATGGTGATCGATGACGGCGAATCATGAATACTTCTCTAGCGTGAGTTGTTCTATCATCGTCGTTGATTTCCATACTACCAGAGCTGTTGATAACCTTAGTAGAGGCTTCATAGTCACAGATCGAGTCTCCTTGGTAGGATAGAGTTGTCATTGTCGTATCGTCGACTAGTTGGGTGCCATCATCTTCAGGAATGGAACCTGGCCAATGGACGATACAGTCTTGAGATGTTATAGTCAAGACGAGACCTTCCTGGGCTCCCTTCAGTGGCATTCTAAGCATGGGATAGGTGGATCCTTCGGGCCATGTCTGATAAGATGTTGCCATGTTGTGGAGTCTGAACGAAAGAGGACCCGACTTCTTTGAAGTACTCCGAGTGTACTCCGAGTAGTATTCTTGATAGGTTGACGTCATGTTCTGGAGCTTTGTCAGAAAAGAACTCAGTTTTCTGAAAGAACTCGGATAAGACTCCATCTCGAAAGCGGAACCTGAGTTTGAATCGGATGCATGAAGTCATGAAATCCGAGTTGGATTGGATATCACGAGCTACGTGAATCTTCTGGCAAGCTGATCTGTCGTTGTTGCCAAAATGAAAAGTCCTGATGATGATCTAAATCTTCGAGGAGACGGCCTTGGAGCTTACCATTGTCACCGGCCTCATAGATCCATGAACCAAAAATGAAGGTTGGTCCCTTTGAGAAGATCATGTTGTCGAGGTCCATCGAGCTCTTGGATGCAAAGTCGCTGACCACCCCTACCTGGTGTGCCAGCTATCGGTGTTTGACCACTGATAGCCTGCCATAGGGGTACCTGAGGCAGTATGTTTGGGCTTCAATGTATGCGGAACTCGACGGTAAATGCAAGAGACAGTCGATTTATCCTGGTTCGCACCCTTGATCTTCGATCGAGTAATAGCCCTACGTCTAGTCAATGTTAGCCTTTGCGTTGGATTGATTGTAAAGTCTTGTGTTGTACAATTGTTCTCTAGACTCCCAATCCAAGGAGCCCTGCCCTCCTTTATATAGTTAGGAGGCCAGAGTACTAGTTGGTTTACAATGAGAGTTCCTAGTAGGATTACAGAGTAATACTACTACTAAGATTACAGGGAAAGAATCCTAGTTAGACTAGTTCTCCCATCCATGTGGGGTATCCCGTGGGTCCTGCACCGATAGGCATAAAGACTGAATTCATCAGGTACATGAAGAAGGCAGGAGCATTGGTGAGACCAAAGGACATCACTAGGTACTCATACAACCCATACCTAGTAGAAAAAGTTGTCTTTGGTATATCGTGTGGTCTGATCTTGATCTGATGATAGCCTGATCAGAGGTCAATCTTCAAGAACACCTTGGCACCAGCTAGTTGATTGAACAAAGTATCAATGTAGGGTAACGGATACTTGTTCTTAACTATTACTAACTTAAGAGGGCGGTAATCCACACACATCCGTAGAGTATCATCCTTCTTCTTCACAAAAATGGCTAGGCAACCCTGATGATGACATGACACCCATGCATATGACCATGTTTGGCACATGGTATGGAGGGGTAGGAGGCTAGCAAGGGTGTCCAAGTCAAGAAGGAGGCCCGAGGCTAATTCAGTTTGAGTCCCCGAGGTGGAGGCCCACAGCAACTCAAGTTTGAGTCTACCTCGGCCTCTAGGACCAGTCTACCTTAAACTGGTCACCCAAGACGCATTCGGACTCCATTTTCTATTAGACACCCTTGTTGGCCTCCTACCCCTCCATACCATATGCCAAACATGGTCATATGCATGGGTGTCATGTCCTCATCAAACCCCATGGTGAAGAACTAGGATGGATGAAACCTTTTTTCCATCAACTCTTCTAGCTGCTTCTTCATCTTAGCTAATTCCCTTGGAGCCATGCGATATGGGCGTCTAGAGATAGGGGCAGTACCAGGCTCTAGCTCAATGGAGAATTCCACCTCTTTGTCTGGTGGCAACCTAGGAAGATCTTCAGGAAAAATATCTAGGAACTCACAGACCATAGGGATGGGGGTAAGATCAGGAGAGGCTTCAACATGGGCAGCAATAGGTAAGACTAGATCTGAGGGTACAAGAAGAGACATCCTATCCTTAGAAGAAGGAAGCCATAACTCAATGCTTCTCCGCTTCAAATCCAAGACTACCCCATACACCCGCAACCAGTTCATTCCAAGAATAGCATCAATGTCTTGCCCAGGCATTACCATGAACTATAGGTGGTAAGTGTGGGTGGCTAATACCAAGCTTACTGTGTCCATTCAGGTATTGATGAACATTTGCGAACCCACAGTATAGATTCAATAGGCATACAGTATAGCCATAAGTGGTAAGTTGTGCCGGTCTACAAATCCCATGCTCATAAAGGAATGTGATGCACCAGAATCGAACAACACATAGACTGGATGCGAATCGATGGTAAACATACCAGCCATCACCGGTTCCTGCTGCAATATCTGCTCAGCATCTATGAAATGAAACTATCCAGATCTACTGGGCACTTTCTTCTTGATCACGGTCCTCCTGACTAGCCTAGAGTTCATCGATGGTTGAGCAGACCGAGCTAGCTGGTTCTAGGGACACGCTCAGGCATAGTGGCCATCTTTGCCACATTTGAAGCAAGCGCCCGGCTTGTTTCCAAACCCTTGGCAAGGTGGGACCTGCTGTCCCTGGGGCTGCACCTGCTGCGTGGGAGCACAGTACTGTGTGGAAGAAGTCTAAGAAGTTTGCTGGGGCTGTTGAAACGAAGGCCCGCCTAATGATTGATAGGGCCCCTGCCGGACAACCTGTACCAAGGAAATCAAGAACTAAACAAAACCCAAACCCTAAGGAGAGTGACGGCTACTATTTATAGAGTCTTGGGCATCACCCCCCTAGACGCGCCACCTAATGGGCCCAAACACGATACACGGTCCAACGGACCAAAAGACAGTGTCGCAGCACCCTGGCAGATTCTAGACGCTGACTTGTTTCGATGATTCCTGTTGATTCTGAAGGTCTTTTGACGTGAAACCACTTGGATTGGCTTCCTTATCAAATTAGCTTTCCAACCATATATGGATCGTCGAAAACAGAGTCCGGATGCGTCCTAGGTGACCAGTTTAAGGCAGACTGGTCCTAGAGCCCGAACCGGACTCGAACTTGAGTTGGACTAGGCTTCCACCATGAAAAAGATGAATTGGACGCCCATGCTGGACCTCCTTCTCTACTTGGCTTGTATCCGATGAAGTAGTGATGTCCTCATCATCCTCCCTTTCTTAAATTGAAGTCGTCCTCGACTGAAGTAGATCGTCTCCTCCATTAGATGACAGCAACGATGGTTCCAGAAGAAGATGTTCATCTTGGTGCCCCATCCTTCGCAAAGGCGGCTGCCATGGTGGCTTCCCTATTGGGAATTCAACCTCCTTCTCCTACAAAAGGTTAGTACCAACAAGAGGCATAACACTAGGAGTAGGACCAAATGGACATATAGGCGATGTACAAGTTAGAGCATAACATGGTTCATCATGATCAACAAGAACAAATTTAAGAGCAAATAAAACTTCTTTCATGTTACTTGATGGTTCATTTGTTGGTTTGCTAAAGTCTTTATCATGGCCTTTCTTTTTCTTTTCAGCAAGTTTCTTTTCATATTGCACAATTTCAGCAGGTGATAAAGGAAGTAAAACAATGGTCTTTCCTTTAAACATAAAAGTATATCTATTTTGCCTACCATGATGTACAATATTATTATCATATTGCCAAGGGCGGCCTAACAAAAGTGAACAAGCATGCATAGGCACGACATCAAAATCAGCATAATCATGGTATGACCCGATAGAAAATTGCACATGAGCAGATTGTGTTACCTTTGCCTTACCACTATTGTTGAACCACTAAACATGGTATGAATGTGGAAGAGCATGTGTAGATAAACCAAGAGTCTTGACAAGCTCAGAACTTACCAAGTTATTGCTACTCCCTCCATCAATTATAGAATGAACACAGAAATTATTAACAATGAGGAACATTTGAAACAAATTATGGCGTTGTAGCTTGTCTACTGGCTCAACTTGTGTACTCAAAACACGCTGAACAAGGATTGATTTGTAGTCTGTAGTGCATGCCACACTATCAATTACCTCATCAGGATCTTCAGCACTATCCACAAATTTATCTGCATAAAGATCAGTTGCAAGTGCAAATTCATTCTCTTCGTCACTAGCACTAGCATACCCACCATCATCAGTAGCAATATATGTGTGTTTGCTAGGGCATTCTTTAGCAATATGTCCCATGCCCTTGCAGCAGTGGCACACAACTTTAGAAGAGCTGCTAGAGGAAGGTGTAGCAGATCCACTAGAAGAAGGTGTGATAGGAGAATCTTCTTTACAGGCGCTGGTGGTGTCTGCACATTAGAAAATTTACTCACCTTAGTTGGACGTGAAGGAATGGATGGAGTCGTGGATGGAGTCGTGGATCGCCTAGGTTGTCGTCCCTGTACTTCCCTTTCAGCTTTAATAGCATAATGATATAATTGGGAAAATCTAGTCCATTCTTTATAGTCAAGAACATCCTGTATTTCACGACGTAAACCTCCAAAAAATCTAGAACACTTATCCATATCATCCTCTTGTATGTTACTACATGCTAGACCAATTAAAAGCTCCTAATAATATTCCTCAACAGTTTTACTACCTTGATTTAAACGTTGCAGTTTTAATCGCAGATCACGCTGATAGTACGGACGAACAAATCTTGATTTCATTCATCGTTTAAGTACAGTCCAGGTTTGAGGTATTTGAGCATTAGCATTAGCATTATTGCAAATATCATTCCACCAGAAAAGAGCAAAACTAGTAAACTCACTAGTAGCAAGTCTAACTCTATATTCTTCAGGTACTTAATGGGAGCTAAATTTTTTATCTACAACCATCTCCCAATCTAAATATGCTTCAGGATCAGCAGAACCAGAAAAAGGAGGTATCTTAAACTTGGTTTTAGAGAAAGGATCATTATTACCTTGGTTGTTACCTCCCATACCACATCGGTTAAAGTTCAACCGATTATAGTTATGTGCATCCTCAGCACGTCGTTGAGCTTGGGCTTCAGCCTCCGCGTCGCCATCGTCCTCCTCAGAGAGATCATCTTCTTCTTCTTCAGGACATGGTTCAGGATGTCGTTGTTCAACATCTTCAATCATCTTGGCCAAATTGGTGATTTGTTGAAGGATCACATTGAACTTGTCATCAAGAATGGCACGAAGCTCATTCTTAGAAACACAGTCATTGAAATCTATAGGTGTGTCCTCGTTTCCTTTGCCGCTGCCTCCAGCTTTTCCTGACATGGTTAGTAGAAAGAAAAAGACAACACAAATAGTATTATCCCTACCAACTACTTAGGTTGTGGACAAGGAAAAATAAGGCACTCAACTCTCAAGCGTCTTACCACGGTCTTACAAGTGTTCTTACTAAAGCAACAGGCGGTGCAATCGGTTGGTGACTGTGATACCGTTGTAGCTTGAGTGTAACAGTTGCAAGGCGAACCTATACTTGGTTAGAAGAAAGTGGAGCTTGGACAGGCACAATATAGTAGCAAGGAATAACAAAATTCACAACTAAATAGCAAAGCTAAATAAGTATCCCAAGTACTTGTCTTAGTTGCTGGCCGACTCACGTTCCAAGTACTAGATGTATCAAGTGATGTGAATAGTAATAATATGATTAGAAACAAGGTAGAAATCAGCACACGCAAACCCAGCTCAAATGGCGCTCTCTATGTGCTCCTCTAGATATTATTCCACTTTTGCCCCTCTCTTTTTTCTCTATTTTTGGACTGTCGTTGTTTTTTTGGGATTCTTTGACTTTTTCTTTTTATTTTTTTGATATTTTTTCTTCACTTAGGGGCACAAAAGAAGTAACCACAAAAAATATGAGCTTAAACAAGTGAAAGACGTGGCCTGTGGAATTTCTAGAAGACGTGCTCAAAATCGACAAATACCTTGTGACCACGAAAAGAGAATCTTGTGACCACTTTTTGACCAAAATAAAAATCTCCGACCCCAGTTAGCTCGGGGATGGACGGATCCAAAAAAAATTCTGATCGATTTTGATATATGGAACGTCGAAATCCGAGTTCGTATGCGAAAACTAGACCAGTTTTAAAAAACGGACTCCGAATTAGAGGACAAAATGAGAACAATGTGCACAAAATTGGTCACGACAGCAAGGATTTGATGAAAACAGTGAAGACAAGTGTAACAAATAAGATGGCGTGGACTAGGGTTTGATGAATACAAAGGAATCACAGCAATACTTGAAGGTGTTCATGGATTATGATGAAAAACAAAGGGGAAAACACAAACTGGACTTAAAAAACGATCTAAAACCAGCAACAATAACTTGACCTAGGGCACAAACTCAACAACACAAATCAGAGATGAACTTGCACGGCACAATGAGGCTATAGGATAGGGAATATGTGACGATGTATATTTTTTTGGCTTTTTGTGGACTGTAGGTAATGCAAAAACGGTAATAATCTAAAGGGGGAAACAAAGTTATACTTAACGGGCAACAAGGTCTCTGATACCACTTGATGTAGACTAGGCCTAATCTTCCGAAAGGTATGATAGCGTCGATTGGTGGAGACTCGATGTTCATGATCTAGGCTTCGAACCAAGATTGATTCGGACTCCCGCAACCGTTACACCACTGCTCCGTTGATTATCAACCACGTGAACGCGATTGACCTTGCCGAGAAGGCTTTTCTGCAAGCGAATCGAGAACACAAGCAAGAACGGGATGAATGCAATCTGAAATTGCAAATAAATATGAGGCTTATAAAATTAAGAAGGAGTTCAAGTCTTTATTCAAAGGGACTAATCGCCACAGGCGAATAAGATCAAGAATTGGGGCCCTAGTTCACAGCAAGCGGCCTTGGCGACGACAGTTGCAGCAAAACAATGTCTGTTTCACGAGGAAATCAAGAACTAAACAAAACCCAAACCCTAAGGAGAGCGATGGCTGCTATTTATAGAGTCTTGGGCGTCAACCCCCTGGACGCGCCCCCTAATGGGCCCAAACATGATACACGGTCCAACGGACCAAAAGACGGTGTCGCAGCACCCTGGCAGATTCTAGATGCTGACTTGTTTTGATGATTCCCATTGATTCCTAAGGTCTTTTGACGTGAAACTACTTGTATTGGCTTCCATATCAAATTAGCTTTCCAACCATATATGGATCATCGAAAACGGAGTCCGGATGCGTCCTGGGTGACCAGTTTAAGGCAGACTGGTCCTAGAGCCTAAACCGGACTCGAACTTGAGTTGGACTAGGCTTCCACCATGAAAAAGATGAATTGGACGCCCATGCTGGACCTCCTCCTCTACTTTACTTGTATGTGATGAAGTAGTGATGTCCTCATCACCTTCTAAGTATGAGGGTGGCTAGAAGACCCCACAGCCACCCGCTTTCTCTTCCACTCTACCTAGGAATCCTGTTGCAAGCCCTCTATGGCAATGGCAACATTCATCATTGCCTCGAAAGTCTGATAGTTTGTTGTGTACAGCTTCTCCTGAAGTATATAAGAGAGGCCACAAAAGAAGTGGTCCTTCTTCTTGTCAGTATCCACATAAATTCCAGCATACTAGGACAAATGATTGAACTTATTCACATAGTCCATCACTGTCATACTCCCCTATCACAGCTCTAGGAACTCAGTCAGCTTCCAGTTGATGACACCAGTAGGAATATAGAACTCTCTAAATGCTTTGGTGAACTCCAGCTAGGTTGCTAGATGATCTGGCTGCTGCATGGCATGGAAGGTATCCCACCATGCACTTGCGGACCCCAATAGTTGCTACGCTGCAAAGCACACTTTCTGCTCATCGGCCATATTGAGCAACAGAAACTTTTGTTCTAGAATGCGAAGCCAGTGCTTCGCATCTAGAGGCTCATCTATTGGCGTGAAAGTGGGCGGGTGGGTCTTGAGAAAATCCTGGTAAGAGGAGGGTCCCTCAGGACGGTGGGCACCACCCCTGTTCCCACCATTTCCCCCATGGCCTCCGCGGGTGAAGCCAGCGACAGCTTGTGCCATGATTTACATGGCACGGGTTGACTCTCAGCGAGCAACCAATAGTTCTGCCATCATCTCTGCATGAGTCATCAAAGGTAGTGGTGGCGGTAGAGGAGGAGCCAGAAGTGGAGCCCCATGGCTCTCCCCGTTGTGCTCTTAGGCCTGGCCACTCCCGCCTTGGCCCTCGCCAAGATAGTGAGCCGCCCTAGCACTTGTGCTCCCACGTTCGGACCTTAGATTCAATAAGAGATAGGAACCATCCCTTTAGAACAACCTTCTCGACTAGGAGCATGGGATAGAGAAATGACAACACATTTTATTAAAGAATTATTTTAATTAATCCTATCACTTTACTAATACAATTATACATGTAGGGGGGATTTTAGTTTAAGCAAGATGCTATTATCATGATGCATGCTTCGGCCTATATGTTCACTCAAGCCGAAATATAGCGGCATTCGTAAATTTTTTGGCACATCGCACACTCACTTTTCGTATGCTAGACGATTTCTTACGCAACGTAAGTCAGTGTACCTGTAGAAAACTGATTAGATAAAACCAATGTCGCTATCCTAGATAGACCATATTGCTAGGGCTTATACTTATTTAACTAACTTAATCGCATCCTACTTTTCGCAAAACTTTTGTTGGTCAATTTTTTAAGTTTTGAAAGAGTGATGAAACTTGTAACCATTATTGGCTCTAGTACCAACTATGGTAGAACCGCTCGAACTAGCACGCTTACGGAGGCGCTCATCTTCCACCAGACACTAAGCACCCCAAAAGCAGGCTACAGCGGGCGGTATCCGTCGAACACACCCCAAGGGAGAACCCGAAAGATCCATATTTTTCCCAAGGATCCAATAATGAGAACGAGTTACAATACAGATCCATTTCATACATCAGAGTTTCTTAGAAATTACATTATTACATTACCAAATGTTAGAGTGTGGAATGATAAACAGCAGAATTCAAAATAAACATCTAGCAATAAGAACGAGGATCTGTCTGAGCCCACCAGAAGAATCCTCCACACAAAGGTACTTCTCATGCATCACCTGCAATAGGGGTAAATAAACCCTTAGTACACAATATACTCACAAGACTTACCCGACTAGTGGGAATAATTTCCCAACTCCAAGGAATAGGATAAGCTTTATGGCTTGCTAGTTTTCTTTTGGCAGAAAGCAATACAAATAGTGAGTCCTTATTTATGTTATTATCAGCCGTATAAAGTTATTATCTATACAAACTATATAAGCACATGTTCTACTTTCAAGCAAGAGTTGAGCAATCAGTTCCATTTCCTCATCTTCCATATTTTAGTTCTTACTATGGTGCTAAACTACAGACAAGCCGTACCGCATTTCCCGGCGATTCGTAAATCAATGCCCCCAGCTGGGTACCCTGAAAACACATGCCCCGCTTGCACCCTAGGCACAAGCAGGACTAACCCACCACCCTCCTATCCTGGGTGTCCAGGTCCCCGTCCAAACTTGGACTCTAAGCCCCCACTCCTGAGTCTCGGACTCAATGTGGTGCAAAGACCTCCACCACCCCGCCTCCAATCAATCGGTCCAAAAAGAGCTGGATCCACGATAAAAGAGCAATGTGTCTTCCCTGTGCCCATACACAAGTATGTGCTCAGGATAATAAGTCTGTGACTTACCTACAGCCATATGCAGTTTTCGGTCCTTAATTGACACAGATAGGGAAAAAGTGTAACCGAGATATGCCCTGTTGGCCGCAGGACACAACCCCTTACACCCACCAGTACCCAAACCATATCCCTGCCCGGTCACCATTTTCCTTTCCACCATTTTATCATGAGTGATCATATTTTATCACCTATCTACGAGTAATGGTAGGTTACTCATGCTACCGATATCCTGAGCATAGCAACTACTCGAACTAGACTAGTAGGACTCATAGGTAGATATATTTATGCATGTAGTTTCCATCAAATGCCTATAACTTAAATGCACATCATATATATATTCAGTGATCATAAATAGGGGTTATGCACCAGGGCTTGCCTTAGGTAGGTGACGGGTCAGTAAGGTCAGCACCAAAAGGCTCTAGGGCTCCCTCCTGCATGAGGATCTCCTCCTCGTACTGCTCAATGACTTCGTCGTACTCCTGTTCATCGATAGGCATGAATTCTACCAGCTCATGATCTACATGCATGAAATGATGATGCAATCCTTAATAATATAGCAACAACAACTCTTAAGATAAAAGTACATCTATTTAACTATTAAGCTAGTGCTACCGACTAAGGTACTACGTTGTCTATTGTTACCAATAACAAGTATGAAGTATGGCATACATTATTATAGCAACTACCAGTATTCTTACTCCTAATGCCGATTTATGCTATATATGATAAAGCAGGGATAATGGCTACTCTATTTATCAACCTACTCTAAGGCTACAAAATTTATAGAAAGTACATAATAATCTAGTGAGCCTACTATAAAATTTTCATAGCTATAGCTATCACCAATTTACCACAAAAATTCCTACAATTATTAATCCACATAATACTAAGCTCTCTAGTTTGAATTTATGACCCCACCATTGTCATAGCTAACTGTAATATAACTGTACTAACTAGTAGATGGTGTTTTTGTGAACCTAACAAAATTAGTTTCACTATTTTTGGACAACTACACAATTTACTACAATTTATCAAAGTTCAGCTAGAAATTATATTGAATAAACATTGGTAATTTTCTGGAGAATTAAAAAACGAATTCACCACGCGGCCCGCGAGCGATGGCTCGGCCCACCCTGGCTTCCCACCCGTGTGCATGCACAGCAACCGGTGTGGCCCACTCAGCGGCGCGTGACACAGCCCATCTCAGGTGGCCCACAATGGAGCCGCGCATGGCTGGCTCTTTAGCGAAAAAGCCCATGCTCTCTACCCTATTCACAAAACCCACTCAAGTACTATTTCACCGAGTCACAAAGTTTGCATCTAGGACCCTACTTCTATTTGAATTCATGTTTTACAAAGCCCCTGGCCAGATTAATAGGGCCGTGGCCTCGTTGACCAAACGTCGATGAGCACAGACCTCTCCGGCACACACCAGCACCCCCTTGAGCTTCTACGTGCCATGCGCAATGGATTGAGGTAACAAACGCCAAGAAAGGCGTGGCCACGTGTCACGACGGGGTCTGGCCATGGTAGCCCGACGCTGGTGAAACCACATAACCATATGCCCCTACTGCTACTCGGTGACCATATGTAGGCTAAGAGTAACCACCTTGAAGCCCTAATTGAATCACTGTTGCGCCCAACCAAGCTAGCCATAGGAGCGACATCAAAGCCAGCTCACCGGTGGCCGCCCATGCGCTTCGGCGGGCCTCAGCCCAAATTGACTCACCTAGCTATCCTAGGAGTAATAGGGCCTTACCAGTGATGCATAGGACGGCTTGGACGTGGTCACGGGGCATGGCAAGGTGACTGGCCATGTACGTGGGGTCGCTCTGGTTCTCGGCGAGAGTAGCAATGACATTCTCGGTGACCCATGGCTCCGTTGGTAAAACCACTACATGAGCGAGGTCACCAAGTCAAACACTATGTAATGCACAGCCTAATTGAAACAACGAAGCACCATGCGACGCCCTGGCCGTGCGCTCGCTCCGGCGGCCATGGTGGACCACCGCGAGGGAAATGCCCGCCTCACCTCACTGTAGGCCGAACAAACGTCGGGATGACTCCAATCGAAAGCTAACTATCCGAGCTCGTAGTGCATGGTTAATTGGAAAGTGGTGGAGTATGTGAGGCCAATTTGTAGGGATGACGCCTATGGACTTATGGCGGCTGGCGATGGCAAAAATACAAATTGATGCCCCTCCCTTGTACCACAGCAACAGTGGCCAGTTAGGCACGATGCTGTCCTTCCACTCGACCACCAAATGTGCTCGGTACACAGAAAGGGGAACAACGCATTGGTTGGCTTTGGCATGGCATGACCGACCAGCGACCTTCCAGGCGATGTGACTAGAACTTTTGGCGTGGCCTCGCACGCAGGCGTGAGAATGAGGCAAGCAGGGCAAGCCCATGCACATGCACAGCCAATGTCAATGGGAGCAGTAGCTGGATGGTAGCGGCAGATGGTGCATAGTGCGAGCAACACAACATGGCAGCGAGCAGCAGCTTCGAGTGAACATGATGGGAAGGGGCAGAGCAGGCCGGCCTACCAGGCCTAGCGTGAGCGCATGCTGTGTGCTAGATCACGACAACAGCAGGTAGTGGACTACAGCATGGGGCCAAACGCATGGGTGTGTGTGCAGGCACGATGGCAGCCAGCGTGGCAACGCTGAGAGCTAGGTGGTGACTGCGCCCAGGCGCTAGCCTTGCTTAACACATGACCTACACGCTTTTTAAAGCCGTTTAAAAACTCAAACCCAATGATTCAAAAGTCAAGCCAGTCATTCTACACTCAAGAGGGTACCTAGGGCTATTGAACTATACCAAAACTTCATGCCACTTCTTAACCCGATCGCTCTACAAAAATTGCCAAACTTGGCTTCGTTGACCCATTTACAGACTTACGAGAAATGACTAAACCTCGAATGGTTTCACGTCGAATTCCATTTCTGAGCTACTTGATATACTAGCTAGCAAACCTCATCCTCGACCGCACGTATTTCGTTGTTGCCTATGAAGTTTGGGCTACCAACTTTACTACGTTCTGTCGATGCGTTTCGTAGCATTTCTGTCCGATAAAAATTCATTTAGAACCCTAAGTGATAATACGCGACACGAAATATAACATTTGTTTCTTGTTTTAAATGAACATTTCAAGTTTCGAATATCTATGTATACCCTATATTCCACACATTTACACACAAGTTTGATGCTCATGTAGTGTTTTAGCAAAATAGTACAGTGTAACACCGAGGGTGTTATAGGGACCCCCCTCATTTTCATCTGATCATACACAATACAATCCACAAAGACACAGGAGGTAGGGTATTACGTCAAGTTGATGACCCAAACCTATATAATCATTGTCTCTCATGTTCTGTGTCACCATCCAACTCCCTCATGCGCACCTCCACCAATTCATCTACTACCATGGGCATACCCCTCGGTAGACTGTCAGACGTATTTCATCGACAGCAAGGCAAAGGTATAACCAATAGGTCATTTCATTTCATCGGTCATAGGTATGTAGAGAAGTTTATGACCAGGTTTAGGATAGATGGCTATACTATCAAGAGGGGCAAACTTGTTTGCATATCGATCATCTAGTGCCACTCGAGTGATCTAACTTTGCATCGTTGCTAGGATCAAGTGGCGTGGCAAGTTGAGTGGCTAATCCTTTGAAAAATGTTTGTGAAAAGCTAACACACTTGCACAAGATGGTGATCACCTGGTGGTGTTATCACATTTGCAAAGGAGAACAAGTTGGTGAAGAAAAGGAGTTGAAAGCGCTGGTCATGAGGTGACCGGATGCGTTCGACATAGCGACCGGATGGGTCTGGTATTTACCCTGGCATGGGCAAGCAGACGTGAAGGAACACGTCCAGTATTGCAACCAGACATGTCCGGTATTTGGCCTAGGCTTGAGTAGTGGTTGTAGTTGTGACCGAACTCATGGGAGCATCCGATTGGCTATGACCTGATGTGTCATGTCATAGTCAGGACCTCTTGGTGTAGTTTTTCGACATGATCGGATGCTTAGTACTTCGAATGACCTAATGCTGAGTGCCCCATTCGGTCAAAGGAGGTGAAACACATGGTGGTGTGTGATCTGACACATGGGGCGTCTGGTCAGGAGGATCGAATGCATCTGGTCGGTCTTGAGGCGCTCTAGGATCTCTCTAGACTCAACCTGTTGCTGCCTCGCCTGTGTCTGATCGATTCTTGCATCATGTCTGATCATGTCTGATAATGGCCGTAGAAAGAGCCATTGGGCACCAATAGCTATACAGGTTTGAATGAGACATGTGGTAGTAGGGCTACGATTGGACGCTGCAACCGGACATGTTCGTTCGCCACACCAGACGTGTTCGATCAGTTCGCAGAATGCCCAGTGAACAGGTAATAGCTCTATTCATTTGTGGGTTATAAATAGGAGCCTTAGCTAGCCTTGGGCTGGCAGCTGAGCACACTAGAGCCTTGGTGGCTTATGTGATGGTGCTTGGGAGCCCTCTAACTCACTCTTGCTTGATAGTGTTCATCCAATTGAGTGAGTGAGCAATTCAAGTGCGATTGCATCGTGAGGTTGCATTGAGTGGCACTAGGTGATTATGTTGCAAGCTAGTGGTATTTGTTACTCTTGGAGGTTCCACCTCCTAGACAACTTGGTGGCTTGTGACTCCATTGAAGCATGTGAGAAGATTGTGCGGTGCTCTAGAGGAGGATTTGTGAGGGGGATTGTGCTCACCCCATGGGGATCGCGAAGAGAAACTCTAGTAGAGCGTGTCATTGAGCTACCCTCACTTTTGGGATAGGTTCTTGTGGTGCCCAATGTGTGGGTTTGGCGGGTGATGCCAATTAGCCACTGAACCACCAAGTGAGCGGTCAACACAATGGAGACTAGTTTGGTGGCAACCAAGTGAACCTCGGGATAAAAATTGTTGTGTCATCCTTGTCTTCCCATTGGTTTGCATCCCCTTTACACAAGCTTGTATTTACATTCATATACATTGTTCTTGTGTAGTTGCTCTTGAAATTAGTTAGCTTATGTAGCTTGCTAGTTACCTTCTTGCTTGTGTAGCATAGAAGTATCTCTTGCATGACTAATTTGGTTTGAGTAACCTTGTTAGTCACATTGCTTAGTTTGTGTAGCTAAGTATTTTGTGCTCTCTAATTTGGCTTGTGTAGCCTTTTAATTCCGCACTTGTTTCGGTTAGTCGGTATGATTAGGTTTTAGAAAAGACTATTCACTCCCCTCTAGTCCACCATCTCGACCCTACACTAATATGGCTAGAGGGGGTGAATAGCCTATTTAAAAATTCTATAAGGCACTAGAGCAATTGATTAGTAACAAAAATGGCGTAATGCAATTTTGCTCTAGCTCTACAAGGGTTGCTAGCCACATATCCCAATAATTCTAGTTGCTATGATCACTAGGCACACACAAGAGCTAAGTCACTACTCACTAAGCTAGTGTGCTCTCAAATACTAACTAAAGAGCCACACTAACCAAACTAACAAGCTCTCAAAGACTAGCTTGGCAACTAGTTTGCAAGAATGTAAAGGAGGGGATATGATGATTATACCACCACGTAGAGGAATGAACCAATCACAATATGTAGACAATCCAATCACCAGGAGAAATCCAATCACACAAGATACACAAGATTATTCTCCTGAGGTTCACATGCTTGCTGGCATGCTAGTCCCCATTGTGTCGACCAACACTTGATGGTTCGGTGGCTAAGAGGTGTTGCACAAATCTCGTCCAACAAATGGACACCGCAAGAACCTACCCACAAGTGAGGTAACTCAATGACACGAGCAATCCACTAGAGTTACATTTCATCTCTCCACCGAGAAAGGTACAAGACCCCTCACAATTACTGGAGCCGGCCATAAACAATCACCAACACGTGCCAAAGCTCCTCCGCTGCTCCAAGCCATCTAGGTGGCAGCAACCACCAAGATAAACAAGAAATCCACAGCCATAACAATCCCCAAGTGCCACTAGATACAATCATTCAATCAAATGCACTTGAAATCACTCCCAATCTCACTATGATGATGAATCAATGACGGAGATGAGTGGGAGGTGTTTGCTTAGGCTCACAAGGATGTCAAGTATGTCAAAGTGCCAAAAGAGGGAGCCCAAGGCCAGCTATGGTATATTTAAAGACCCCCAAACGAACTAGAGCCGTTAGGCACAAGAGGGGGCTCCATGCACAACGATCGGACTCACTAGTCGGGATGACCTGACGCGTCCGGTGCATTGTTGCAATAGCCTGCGATGCAAGTTGTAGTAGCGTCCAATCGAAGTTGTAGTAGCGTCCAGTCATTGTTGCAGTAGCGTTTGGTCATAGATTATTTGAATTTGACTGTTGGCACCCAACGGTTCTCTCGGTGTAGTAGCGTTCGAACATTTGTTGTAGTAGCATCTGGTTATTGTTGCTTCAGCGTCCAGTGCGATCTAGAGAGGTATTTTGATGACTGGATGCGTCCGGTCACTACTGATTGGACTCACCTAGCGTCAGATCATTTAACTACATGTGTTTCCTGTCTATGAAGAGTTGCACAGGTGCGTCCGGTCGCATGCTGAATTAGCGTCAAGTCAATGTTTCATTAGCATCGAACACATGTTACACTAGCGTCCGATCCAAGTTGCAGCGTCCAGTGACGTTTGAAATCCTCCTTTTCAACTCAAACTTCACCACCCTTGCTTCCATGTGCTAACCACCATGTGTATCACCAACGTCCATGTGTGTTAGCATTTTCACAAAGCATTTTCAAGGGTTAATTGTTAGCACACTAGGTCCCTGATCCATATGCAAGAATCATGTCACCAAGTGACACTCGATAACTGTTTAGCCATAGATTTTCCCTCTTTATAGCATGGCTATCGATCCTAAATCACTCACACCCTCTATGGTGTCTTGAGTGCAAACCAAAAATGGCTCCTATCAATATACCTTTGCCTTGAGTCCATTTTTATTTTTCTCTTTCTTCTTTTCCAAATGTGAAGCACTTGATCATATCTTTTGTGTCCATCACCTTCACCATGACCATCATCTAGCTTCACCACTTAGATTGGACCACCTTATCTAATTCACACACTTAGATCAAAGGTTAGTCCTAGGTTTCATCAATTATCCAAAACCAAACTAGGGCTCTAAATCTCTCCCTTTTTGGTAATTGATGACAACCTATTTACAAAGATATTCAATGAAATCTTTTTGGATTCATGTTGCTTGCCCAAGCATATTACCATGTGTAAAAGTTATGGACAAGTTTCATCAACCCAAATTGGTAGTATTAGCTCCCCCTACATATGTGCTAAGAGTTTGGATTTGAAAGCTTGCACATACACATGGATTGGAAGTTTGGGAGAGTAATAGCTACCAAATGATGCTAAGGTGTAAAGAATGGACCTTTGGTGCGTGATACCAATCGGAGTTGCCATTTGAACACCATCCTTAGCACCATGATTTACTAGATATCTCTTGAAAAACACAAAGAACTAGATACCTCATGAGATCAATATTAGAAGCAAGGCTCTAGTACCACTTGTAAAAGATCAAGGAATATCTAGCTATCCTATGCATGCTAGTTTTTCATTTCATCGATCATTTTCTAGAGTCTAGCATACACCACACAAGCATGGATATGAAATTTTAAAACTTATGCCATGCAATCAAACATATGAAATGCACATATAAATGCAACAAACAAGTTTATGAGCTTGCTCTCCCTACTTGTGTGCTTCAAATTTTAATTGATCCCCTTATTTTCTCCAATCTTACTATCTTTGTCTCTCTCCCCCTATCTTTGTGAATTACTTCTCCCCCATTGTCATCGATGACCAAAAAAGGTGAGCTCAAATTTTTGATAGGTTGGGGGTGAAACCATGTGAAGTGAGGATCATTTTCTCAATTTGGTTCAATCTAGATCACTTACAAAAGATATTTAACTCGATTTGATCCAAGGACAAGCTTTTTCACACCTCCAAATAAGGGTTATGTTGTACCATGTTGAGTTAAACACTTATAGCTCATTTTCTAGATTAAACACTAGGTTCACAAGCCCACAAACAAGTCATATGCTACCACTAGATCATTTCAAGTATACAAGCAATAGTGGTACCATACAAGCATCAAATTCATTTGATTTTCATGAATGAGTATAAGACATGTGAGCAATAACTAGATGCACTAACCAAGTCCTTAGCAAAGGATGAATGACATGTCAACCAATTTTACCTTGCTTTACTCGAAGGAGAGGCATGTCATATAATGGTCTGCATCAACACATATTTGAGAAGTCAAGTATGTTCAATTCATTCCTTAGCTTGCAAAATCTCTTCTCATCAAGTGGCTTGGTGAATATATCGGCAAGTTGATCTTCGGTGCCCACACTCTCAATGCAAATGTTCCCTTTTTGTTGGTGGTCTCTTATGAAATGATGGTGGACATCTATGTACTTTGTTCTTGAATGTTGAACCGGGTTATTGGTGAGCTTCACGACACTCTCATTGTCACAAAGCAACGGCACTTGTTTGAACTTGATTCCAAAGTCACTCAAAGTAGCCTCCATCAAAAGTAATTGAGCACAACAACTACCGGCCAAAATGTACTCCACTTTGGTGGTTGAAAGTGCTATACTATTTTGCTTCTTTGATGACCAAGACACAAGTGATCTTCCCAATAGTTGACATGTGCCCGATGTGCTCTTTCTCTCAACTTTGCATCCTGCATAGTCGGAGTCTGAATATCCAATCAACTCAAATCTTGCTCCTTTGGGATACCACAATCCAATATTTTGTGTATGCTTCAAGTACCTTAATATTCTCTTTGTTGCTTTCGAATGACTCTCTCTTGGTGAGGCTTGAAATCTAGCACACATGCATACACTAATGTAACACCCAAAATTTTGCAACATTTTAAAAATAGGTGAATTAGATTTAATTATGCATATGTGTGTGCATGCAAAGGTAGAAAATCATAATTGTTTTTGTGTGAAAATAAAATCAACTATAAGGTATAAATACATGATGGTGCATTCATGCCGTTGCATATTATTTTGCGCTGAATTTGATTTAAATTTGGTTTTGGAAATATGTTTAAGAAAAAGGAATTACTTCCTCTCCCACTCACCCTCTCTAGTTTTGGCCCACCTCCTCTCAGCGGCCACTTAGCCTCACCCACCACTGTGGCCTAGTGTCACCTCGTAGGCCTGCTTCTTCATGCTCTCCTTCCTTTCCCGCTTATGGGCCGCCTCGGCCGAAGCTCTAGCTTTCCGACCCAGCAATCGCAGTAGGCCGCCGCGCTCCCCCTCCTCTCTTCTCTGTCACTAGCAGCCTAGTCCCATGCCCCTCTCACCGCCACCCCGACCCCACATGTCAGTGTCGTCTCTTTCCTCGGTTTTGTCCATGCTGGACTCTGCTTCGGCCGCTGTGTCCGCCTCCGCTATGCCGCGCTTGGCGTGCGCTCCACGCCGCTCCACCCCATATAAGTCGCCCGTGTCGCACCTCCTCCCTATTGAACCCTAAAGCCCCAACATTGCCTTTTCTCGGGCTCCAGCACCACCACAAGCCCTAGCAGCGTCGCAGGAGATCCACCGCCGACCGGTTCAAAACTATGTCGTCTCGTCGACTCGCCGAGCCACCTACCTATCTTTGCGTAAAGGTGAGGAAGCAGTGAGTACCGCCCGTGCCCTCTCCTTCCTTCTCTATTGCCAGAACTAGCTCGCCATAGGTTCCCTAGCGAACCCGAGCCACCATGTCAAGCCCTGCATCCATCCCATGCCATTGTAGTCCCCTTCGATCCCTCCATCATGTTCGCCTTCTTCCCCTCTTGCTCCCCGAGTTTTCCCCAAGCCAAATGGTGGACGGAACGTTGAATCGAAGCACGCCGGTGACCTCCACTATTTTCTCCAGCGAGCACGCCGCCTAGGGCTCGACGTCGGCCATGTTGTTCCCCTCCCATCTAATCTATGCCACTCAAACCCGATCCAACGGCTTAGATGAGCCCGTACCTCTTTCGGCTGCTATTTTTGCATAAGAACCCCTTGGGTTCTTAATTTTCTAACCCAAAGTCCAAAATGCCCTCTCTGAAATACGTTTTCATGATTTCAAAAGCGTAGTTAGTTCGGTATATTTACAAAATTGCCATCTAGAGCTTGTTTTCGTCATAACTTCTATGTTTTAGCTCAGAATTGACCCGTTCAAGTTGCACTAGATTCATTACAACGAGAACTATGTGTTAGTAACAATGTTTATCATGTCACTACTTGTATAATTTCATGGTTTAAACTCTAACTTGAATAATAATTATGCAACTAGACTTTATAAATAAAATATGATTTGTTTTACTTTAGTTTTATAATTTAAATCTAAATTTGACTTGATTCAATTTATATTATTTATAAAATATCTTATATATATGAATTTATATAGTTAAAATAAATGAAGCCTATAGTTTTCTTTTCCACGTATAAAGCAAATCTTTTGGTAGTTGTATCTTTTTCAACCGTAGCTCCGATTAGAGTGCTTCTTGCGTCTGTGTGTTCGTAGCAAGACGTAGATTCGCTTTACAAACTTTTTGTCTTGATTTTATGTTTGGCGTACTATTCTAATTTAGATCTATTGTTTGCTTCGTGTATGATTGCATGGATGCTTGTGTGGTGCTTTATGATCATGTCCAGTCGATGAGCTTTACGTGATTGATCAAGGAGTTCTTTTAAAGTTTTAGACTTGAAGAAGGATCTAAATTTAAGGCAAGTATAGCATGGGATCTTCCTTGTTGTCCTATACACCTTTAATCATTTAATTCATACTGCATGTATCTACCTTGACTGCCACTAAGGATTTCCTAGTGCTTTGTACCTTGTGCCTTGATACCTATGGGGTATTGCATTGGGTAGGATGATGTTAGTGCTCAACTACAACCATGATCTTGTAACTTGACTAATGGTATATGCAATAAACATTAAAATATGCTTTTTAGCAACATGAAACAAGGGGCTAGAGCATTGGACTGTTTTTATGGTGCTCTAGATTCCTCTCCCTAATGACTTGTCTATAAGTGATCATCCAGGACTTATAGTATAGCTATGAGGGCTATATGGCTCTGGCTTTAGCTCAGTATGAGGACCTTTTCTAACTTTTTAGAGGTTACCTTTATGGCGTAAGAGGGGTGTGTTCTAGGTTGGATATAGTGCAGCCTCAGTTCGTCAGTGTATAGGGTGTGCGTTATTATGCCTGTCGGAAGGGGAGCCCTACATTATGCCGACCTAGCAGCCCTAACTTGTTAGACAAACCTTTGAAAGGCTTCATAGTGAATCCTATCGACCTTCCTTGGAAGTGGGTCAAGAGATTAGCTACCTTAGGCGAAAGGGTAAATCACGACTCACAGTAAAAGTGTACAACCTCTGTAGAGTGTAAAACTGGTATATCAGCCGTGCTCACGGTCACTAGCGGCCTTGGAACCCTTACGGAATAGATGATGGACACTAATGATATAGATGATGAAGATGCTCACTAATGATTACTATTTATGCTATTCATTATTCATGTTTACCTGATCATGTGTTTATATGGGCTTGTGATAAACTTGTTTCTACTCCTATGCTAAAAGATGACTCACTAAAAGCTAATCACAGTTAAACCAGTGTCAGCAAATTGAGCCTCATGAACCCCATGTTATATTTTTTTAGTACGACATGTACTTACGCTTGCTTTATTTTTCAATTATTTGGATAAAAATCATGGATGGATACTAGATTGCTAGAGTTTGGAGGAATTAGGCTTGTGATTAACTAGTCTGTTGTCCCTGTGGAATTAGAGTCTTTACCCGAAGATCGAAGTTGTCTTTCTACTATTTGTTGTCTAAGGTTATATCCTTTATACTAAGTATGTTATATATTGAGCATTGTCTTTTGATATTACCCTTATTTGTAGCTATATGTGAGATTTGACTTCCTGGGCTCACATATGGTGTATATCTGGTTTGTTCTTAAAACCGGGTGCGACAAAGTGGTATCAGAGCAATGCTGACTATAGGACGCAAGCCTAGTAGAAACTGGCCGTTCTAAGGTTTAGAAGTCGCTACAAAAATCCTGGCTCTATGAACCTTGATATTTTCTTCTCTACTATATCTCTACCCTTGCTATTCATGTCTACCTTGGTGCTTATTTTAAAGCCTTTGTTCTCATCTTCACTCCTTGGTTTGATATGCTTTTAGAACTATTCCTCACCACCTTCTTGCGTAATCGGAAGATGAATCTTAGGATTGTTACCCCTAGTACAATGAGGACAATAGTATCACAAGTTGAGTCAATGATTGAGTTGTGCACCTTTATTGTTTTGTTGAATTGTCATTATGCTTATGCTTGTTTTGGATCTTTGCAATGACTGCAATGATCTTGTTGGGTGTTCTCACAATTTCATTTAGTTTATAGGCCTAAGGTTTAAGGACTAATGGAATAAATAGTTGGGTTATGGTTTTCTTCTGTTTCCTCTATCCTGTCTTTTCAGAGCAGTCTGCACTCTTCGGCTTATATCTCTGATTTTGGACAATCATAAATCATGAGAAAATTATGGACAATAGTACACTTCCATATCCTTCTCTGAGCACAAGAATGAGCCTGATAGCTATTTTGGTTATGGAGATACGAAAATCACAAGGCGATGCATTTGTGCTGTTTGGAACCCTTACGGAATAGATGATGAACACTAATGATACGGATGATGAAGATGCTCAATAATGATTACTGTTTATGCTATTCATTATTCATGTTTATTTGATCATGTGTTTACATGGGCTTGTGATAAACTTGTTGCTACTCAATTGCTAAAATTATGACAATTAAAAGCTAATCGCAGTTAAACCAGTGTCAGCCTTTTGAGCCTCATGAACCCCATGTTATATTTGTTGAGTATGACATGTACTTACGCTTGCTTTATTTTTCAAATATTTGGATAAAAATCCCGGATGGGTACGAGATTGCTAGAGTTTGGAGGAATTAGGCTTGTGATCAACCAGTCAGTTGTCCCTGTGGAATTAGAGTCTTCACCCAAAGATTGGAGTTGTCTTTCCACTGTTTGATGTCTAAGGTTATATGCTTTGTACTAAGTATGTTATATATTAAGCATTGTCTATTGATATTACCTTTATTTGTAGCTATATGTGAGATTTGACTTCCTGGGCTCACATATGGTGTGTATCTGGTTTTGTCCTTAAAACTGGGTGCTACAACTAAACATCACATCCGGCCTTGATGTGGTCACAAAGAGTAGGCTTCCAATCATAGACCAATACATCATTTGATCCATCATGTTACCACTAGCATCACTATCCAAGCTTCCATTTGTCCCTATTGGTGTACTAATAGCTTTAGCATCATCCATTCTGAACTTCTTGAGCATGTCTTTGTACTTGCCTTGACTCACAAATATACTATTCTTCATTTGCTTGATTTGAAGACCAAGGAAGTAACTAAGCTCTCCAATCATGGATATCTCAAACTCACTTGCCATCATCTTTCTAAACTCCTCACAAAAATCTTGATTGGTTGATCCAAAGATAATATCATCAACATAGATTTGCAACACAAACAAGTCATTGCCAATCTTCTTAGTGAAGAGAGTGGTGTCAACCTTGCCCATAATGAATCCCTTAGAGAGTAGGAAATCCCTCAATCTCTCATACCATGCTCTTAGTGCTTGCTTTAATCCATATAAAGCCTTTTTCAACTTGTAGACATGGTTGGGTTTCTTCTCATCTTCAAAACCGGGAGGTTGCTCAACATACACAAGCTCATTGATATACCCATTGAGAAATACACTCTTCACATCTATTTGGTACAACTTGATGTTGTGGGCATAAGGATAGGCTAACAAGATCCTAATTGCTTCCAATCTTACAACCGAAGCATATGTTTCTCCAAAGTCAAGACCTTCTATTTATGTGTAACCTTGAGCCACTAATCTTGCTTTGTTCCATACAACTATCCCATCTTGATCTTGCTTGTTCCAAAAGACCCATTTTGTTCCAATCACATTATAATCCTTAGGCCTCTCAACTAACTCCCATACTTGATTTCTTATGAAGTTGTTTAGCTCTTCATGCGTAGCATTCACCCAATCAACATCCTTCAAAGCTTCATCTATCTTTTTAGGTTCAAAGGATGACACAAATAAGAAATATTCACAAAATAATGCTAATCTTGATCTTGTTTGTACACCTCATGAAATATCACCAATTCTAGAGTCCAAAGGATAATCTCTTGCAACATTGGTTGGTTGGAGTACTTGAACTTGATTGCTTGCACTTTGTTGATCACTTGATTGAGATGATGTACTAGCCACTTATTATTGATCTTCCTCTTTGTCATCATTTGTACTAGCTTGACCTTGATCATGAGAACCACTAGCTTGCACATTTGAGTTAGAGAGCACTTGATTCTTGTCAACTTCAACATCAATCACCTCTCTAGGCCTTATGTCACCAATGTCCATGATCTTCATTGCATTGACCAATTAAGTGCCTCTCATATCATCTAGATTTTCATCTTCCTCTTGGGAACCATTGGTTTCATCAAACTCAACATCATGCACCTCCTCAAGAGTACCACTAGCCAAACTCTAAACTCTATAAGCCTTGCTAGTAGTGGAATAACCAAGTAAGAATCCTTCATCACACTTCTTCTTAAACTTGCTCAATCTAGTGCCTTTCTTCAAGATATAGCATTTGCAACCAAACACCCAAAAGTATGCAATATTGGGCTTTCTATCATTCAAGAGATCATAAGGTGTCTTTTCCTTCAATGGATGGCAATAGAGGTCGTTGCTATAGTAGCAAGACATGTTGATTGCTTTGGCCCAAAAAGAATGACTAAAATTGTACTCAGTCAACATTGATCTTGATATATCAATCAAAGTTCTATTCTTCCTCTCAATAAGACCATTTGATTGTGGAGTGTACTTGGCCAAGAATTGATGCTTAATTCCAAACTCATCACACAAATCATCAACTCTTGTGTTCTTGAACTCACTACCATTGTCACTTCTCACTTTCTTGATGGCTGTTTTAAACTCATTGTGTATTCTCTTAATGAATGTCTTGAAGGTTGCAAATACATCACTCTTATGAACAAGAAAGAACACCCATGTATATATAGTGAAATCATCCACAATTACAAATCCATATTTGTTTCCACCAATGTTAGTGTATGTGGTTAGTCCAAACAAGTCCATGTGCAACAACTCAAATGCCTTAGATGTGCTTATCATGCTCTTCTTAGGATGTGTGTTATCAATTTGCTTTCTGGCTTGACATGCACTACATAGCTTATCTTTCCCAAATGTGACATCTTTCAATCCTCTAACTAAGTCATGATTAATCAACTTGTTCAATTGTTTCATTCTAACATGATCAAGCCTTCTATGCCATAACCAACCCATTCTAGACTTAGTGAGTAAACATGTTGACAATTGAGCTTCTCTAGCATTGAAATAAACCAAGTATATATTCTCACATCTAAATCCTTTAAATATAAAGTTAGAACCATCTACACTTATGATCTCTACATCATCCACACCAAATATGCACTTGAAACCAAGATCACACAATTGAGCTACCGATAATAGGTTCAAGTTCAAGCTCTCTACTAGTAGCACATTGGAAATCTGTTGGTATATTTAAAGCACACAGATAAATCCGCAAGCGCATGGATATCGCTGTAGCTTTCACCTAAAAGTATTCCAAGTATTGTATCCATAGGGAAATGTGTGAGACTAACTACGGTCTAACTTAATAAGGGGTAATGATTAGGTTAAGGGTTAATTTTAACTAGGAGTAGTAACAAGGTTAGGATAAATAGGAGCGTAGAGAGGATAACTGAGGTTCTCTAGTTAGGACTTGGGCAAGCCTATGTCTTCTACTGTTCAACTAGGGACATTACTTAAGAAAACACACCAGCAAAGGATGCTTTCCTTAGTAACTGGGTCCTACGTGCGCCTACAGACGGGAGGTGGACTACAAAGGATCAACGATACTATATAGTATGATGCTATTTAGTACTAATGTCACACACACGATCTACCATCGATCCAAAATGTAGGGGGCATCCACAATTAACCTAAGTCTAAGCACCATGCTTACACTCACGATTAATACTCTACTCCCCCTAGGAAGAGAATAAAGCACTCAAAAGAGAGTCATGAACCTGAAGTACAATATAAATAAGATGCTTACTTGAATCAGAAGTTGATTACCAGAGATATCTCGAAGGCAAGCTCAAGTAGAACTTGGATCTACCAAGGTACAAGCCATAGAGAGAGCACCGATAGGCCGGCATCTATTCAAACTCTTCCCTCACTCTCTTAGTATTTCTATTTATAAGACTATATCCTATGGAGGACTAATCTTCTCTTGATAGCTAGCTCTGATCCTCATGAGGAGAATATGAATTAGGGTTTCAGGATATGCTAAGGGAGGGGGCAGGGGCTATTATATATAGCCCTAAGCGTCCAATGTGAGCCCTTGGATCAAACCAACTTAAACAATGTCTTAGATGCATCCTCAAATTACAGAATTCCGCTAGCCCACTATTGTGGCCTTTTGGCGCAAGCTTTGGCGAGGTGTCTTATGGAACCTTCTAGAGTCTTCCCACATAGGTACCGCGGCGGAATTCCATAATTTCCTTTGATGATTAGGTACTCCTTGGTGGTTTTCTAATTAAACCCTTCTAGAAACATAGATTCACCAAAACTCATGGAATTTATTAGTTTAAACCCCTAAACCTTCCTTGGTGATTATGCCCTTATACGTGTTTAATTGATGGTTTATAATGGTTGTTAACTACCGTCAACAATTCCCCTAAGCTTAACCTTTGCTAGTCTCTTAGCAAAGCTAAACTCAGCAATGGATCAGGAGTTGCTACTATGCTTTCACACCTCAAAAGTACACAGGTGTTTAATCAAAAATTCTCCTCCAGATTAGAATAAACTGATCTGACTTTTAAGCTTACCCATATTACCTTCAACCATGGGGCCTCTCAGCCTTCACTTGGGTCTTGAGTAATTGAAAGACAGAACGATCAAGTCAAGCACTATGTCTCAAGTTTCTTTGTTCCACCATTGTTCTGGAGTTTTTTTTATAAGTTTTCAAAATAAAACTCAGAGATTACATTGTATGACACTCTCAAATCTCTTAATATATGTGGTATTTATGGATCCTCACCAAGGCAATGATGATGTTATGCCTTCTTCTCTTCCGACTACTAAGGCTTTATATGGAGTTCATAGGCAGGGAGAAAGCTAGGGCATACTTATAATGCATATATTGTAAAGTCAAACAATGGATCCAAAGAGAGTTGAGTCATACAATTAAATCAAGATGTGCATGTGTGTGGAATATATGGTGGATATATATATGGTGGCTAACCTAATTCCACTATGCTCCTTGAAAACCTATCTCTCTTTTGAAACTTAGAAACATTTGCTAGAGAGCAAGGGCTATCTTATTCATCTTTTTTGATCTTTTTTCTTTTTTTAGGCGGGCATCTAAGTACCCATTGTTTTAGATATCTTGGACACTTCTCCAAATTTTTTCAACTCTTTTTTCTTCTCCTTTTTTTATGAATAACTTTTGCATAGCCCCATGTCTCTTTTCTGCAACAAAATTTTGAGAGATAGCAACAAGAACTTGGACCATTTATTTGATGAATGGAAAACCTATCAAGCATGTTTTTGTTGTTCACTCCTAGTGTAGCAATAGAATATTTTTGGATGGGTCTAGATGGAAGGCATGTTCTTGCGCCTACCCCCAGTGTAAGAGTAGTGCATATGTGGGTGGTGTGTACATGATCTTGATTTTAAGAGCATGACAAATCTCTCATAAGGTCAACAAAGCTTGACAAAACTCAATGCAAAAGCAAGCAGCATATATGTGAAAGTTTTCCTAGCCTAAATAACATGTATGGCTCTGGTGGGAATTCAAGCTTTGTCATACAGGAACTCATCATGTAGAATTTTTGTGTTTTTCAAAACATAAATCTCTAGAACTTTAGTGTCACTAGGAACAAGATAAATAGGAGCTCAGACCTTCTCATATCATATCTGTCAATTACCTAGACTTAGATCAAGCATTCACTACCCATGAGTTTCAAGTTCACAGTAAATCTTTATATCAAATCAATCTTATCCAAAACTCAGGAGAATTCGAGGCTGAAAACTAGGTACTTGAAAGGAATTACAACAGAGCAACTATTCATCATTTCCTTTTCAGAGATTATTTTGAGTCCTCTTTATTTTATTCAACTTCTAAAAATGAATTAAAGCAAACTTAGACACACCTTTATTTTGTTTTCAATTTTACTAGATCACACATTATTACTATAACTATATATTTATTATATAGATAACTTTTTATTTTGTTTTTCATTCACCATTCTTTTAAGTATTTAAAAGAAAACTAAAACTAGAACAAAAGGAAAGCATACTTACTTGGATACACAGGAGTGCTTCTCCCCCAAGCTAGCTCTTTCGGTGAGGATTTGGTATTGTAAGTCCTTCGAACCGAACTTCTCCTTGTGAAGTTCGTTGATCAAGTACCTCGGTTCGCTCTGAAGTTGAGGATTCTTGTGATGACGCCTCTAATGGTGATGTCACCTTCTTCCACCAAACCTGTCTTGGTTTTGAATTTTGATTTTGGGTTGATAGGTTCAAAACTTTTACTTGTAGAAATTGGAGAATCAACTGACTCTCCCACACTTTGCTTGAAGCGTGTCCTACTCATAAGACTGGGTAGAGATCAAGTGCATGGGCTCTATTGGTGGAAAAACACCAACAGAACCAAACCTTTATTTATCCTTCTCTATCTTTAGGCACATTGAACAAGATGAAGTTGATGTTACGTGCTTTGTTCAATTATGTCATGGGTGATAAGATCAAAAGATTGAGCATGAATGTAGCATTTAAGTTCATTTGGCCAAAAGGGTTGAGTTTCTTAACCCTTGGAAGGATTGTGCATAAGGTATTAATCTTTACATGATTATGACTATCATCTTCCAGAGATAAGGTGTGCACCCTTTTAGCTTATTTGGTTAAGACAATGAGATCAAGAAAGTGGTGCTAGGAACAAGTTTAAAGAACTAACCATATTGAGCTAATCAAATTGGATCAAGTAAATTTGTAACTCAAACATGTTTGTTTCCTATTTATGTGCCTACCAGAATCAAGGAAAAACTTTTTAGATAATGATCATTTACCTTAGGATGTTACTTTTGTCATTGGAGCATGATGACACCATGTGATGAAGGGTAGATGACTCGTGATGGTCCTTCCTTTTTGCTTGAAGTTTTCCTTGTTTGGCTAGCCTCACAGTACGAGTTGTTCATGAGCTTCTTGTTTCCTAGTTCACACCTTTTCTTTCTCATCCTTCTGTTATGCCATCTTTTTGCTCTTTGATCTTTTTACACCTTGTTAGATCTCATTGTTTTATGCCTACAAAGGATTAGTGGATAACGCATACCTAAAGGAATATATAATTTTGAAACATAGGTTGTTTGTCTAGAATTTTGTAATTTCCATCTATGTTAATGAAAAGATAGTGTTAGAATTATTTTAGCATAGTTTTTGTTTATCATGTTCTATACAAACATGGCTCAAGACAAAGGTAACTTGCAGCAGAAGACAAAGTGAATGACTTTTGATACTTACAGTTCTTTCATTCATAATGAATGAGATGTGTCTTCTTTGCGCAAAGTTATTGGAGTTCACCATGTGCCTTGATTCATCTTTGATTTGAATTCATCTTATGACTTACCCAAATTGAATTAAGAGTTTCCTGTAGGGGTTATTCTAGCAAAATGACCAGTATCTACTATAGCATATTCTTGGTTCAAAAATCAAACTAGACACCTTGTCTAATTTAATCTAGGAAAGCATTCTAACCTAAGCACCACGCTTAATTTAAAAAGCCTTCTGAAGTAGGATCAACACTCCTAAACTAAGCACCATGCTTAATTTAAAAGATGTATGAACATACTCCAAACCTTAAGCATACTATAGCAAACAAAGTTAGCATGAAAACATTATAGAGTTTTAATCAAATAGAGATGAAGAGCACAATTGTTATTTAGCAAACTGAGCGTGGTTTAAAAGTAGAGACAACCAAGATAAATTTAGCAACATGGCAAGAGATTTTTCAAAGAAGTCCATCCACCATGCTTGAATTTTGCAAATGCAAAATCAAGTTTGGATGGATGTGATTAAATGTTGCATGATAATGGGTTGGACATACCTTGCGTCATCATCCTTCATTCTTTTTACTTCAGACCTGGAATGGTTAGTGGCAAAAATACCCAAAGGAATATTTTTACAATTATATTTCTATGCTCATTTCACAAGGGCATTATAGAAAAAGATGAAAACTCATGTTATCTCCTAAAAGTGTTTTCTTTATGGCAAAAGCTCGTTCTTGGAAAACCTTTGAATTGTGTTTCAAGTTGGTGAAGTGGTTTTCCCTCCAACACCAACCTTTGTGTGCCTATCTCAAGATTTACACAACGAGATCTACAATATTTATGATAAACATATGCATCTACAACCACCCTTTCAAAGTCTTTATGAACAAGGAGAATGATGGGGTTGAAGATCTTATGTGTGGCAAGGTTGGAGAGACCAATTGATTTAGGAG
This sequence comes from Miscanthus floridulus, assembly GCF_019320115.1. NCBI lineage: Eukaryota > Viridiplantae > Streptophyta > Magnoliopsida > Poales > Poaceae > Miscanthus > Miscanthus floridulus. The sequence goes on along the minus strand of NC_089580.1, from coordinate 126,998,222 downwards.
ATTTCTCATGTGAGCATGGATTTGATGAGGTGTTCATGAAATAATTCCCATGCTCGTCAATGTCATCTTCCTTTTCAAGCTCCAAGGGTGTTTCTTCATGAATGTCTATAGGCAAAAACATTGTCTCCATCATTCCATGCCTATGACATTCATTGGACATTTTATTGTCTAAGATTTCCCATGGATTGGTGGCTCTCGGGTTGATCTCATCTAAAGCCTCGTCCATCCATTCAATGGCAATGGCACATAAGTTCTTAATATCCTCGAGCCATTGTTGTTGCTCTTCTTGGTCTTCCTTGTGGCCTTCATGACTCCAATGCTTTGGGTGTCTTGGTGGATTTCTAGGGTCATCATGAGACTTAGAAGAAAGAGCATAAGAGGGATCATTGGGGTCAAGGATGGGTTGAAAGATGGGTTCAGATGAGACAACTAATGTGGGCATAGAAGGGGAGAGAATAGGAATGGCTTCTAGATAGCTTGGCTCTCCTTCTATGGTTTCACTAGACATGCCACCCTTGTGTTCTTCCCAATGTCATATATGGGAATAAGGACGCTTTCCAATAGATCTCTTCTTGAGAAGATTTAAATTATATTCGCTCGATGGTCTCTTGTGAAGATAAGAATTTAATGTCCTCCTAAAATCAGCACCAATGAGGTTATCCTTAATTTCAACAGGGATTTTCAAAGGTGGAATTCCTTCTTCTCTTGGAGGGTTTTGGGGTATTGGTGGTTCAGGATTGATAGCTAAACCTTGGAATTGAAGTGGTTGTGATTTGGCTATCAAAACTTCCTCTTCTTGTTTGGGAGATGATTTCTTCTCTTCCTCGAGGAGTTCATTATGAATGCTAGTGCAGGGAGTCTTTCCACTAATTCTATAAAGCATAGACCTTGCTTCACTAGTAGACAAATGAAGGAAAGCTCCTCTAGAGGCTGCATCAAGGGTTTGCGTAGAATCCTTGCTAAGACCCATATAAAAATGTTGAAAGAGCATTGGGCCAGGAATAGCAAGGGCTGGGCAAGTGATGATGAGTTCATTAAAATAATCCCACGATGTGCCAAGAGATTCTTCTTCTGGTTGTCTAAAATTTAGAACCTCTTTTCGAAGGCTAACCACTTTAGAGATGGGAAAGAAACGTAAACAAAATTTAGAGCATAACGTTTCCCAATCTCCTTGCACACTTCCTATGGTTTGACTATACCATGTTTTAGCTTTTCCCGTCAAAGAGAATGGAAATAACTTCCATCTTAAGGTCTTGTCAGACATGCCTATGATACACAAGTATGCACAGATCTGCTCCAATTCTCGTAGGTGTGAGTATGGGTTTTCATTGCCTTCTCCCAAGAAGGATTTATCTCGAATCAGCTTTATTAAACACGAGCGCAACTCATAACCAGGTGTTATGATAGGTGCTGAGGAATCTGGTGGCTTTAGGCTTACGCTTGTGGGTTTAGCATATTGATAGATAGAAGTGAAATCCATGCTAAAAGAAAAAATAAAACAAAAGAAAGAATAAAAGATAAAAGGTTAAGCTAGGCTTGTAGTTAATTCAGCAACCGTTTCCCCGACAACGGCGCTAGAAAGTCTGTTGATATATTTAACGCACATAGATAAATCTACAAGCGCACAAATACCGCTGTAGCTTTCACCCAGAAGTATTCCAAGTATCGTATCCATAGGGAAACGTGTGAGACTAACTACGGTCTAACTTAACAAGGGGCAACGATTAGGTTAAGGGTTAATTTTAACTAGGAGTAGTAACAAGGTTAGGATAAATAGGAGCGTAGAGAGGATAACGGAGGTTCTCTAGTTTGGACTTGGGCAAGCCTATGTCTTCTACTATTCAACTAGGGACATTACTTAAGGAAAGACACCAGCAGAGGATGCTTTTCTTAGTAACCGTGTCCTACGTGCGCCTACAGACGGGAGGTGGACTACAAAGGATCAATGATGCTAAATAGTATGATGCTATATAGTACTGATGTCACACACGCTATCTACCACCGATCTAGAATGCAGGGGGCATCCACGATTAACCTAAGTCTTTGGCTTTGTAATTGACTTACAAAAGAAGATCAATTATTTTTAGGTACCCAAACTTGCTTGGGTCCTTGAAGGTTAGTTACCAAGGTCTTTGGTACCCAAATGGCCTTCTTCATTGGGCCCACAATTGGTGTACCAATGAACTTAGCCTTCACACCATTGGCACCCTTAACAAGCTTGTAACAAGAATCAAATCTAATTTAGGATACATTAGTTTGCTTGTTTTTGTTAGTCTTGCAATATTGCTCTATATGCCCAACTTGCTTGCATCTATTGCAAAACCGACCATTGCCCTTCACAAAGCTAGCTTTGGGAGTGACAAAGGTTGCCTTGCCTTTCTTAGGGGTATAGCCTAATCCCTCTTTATTATGAGAAAACCTTTGGCTACCCAAGCACTTTAGCAAGCAGGCATCTCCACCATAGGCATGGCCTAAGGCACGAGTGATCCCATTCACCTCCATCTTGAGGGTCTCATTTTCCAGCATTAGTGAGGCACCACAAAACCATCACTCAAAGGTGAAGTAGAAGTGGTAGTGCTACAAGAAGGGTTAGTGGGAGCAACAACAATGGGCTTATAAAAATATTCATCAAGAATCTCACAAGTTAGTCCCACATCACATGACACAAGCACTTGCTCCTTCTTGGCTTCCTCCTTGACTTGCTCGAGAAGAGAGGAGTGAGCTTTTTCAAGCTTGGAGTGAGCCTTGCCAAGCTCCTCATGGTCTTCCCGTAGACCCTCATGAGAAGTATTGAGCTCATCAAAGGATTGCTCAAGAGATTTGATCTTCTTGCGCAATTCTTTGCAATCCTTTCTCTTCATCTCAAAGCAAGTATGTACTTGCTCACACATGTACAAGAGCTTCTCCTTGGTGTACTCCTCATAATCATCACTTTTACAATCATCACTTTCACAATCATCATCACTATGGGGGTATGGTCCCCGATATCCACAAGACAAGACATGGGCCGCACCATCAGAGGTGGCCTAGCCCACAAGATCAAGGCATGCACGGCGCTGCTCGGCGTGCACCGCAAGATATTGTATAGTACCAAATAGGCTACTTTCCTTGTAACCCTACCCCTCTAGAGTATATAAGAAGAGGAAGGAGTCCCCTAGTGGACACGATCCATACATCTCAATGCAATACATCAGAACACAGGATGTAGGTATTACGTCATACTGACGGTCGAACCTATCTAAATCTTGTGTCTTGATGCTTGTATTACCATCTCGCTCCTGATCTCGCTCACCTCTACGACAAATCTACCATTGTGGGATATCCCTCAGAGGATGACCGAGCATCTTTTATCGACAGTTGGCGCACTAGGTAGGGGTGTGCGCTTGATCCCATGATGAGCCAGATGGACATCAAATCAACAGCGCGTTCTCGTCATCAATCTCATGGAGATCCATGCTGGTCCATGACAACGATTCATTGTTGGCTACACTAGCCCCCACGACAACAGATCTAATCTCGGAACCACCTCTGAGGTCGCCTTCACCAACAACTCATCGCCCACCAGGTGCTCGCCGTCAATGCCGACCAGATAACGCCATACGTCGCCGACCAGACTTTCTGTCTAAAGCTAAGTCACGCTTTAATATTTTCCTAAATATTCTTCAATCTCCGTATATTGCCATGATGTTTCTCTGAACTATTTTATCCATGTTTTCTCTCCAAATGATTTTTTGAACCCCCGAACAGTCGCGTTGATGCTCAGACGCCTCCAAAGACGGCCCTGTCTCTAGCTCCTCCCTACACATGCTATGGGCTTCGTGCTCTACATTATGGGTGGTCGGCAGTGGCTCCTTGGTCATGCCTGTTCCTCCTACATGTGCATAGGCTCCACGCTCGACGTTATGGACTATGGGCTAGCTAGGGCTAGAGACTCAGCTACACACTAACTGGACGGGCGGTTTATATTAAATATAAATACATCTTCGCTCCAACTGATCATCGAGCTACATACGCTATTTTTTTCTCCGAAGTTCATATATTTTTTACATCATGTACTACTCATTCTACATGTTTGTATTGCAGGGTCATCGTCTAGGTGATCGGACCACCTGGTGCTCGGACTTCTCCACCGATCAACTGGTCGGACCGCTTGGTTCATTGACTTTGTCGCCAACCAGATGATCGAACTGTTCATCGACCGTTTCTAGTCAATGCTCACTTCACCATCGACTAGTTGACCAGACTATTCGTCGCTCGTGCTTCATCGCCAGCTACACCGGGGACTCCTCAACGCTCGGTTTCTTTGTGCTCGAGGACTAAGTGGGCACACTTCACCGCACGGACGTCGCCAGCTATGCCGGTGCTCGGACCTCTCTAGCTTCATCGAGAACTCCTCGGTGCTCGGACATCGCCAGCTACGCCGGGGACTCCTCGGTGCTTGGACATTGCCAGCGATGCTAGGGGCTCCTCGCTCCTCGATGCTTGGACATCGCCAGCGACGCTAGGGACTCCTTGCTCCTCTGTGCTCTGACATCGCCAGTGACACCGAGCACTCCTCGCTCCTCAGTGCTCGGACATCACCAGCGATGTCGGGGACTCCTCGCTCCTCGGTGCTCGGTCATCGCAAGTGATGCCCAGGGCTCCTCGCTCCTCGGTGCTCGGACATCGCCAGCGACGCCAGGGACTCCTCGCTCCTCGGTGCTCAGACATCGCCAGTGACATCGGGGACTCCTCGCTCCTCGGTGCTTGGACATCGCCAGCGACACCGAGGACTCCTTGCTCCTCGGTGCTCGGTCATCGCCAGCGACGCCGGGGACTCCTCCCTCCTCGGTGCTCGATCATCGCCAGTGACGTCGGGGACTCCTCACTCCTCGGTGCTCGGACATCACCAGCGACACCAGGGACTCCTCACTCCTCGGTGCTCGGTCATCGCCAGCCACGCTGAGGACTCCTCGCTCCTCAGTGCTCAGACATCGCTAGCAACATCGGGGACTCCTCGCTCCTTGGTGCTCGATCATCGCCAGTGATGCCGGGGACTCCTCGCTCCTTGGTGCTTGGTCATCGCTAGCGACGCCGGGGACTCCTCGCTCCTCAGTGCTCGGTCATCACTAGTGATGCCGAGGACTCCATGCTCCTCGATGCTCGGTCATCGCCAGTGACGCCAGGGATTTCACGCTCCTCAGTGCTCTTGACATCGCTAGTGATGCTAGGGACTCCTCGGTGCTCGAACATTGCTAGCGACGCCAGGGACTCCTTGCTCCTCGGTGCTCGGACATCGCTAGCGATGTCGGGGACTCCTCGCTCCTTGGTGCTCGAACATTGCAAGTGACACTGGGGGCTCCTCACTCCTTGGTGCTCGGACATCGCTAGCGATGTCGGGACTCCTCACTCCTCGATGCTCGGTCATCGCCAGCGATGTCGGGGACTCCTCGCTCCTCGGTGCTCGGACATCGCTAGTGACGCCAAGAACTCCTCGGTGCTCAGTCATCGCCAGCGACACCGGGGACTCCTTGGTGCTCGATCATCGCTAGCGACCCCAGGGACTCCTTGCTCCTCGGTGCTCGGACATTGCCAGCGATGCTGGGGACTCCTCGCTCCTTGGTGCTCAGATATCGCCAATGACATCGGGGATTCCTCGCTCATCGGTGCTCGGATATCACCAATGACGTCAGGGACTCCTCGGTGCTCCCTTAGTTGTTGGATCTTGCTATGTCTCATTGGTGTGCTATCAAGCTGCTCCATGCTGTTCGGATCAGAGTGCTGATCTTGGGCAGCACATCTAGGGTCTTGATATGTGCATGTCGGACAACATCGGCAAAGCTTTTAGACTTCTTTTTCTTTGACCCTGCTACAAGATTCATTCTTCATCTTCTAGCAGGCTTGGGGACTAAGTGGGCACACTTAACCTTGCGGTGAATGTGCTTGTTCTCATCTCGAGGCTACGCCCGAGAACTAGCTGCCTGCTCGGCTGGTCTTCTACTTTCTGACCCTGGCACCACATGACTACGTCACCTACTGTCAGGCTTGGGGACTAGTTGTGGGGGTATGGCCTCTGGTATCCACAAGACAAGACATGGGCTGCACCATCAGAGGTGGCCTAGCCCACAAGATCAAGGCATGCACGGTGCTGCTCGGCGTGCACCGCAAGATATTGTATAATACCAAATAGGCTACTTTCCTTGTAACCCTACCCCTCCAGAGTATATAAGGAGAGGCAGGGGTCCCCTAGTGGACATGATCCATACATCTCAATGCAATACATCAAAACACATGATGTAGGTATAACATCATACTGACGGCCGAACCTGTCTAAATCTTGTGTCTCGGTGCTTGTATTACCATCTCACTCCTGATCTCGCTCACCTCTACGACAAATCTACCATCATGGGATATCCCTCGGAGGACTGCTAAGCATCTTTTGTCGACAATCACTCACATCAAATTTTACCTTGGTGGGTTTTGCCATGAGGCAAGTCGATGTAGTGTCGAAGATGGAAGGCTTGTAGTTGATGGCCATGCTTGCTAGTGGTCTCTTGATAGATTTCTTGTCATCATCACTAGAGTCATCACTATCCAAAGAGCCATCACTATCCCATGTCACCACATAGCCTCCACCCTTCTTCTTCTTTTTGAAGGTCATTTTCTTCTCCTTCTTCTCCTTCTTTTCTTTCTTCTCCTTCTTATGCTTCTTCTCATCCTCATCATTATCACTATTATAGGGACAATCTGCTACAACATGATCTAGGCTCTTGTACTTATAGCATCTCCTCATAGACTCATTGTGATCTCTTCTCTTTCTTGCACCATAGCCATTCTTCTTCATGAATTTGCCCATCTTGCGCACAAGGAGAGCCATAGCTTCATCATCAATGTCACTAGCATCTTCATCATCACTTAATTCTTTCTTGGACTTGTCCTTGTTCTTGGATGATGAGCTAGCCTTGAATGCTACACTCTTTTTCTTCTTGTCTTCATCTTCCTTCTTCTCATCCTTGTCAACCCCCTCCCTTTCCACACGGTATGTCTCTTATGTCATGACATCACCTAGTACTTGATTAGGAGTAAGTTGGTTCAATCCTCCTCTAATGATGATCAATCTCAATGTCTCAAATCATGGAGGTAAGAACATCAAGAACCAATGAGAGACATCATCATCATTGATCTTCTCTCCCAATGCCTTCAAGTCATTCACAATCACTTGGAGCCTATGGAACATCTCCAGAATGATCTCATCATCCTTCATCTTGAAGCTTGTCAACTTGTCCTTGAGGATGTATAGCTTGGCACTCTTCACCATCGGTGTGCCATCATATGTTTCTTCTAATCTCTTCCACACCTCACTACCTCTCTCACAATCCTTGAGTTGCTCAAACACCTTAGAATCAATGGCATTGTAGATGGTGTTGAGAGCCATTGTATTGCATTGCTTGTTAGCCTTGTCATTGTTGGTGACATTGTTTGAATCAAGAATCACATAGTCACTCTCGGTCACATCCCACACTTGGTCATTGATTGAACCAAGATACATCTTCATATTTCTCTTCCAATAATCATAGCATGTGCCATCAAAGAATGGTGCCCCCCCCCACATGGTTGAACATAATTTGAGCCATCTTCTAACACCGAGGTTGTTAAGCCTTCCATCAAACGATGACCATGACTCCCATACCACTTGAAAAGTCCTAATATGGCTAGAGGAGTGAATAGCCTATTTAAAAAATTCTACAAGGCACTAGAGCAATTGATTAGTAACACAAATGGTGTAATGCAATTTTGCTCTAGCTCTTCAAGGGTTGCAAGCCACCTATCCCAACAATTCTAGTCGCTATGATTACTAGGCACACACAAGAGCTAAGTCACTATTGACGAAGCTAGTGTGCTCTCAAATACTAACTAAAGAGCCACACTAACCAAACTAACAAGCTCTCAAAGACTAGCTACACTAAAGAGCTTAGCAACTAGTTTGCAAGAATGTAAAGGAGGGGTATGATGATTATACCACCATGTAGAGGAATGAACCAATCACAATATGTAGACAATCCAATCACCGGGAGAAATCCAATCACACAAGAGACACAAGATTTTTCTCCTGAGGATTATGTGCTTGCCGGCATGCTAGTCCCTATTGTGTCAATCAACACTTGGTGGTTCGGTGACTAAGAGGTGCTGCACAAATCTCATCCAACAAATGGACACCACAAGAACCTACCCACAAGTGAGGTAAATCAATGACATGAGCAATCCACTAGAGTTACCTTTTGGCTCTCCACTGGGGAAGGTACAAGACCCCTCATAATCACTAGAGCCGGCCACTAACAATCACCAACACATGTCGAAGCTCCTTTGCTGCTCCAAGCCATCTAGGTGGTGGCAACCACCAAGAGAAACATGAAATCCGTAGCCACAACGATCCCCAAATACCACTAGATGCAATCACTCAAACAAATGCACTTGAAATTACTCCCAATCTCACTATGATGATGATGGAGATGAGTGGGAGGTGTTTCTTAGGCTCACTAGGATGTCAAGAATGTCAATGTGCCAAGAGAGGGAGCCCAAGGCCAGCCATGGTCTATTTAAAGACCCCTAAACGAAATAGGGCCGTTAGGCACAAGAGGGGGCTCCCTGTGCAACGACCGGACTCACTGGTCGGGATGACCGGACGCGTTCGGTGTATTGTTGCAATAGCCAGCGATGCATGTTGCAGTAGCATCCGATCAAAGTTGTAGTAGCGTCCGGTCATTGTTGCAGTAGCGTCCGGTCGTAGATTATTTGAATTCGACCGTTGACGTCCAACAGTCCTCTCGTTGCAGAAGCGTCCAGTCATTTATTGATGTAGCATCTGGTCATTGTCGTATCAGCGTCTGGTGCGATCCAGAGAGGTTCCAGAGAGGTATTTTGATGACCGGACACGTCTGGTCACTATTGACCTGACTCACCCAGCGTCATATCATTCAACTGTGTGCGTTGCCTGTCTATGAATAGTTGCATAGGCGCGTCTGGTCGCATGTTGCATTAGCGCCCGGTCAATGTTTCATTAGCGTCGGACGCATGTTGCACTAGCGTCCGGTCACGCCTAAAATCCTCCTTTTCAACTCAAACTTTACCACCTTTGCTTCCATGTGCTAACCACCAAGTGTATCACCAATGTGCATGTGTGTTAGCATTTTCACAAAATATTTTCAAGGGTTAATTGTTAGCACACTAGGTTCCTAATACATATGCAAGAATTATGTTAGCTAGTGGCACTCGATAACCGCTTAGCCAAAGATTTTCCCTCTTTATAGTACAACTATCGATCCTAAATCACTTACACCCTGTATGGTGTCTTGAGTGCAAACCAAAAATGGCTCCTATCAATATACCTTTGCCTTGAGCCTATTTTTATTTTTCTCTTTCTTCTTTTCCAAATGTGAAGCACTTGATCATTTCTTTTGTGGCCATCACCTTCACCATGACCATCATCTAGCTTCACCACTTGGATTGGACCACCTTATCTAATTCACACACTTAGATCAAAGGTTATTCCTAGGTTTCATCAATTAACCAAAATCAAACTAGGGCTCTCACTATGTCAAACAACTAGAAATCGGTAAGGTCTACCCCGCTGTCCCCATATATGATTTCACCGTTGTCATAGTAAATTCTGAAAGGGACTAAATCGGTCGATATTCATGTTCGCATCGTGCAAAATATCATGTAAGTTAATTGAGGTACCCTGAAACTAACCCTAATCTACAGCTATAACCAAAACTAATAACTAATCTAAAACTAACCCTAAAACTAGAAAAAGAACCTAATAACTAACCCTACCCTAGAAGAAAAAGTAATAACTAAACAAACTAACCCTAAACAGAAAAAAAAACTAATAACTACCCTAAAAGTTAACCTAACCCTAAAACTAAAAGTACTCCTAAATCTAAAGGTAGCTAATAAACTAAACTAACAAAATCTAACTAAACTAAAAAACTAAACTAACAAAACCTATCTAAACTAATAAACTAAACTAACAAAAAAGAAAAAAAAACATACCTGTGGGGGGCGCCGGCGGCGCTGTGGGGGGCGGCGGCCCGCGTGGGGTAGGGGGCCAGCGACCCGCGACAAGCCTCCACCGGATCCAGCGACCGGTGGCGAGCCCAAGCCGCCCGCGCGGCGAAAGAGAAGCGGCGGGCGATGGCACGCTAATGCTAAGCGTGAGAGAGAGAACGCGAAGGAGAAGATGCGATATTTTATGGCCTGTCGGCTATCTGAAGTCCGACAGGACACTATCGGCTAACCGGGTGCCGACATGCCTATCGGACCGATATGGGTCCATTTGGGTGTCCTGTCTTGCCTGGTGGGGTACCTAGTTGGCTACTGGGCCCCGATAGGGTCCTGTCAGCTCTCCAGTTGCCGATAGGGGTGCTATCGGCTAGCCAGTGGCTGACAATATACTATATTTACAATTGTTACCATCCAAATGTTAGATTTATAATTAATCATTAAAAATATTATTTTAAAATAAATTCGGCACAAGACGACTTTCACTTTGCAGTTTGGCAGACCCGGTTTCAGATCTCTTCCGACTTGCTCTGCACTGCCCACCCTCTTTCAGGTTTCAGCTGTTATGCACCGCCGTAAGTGCGTAAGGCATTAACGAACCGACTTGCGAAAACATCACAGCTCTGACTTTGCAGCATCAGTGCTCAGTGCTCACCATTGAGTATCGATCACTGCCCAACATCAGCATTAACCAATTGTCGCCCGCTTGCAAGAAGAAAAAAAAAGCGTGAAAACTTACTGACTTTGCACTTTTGCAGCATCACCGTTCCGTTCGCCATCTACCAGTAGTGCTATAACATTGCAGGTACCGGAAAATAAGGAAACTAGAAGCATGATTATTCACCATCGATCCCGTTCGGCTTACCTCATATTCGGCTTGTTCGACTTGTTTTTTTAGCCGGGACAGTATTTTTCTCTCACAACAATTCAGCCGTAACAGTATTTTTCATTCAATTTCAGTCAAGATTCAGACCAGCGAACGGAAGCGCCCCGTGCCAGGAACGAACTGACTTGAAAGGGCATCGCAGGTGTTCAGTTACGCAGCTGTCCACCATTAATCAGCACCCAATGAATTGATTTGCACTAACTACAGAGGACAATTGCAGTCACTGTGCAGAGCTAACAAGAGCAGTACTGCTGGTAGCGTCGCTTTTAGATTAGACCTACGGGCTCTGTCTGTCAGAACGTACGTTTCGTTCCAACGGCCGTTCCGTTAGTCAAGTTTTCAGTAGTTGGCCGCAAATCCTTGAACCTTGCCTAACCAATTGGCAATTGGCAGCAGATCTAGTGTTTCGACAGGAAATGTCTGGCAGAAGCGTCTGAACACATAAATACGCTTGGGTAGGGAGCAAGTAGTAGAAACAGCTCATGAAATGTGATTTCAGAAACAATTGATAAAGGGAGCAGACAGAGGGAGGTCGCTAACGAATGCTAGGACGTTTGGTTCGGGCAGAGTTTTCCTGGATGTGTTTTTCGGCACTTGCGATGCGAGGTCAACTCCACTCCAGTTCTGATCTTGGTATTGTTAGTTGATCTTCACTAATAGGCCCAACGGCCTATTATGCCCTTGGATCTGTACCCTGATCGGAGGCACTCAATCCTAATATGGTTGGTGGGCCCCTGTTGCACAGCACTATAAAAAGAGAGCTGGGGATCAGAGCTCGGATAACGAGGTTGACCGGAGCCGCCGTAACCACCTACAGAAAACCTAACCCGATCTAAAGTGAGTGATGCCAGCGATGGGAAGCCCCACCGACTCTATCATCGCCTCTGCAGTGCCACTACCGGGACGCTGAACCTCGCGTCGTCGTAGGGACTGCGACTGCACTTCATCTCCGGTCGCTGCGGGCGCACTAGCTACCAAGGTACACCAACAGACGTTTATTTTACCCGCTAGATCTACACCTAGTCTAGAATCTTTCTTAACAATGGTATCAGAGCCAAGGTTGCCAGTGTGTGGATCTAGTATAGGGTAAAGCATTGAAAAGAAATAAAAGAAAGAACAAGGGTTCGATCCGTTTCGGATTGAAACCCTAACCCTAACCGGGTAAAAGTAAAGTGAAAAGAGACCAAGGGTGGCGACGTCACTGACTGCCGGTCACCACCGCCACCAAGCGGGGAAAGGTACTGCACCGCCATATTCGCCGGTGCACGGCAAGAAAAGAACTGACCCAGTTCAGATCTGAGAAGAGGAGAGAAAAAGATCTCAGCACGCGAAGCCGAACCCTAACTCACAGAGCACTCACTGGAGAAGAAGAATAGTGACTCCAGTGAGTCAAACCCTAACCATAACCCCAAACCCAAATCGGTTCAACTCCGAAAAGAAAATAAGGAAGATCCAAAAGAGAAGAAGGGGAAGAGGGGAAGGGGCTTATCTCGCCGATCTCGAATCAAAACCGAGAGAAAAACCGAATTGGGTTCAACCGAACCCTAATCCTAACTCGCGATGAGGAAGGGAAAGAGAACGATTCGGTACAAATAGAAAAGAAAAGAAATCAAATAAAAGAGATGAACCGAATCGAACAAAATGAATCGGGTCAATACTAACCCTAACGATTCCCTTACCCTAACCCTAACTGGGTGAAGGAAAGAACAAAAGAAGAGGGATTCGGCCTAGAAGAGGATCAAAGTCGAACCCTAAACCCGTGAAGACCCTCTGGGGAAGAAGAACAGTGGGTCGAATTTCGAACCCTAACCCTAGATCTAAACCCTAATCCCCAACATAGGTTCAGATAAGAGAAGTAGAATCCAAATCCAAAAGAAGAAGGGGGCGGGGAAGAAGAGGAAAGGGACCTACCTCGCTGTGCGTCGGGTTGACCCTTCGCCGGTACAGGAGAAGAAGGCCGAGCCGGGGGAGCTGTTTCGCTCGGGGCTCGGCCAAGGGGGTGCCGAGGCTAGGCCGCTCGACAGCGGCGCGCTCACCCGCTGGGGAGCGCGCACACCGGCGAGGGGGCCGACGATGGTGCCATGGCTGCCCGCTCCACCGCTTCACTCGCTCGGTTGCTGCTCGCTACGCTGAGGAGAGAGGCGAAGAGATAGAAAGGGCAGGAAGAGAATGATGCTAGGGTTACGGGGAGCCAACGCGGCATTGGTTTTGATCGACTGAAACGGCCGCTCGGTCGTCCGATTCAATCCGACGACGGAGAGTAGCCGGACCGGAGGCCAGCGCTGGCGGCCACGCGGCTTTGTCGGCCCAGACCCACGTTGCGGCCTGGGAAGGCAGCGTGCGCAAGAGAGAGAGAGACGGGCCGGCCTGAGTGCAAAGCTGGGCCGAGCTGTTGCAAGTTTTGAGCCCAAGCGAATGAGTCATTTTTCCTTTTTATTTTCCAGAAAAGGTTTTATTTCCTAGAAAATGGATAAATGGCTTAAAGAAAATATGAAAAGTGATTTTTTCTGTGGGTAAAATTCACTAAATTAATATTTATTTTCCGTTGCTAAAGAAATTATTTATTCTCCAGTTATTTTGAACCAACGTGATATTTAATTGGAGAAAAAGAGATTTTGACTTGATTGCTAAAGAAATTGTTTATTCTCCAGTTATTTTGAATCAACGTGATATTTAATTGAAGAAAAAGAGATTTTGACATGATTATTATGTTATTTTCTGACCAACATTGTTAATAACAATATCGTAATTTTAATGATTTTATGCATTAATTCTATTTCTGTCCAACGGTGATGTAGAATTAGTGTATAAGAACAATTGTATAATTGGAGAAAAAGAGATTTTGACATGATTATGATGTTGTTATTTTCTGACCAACGTTGTTAATAACAATATCATAATTTTAATGATTTTATGCATTAATTCTATTTCTGTCCAACGGTGATGTAGAATTAGTGTATAAGAATAGTTGTATGTTTTAATTTTGACCAACGTTGAAATCAAGGCATGCAATGTGAAGAAAAAAGATTGACCTGGCCTTCATCTTGGCTGAGGTGGACTGCGTAGTCACCTCACCGTGTCCCACTGAGCCTGTGGCACAGATGAGAGAGACAAACGAGACTGATGCCGCTTAGGCAACAAAAGAGAGGGATTTTGAATCCCAAAAGATGTCCTATGACCTTGAGCATAGAAAGTGGGACACTGCCAACAAAAAAAAATTTGGTTATGATAAAGAACACGATGGAGCCTGTAATTGTGGGCTCAATCTCAAATTATGACACGGTCACCGAGTACCTCGATAGAATAAAGAGTCAGTTCACTGGCTCTTCAAAGACATATGCTACCCAGCTGATAAAAGCAGCTGGTGACAGAGTGTTACTCTAGAAATGGTGGATAAGAGAGCTCACGATGCGTCGTCGAAATGATGGCACTATCGTTGAGGTCATATTTTGAGGGGGAGAATAGAAAGACTAGTTAAGAATAATATTCTTCCTCCATTAGAGCTCTCAGATCTAGAACAATGCAGAGAATGCATAAAAGGAAAGTATGTAAAAAAATTAAGAAAGATGCCAAACGAAGCGCATGAATTTTATAGATTATTCACACAGACATATGTGGTCCGTTTCCTATAAATAGTGTGGATGGTTATGATTCGTTCATAACATTCACAGATGATTACTCCCATTATGGTTATATTTATCCAATCAAAGAAAGAACATAAGCATTGAATAAATTTAAGATATTTAAGATAGAAGTTGAAAACCAACATAATTTAAAGATTAAGACAGTTAGGTCCGATCGTGGAGAGAGTACTACGGTCGGCATACCCCATATGGTCAAGTTACTAGACCTTTTGCAAGGTTTACAGGAGAATGGCATAGTAGCCTAGTATTCTATACCGGACGAACCTCAGCAGAATAGAGTAGCTGAAAGACGCAATCGTACCCTGATGGATATGGTGCGCAGTATGATAAGTTATTCCACCTTACCGTTGAGCCTATGGATGGAGGCATTAAAAACCGCCATTAATATTCTCAATAGAGTACCAAGTAATTCGGTACCCAAAACATCGTATGAGTTGTGGACAGAAAGAGTACCCTCATTAAACCACTTACGTGTGTGGGGAGTCCTACTTAGGCTAAAGTATTTAATCCAAATATTGGGAAACTAGATCCCAAAATAGTAAGTTGTCATTTGATTGGCTACACAGAAAAGTCAAAAGGTTTTCGTTTCTACTGTCCAGACAGACATACAAAGTTTGTGGAAACGAGACACGTTGTCTTCCTAGAGGATGAAATGATAAGGGGGAGCATGGTAGCTTGAGAAATTGACCTTGAAGAGAAGCGGGTGTATGCGCCCACTCCGATGATTCATGAGCCATTTTTCTTACTACCTGCTGTCGCTGCACCGACAGTGCAAGATACTGTGGTGCCAGCACCTGTTGTTATTCTATCTATGGCAACAATGAATGACGATAAGGAACATGTTCTTTGGGATCCTATAGAACCTATTGTCACACATAAGGGAGAGCAACAACAGCCTCAAACAGAAGATGTATCAAATGTGGAGGCCCCTAGAAGGTCTTAAAGAGTTAGAAAATCAGCTATTTCTACTGACTATGAAGTATACAACACAGAGGAATTTTAAATGGAGGATGATCCCACCTTATTTAAAGAAGCCATGAGAAGTGATCATTCATCAAAGTGGTTTGAGGCCATGGAAGATGAAATAAAATCTATGAATGTCAATAAAGTTTGGGACTTGGAAATAATTCCTAAAGAAGCTAAAACAGTAGGCTGTAAATGGATCTACAAAACAAAACTTGACTCTCAAGGGAATATAGAGAGATATAAAGCGTGACTTATGACAAAAGGCTTTACGCAAAGAGAAGAGATTGATTACAATGAGATATTTTCTCTAGTCTCATGTAAGGATTCCTTTAGAATCATAATGATATTAGTGGCATATTACGATTTAGAATTACATTAGATAGATGTAAAGACGATATTTCTCAACGAGGACTTGGAGGAAAATATTTACATGGCACAACCGAAAGGTTTTGTCATGGAAGAAAAAGAACGAATGGGATGTCGCCTAAAGAAATTCATTTGTGGATTAAAACAAGCTTTAAGACAGTGGTACTTGAAGTTTCATCAGACAATAAAGAATTTTGGGTTTAAAGAGAATGTAGAGGATAATTGTGTCTATGCAAAGTTTAAGAATAGAAAGTTTATCTTTCTTGTCCTGTATGTGGACAGTATCTTACTTACTAGTAGTGATGTCAGTCTACTACTCAAGACAAAGAAGTTTTTTCCCTCAAAATTTGATATAAAAGATCTTAGTGAAGCCGCATTCGTTCTAGGGATCGAAATTCACCGAGATAGAAGTAAAGGGGTATTAGGACTGTCACAAAAAGCATACATAGAAAGGATCTTAAAGAAATTCAGTATGCACAAATATAGTCCCTCACCTGCTCATATAGTCAAGGACGACAGATATGGAGATTTTCAATGCCACAGGAACCAATATGAGATCGATCAAATAAAAGTGGTTTCATATACTTCAGCTGTCGGAAGCTTGCAATATGCTCAAGTATGTACGCGCACTGACTTAGCATTTGTTACCGGGTTACTTGACAGATTCCAAAGCAATCCTGGAATAGAACACTGGAAATTAGTAAAGAAAGTCTTGCGTTATTTGCAAGGAACGAAAAGCCTCATAATGACGTATAGAAGATCTGATCCACTCCATATAGTGAGATATTCAGATTCTGATTATACGGGAGATGATAGAAAATTCACGTCTAGATCTGTATTCACTCTCGCAGGGGGAGCTATTTTATGGAAAAGCTCAAAGCAAACCGACACTACATCGTCCACAATGTATGACGGTTTGTAGCGTGTTATGAGGCAACAGGGCAGGTGAACTGGGTAAAGAAGTCCATACCCGATTTAAAGGTGGTTGACGACATCTATAGACCACTTAAGTTATACTGCGATAATAATCCGGCAGTACAGTATGCTCACAACAATAAGTCAAGTGGTGTTGCCAATCACATTGACATAAAGTATTATGTTGTGAAAGATAAAGTCCGGGATCATATCATAAGTCTTATAAGTATCGAAAAGATACTCGCGGATCCGCTTACAAAAGACTTACCACCCAACGTGTTCAGAGAACATGTAACTAGCATAGGTTTAAGGGAAAGCCTATAATTTCTGGACAAAAGAAGGCCCAAAGTTAAGTATCTATTTTAGAACAGAGTGGTGTGTTGCAGCTGTTAAATCTATCGGCAATTGACCATGATGATGAAACATGCTCTATGTGTTAATCTGTAATGAAATGAACAAAAGTAAATGATATGAAATTGAAAGATGGTAGTGAGATCAAGAGGGAGAATGTTAGTTGATCTCCACCTGGGCCCTTGGATCTACGTCCTGATCGGGGGCGTCCAACCCTAATATGGTTGGTGGGCTCCTGTCGCATAGCACTATAAAAAGAAATGTGGGGATCAGGACTCAGATAATGAGGTTGACCGGAGCCGCCGTAACCACCTACAGAAAACCTAACCCAATCTAAAGCGACTGCTGCCAGCGACGGAAAGCCCCACCGATTCCGCCGTTGCCTCTGCAGTGCCACTACCGGGACGTTGTACCTTGCGTCGTCGTAGGGACTGCGACTGCACTTTATCTCCGGTCACTGCGGGCGCACTAGCTACCAAGGTACACCGACATATGTTTATTTTACCTACTAGATCTACACATAGAGTTTAGAACAATTCTAACACGTACTGCTTATTACAGTACTTTCTATTGTGGTTTTCATGTCTGAAGTCATTGATCTAATACTATTACATAGCCCCAACAAAGGTTTAAGCGCTGTGAAGAAACAGAGTTCAGAAAATACTAGCAGTCAATCAGCCAGTCCACACCGCGACGTCCGGCAACAACCAACAAGCCATAACGCCGGCACCTCAGCGAGGGTGCAGTCCGCCAGTCCCAAACACACGTCAAGCGGCCCCCGACCGACGCCAGCATCCACAGACCACAGGCAGATCGCAAACCGTGACGGAACGTTGGCAACCGACGATACTGTTATACATACTTCACGATGGGGGTGGTTGCTTCATGGAGCGAACCTGGAACTTAGCGTTTTCGTGGGTTGGATGTGGAGCCCAGTAGTTTTTTTTTTGGGGGGCCCGTTCGCCGAACCGCACCACCCCATTTTTATATATACCCTAGTTGTGATCTCGACAAACGTAGGTCACGGCCCGTATCAACTTGGAAAGAATTCCTTAGTTGC